>NC_034409.1:9079060-9415618 GCF_002078875.1 Numida meleagris
GGGAAGGGAAGGGAAGGGAAGGGAAGGGAAGGGAAGGGAAGGGAAGGAAGTCCACGCAATGAGCAAAACCATTGACAGATGCAGCCACAGTTGGATATTTTCTTTCACTGTTTTTTTTTTTTTTATTGCCTGTGACGTTGTGCCTGATATGAGATCAGCTGGATGAAAATAGCAAGAATACTCTCTAGCGGTAAACTGGAGCCCCAGCTAGCCCTGTGCTTGTGTTTCAGTCTTCTTTGGTTAAGCTTCATTTCTCAAGCTTGTACGACCATGGTTGTTTATAGGCACCGAGCTACTACATCTTACCTGCTTAAGTTCACAGCCTTTCACCCTGCTCTCTGACTCCATACAGCTAAGACTGTATCTCACACATGTAGTACGACACCATGGCATTCATGATTTACCAGCTGTCCTGAATATGTCTGCTATCTGGAGTCATGAATCAAGGAACACATTGTGATTGATATACTCTCCTGTAGCTGGGAACTATACTACCTACTCTGTGTTCAAAAGAAGCCCACTAGAAGACATTTGTTCTTTTTGCTGCCTAGAACTATGCTTTTTGTCTACTCTATGACCTAATATTGCAGTTTAATAGAATCGCAGAATCATAGAATGGCTTGGGTTGGAAGAGACCCCAAGGATCATCAAGTTCCAACCCCCCTGCCACAGGCAGGGCCACCAACCTCTTGATCTGGTACTAGACCAGATTGCCAGAACATCCACAACATCTCTGGGCAGCTTGTTCCAGCACCTCACCAACCAGTTCCTTTTCCACTGAATAGTCCACCCCTCAAATCCATATTTCTCCAATGTAGATATAAGAATGTGATGGGGGACCATGTCAAAGGCCTTGCACAAGTTCAGGTAGATGATGTTGGTTGCCTTCCTTCTATCCACAGTTGTCCACTCCATCATAGAAGGCCACCACATTGGTCATGCACGACCTTCCCATGCTGGCTGTCTCAGATCGCCTGCTTATCCCTCATGTGCCTTAATATGTGGTGTGGGAGGATCTGTTCCATGACCTTCCCAAGCATAGAGGTGAGGCTCACTAACCCATAGTTCCCTGGGTCCTCTTTCCTCCCTTTCTTGTAAATGGGAGTGATGTTTCCTTTATTTCCAGTCCCCAGGGACTTCACCCGACAGCCACAACTTTTCAAATATGATGGAGAGCAGCTCAGCAACCACATCAGCCAGCTCCTTTAGGATCCTGGGATGCATGTCATCCTGCCCCATCAACTTGTATACATTCAGTCTCATGAGGTGGTCTCAGACTTGCTCTGCCCTTACAGCAGGGGGAGATTTACTCCCCCAGTTCCCACCTAGAGGCTCAGGGATGTAAGCTTCAGGGACGTGAGAAATACAAGAATCCTGGCTGCCAGTGAAGACTGAGGCAAAGAACTCATTTAGTACCTCAGCCTTCTCCGTATCTGTTGTAGCCAGTTCTCCTTTCTTGTTTATCAAAGGAGTTTCTCACTTATGACATGACACACTTGGTGAGGGGTCTGGAGCACAGGCCTTATGAGGAGTGGCTGAGGGAGCTGGGATTGTTCAGTCTGGAGAAGAGGAGGCTCAGGGGAGACCTTATCGCTCTCTGTAACTACTTGAAGGGAGGTTGTAGTGAGCTGGAGATCAGCCTCTTCTCTCTTGTAACTAGTGACAGGACAAGGGGGAATGGCCACAAGTTGCACCAGGGGAGATTTACGCTGGACATTAGGAAACACTACTTTTCTGAAAGAGGGGTCAGGCACTGGAATGGGCTGCCCAGGGAGGTGGTTGAGTCACCGTCCCTGGAGGTGTTCAAGAAACATTTAGATATAGCGTTGAGAGACATGGTTTAGTGGGGTTATTGGTGGTAGGTGGATGGTTGGACTGGATGATCTTGTAGGTCTTTTCCAACCTAGCTAATTCTATGATTCTATGAAAGTTAATATAATAGAAAAGTGGATATTTAAGATTTCTTGGATCATTGTTGGTCACAGATTCCAAAGAACTACAGGTGTTGAAGCAAGTCAGACCTGTGGAAATAGTATAGATGTCAAATACTTATTCTGAAAGCCCGATTTGTAAATCTCAGAAATAGCTGCCATTTCCCTTATGGACTAGGTAGCAAAATGTTACTAGAAGAGATACAAGATCTGTAGGAAAATGAGCATGGAGATCTGAAAGGATTCTCCTATCCTAGTGGATTTCCAAGTGTTTGAGTATTTAACAGGCAGACAGTTCTACACTACCATCTCTCTTCTGGTTTACAGACATTCATACAGTTCTCCTCATTGAAATGACAGGAGTCCCCAGGTGAATTGGAAGGAAATTCCACACATCAAAAAAAAGTTGATAGAAAAACCACGTGGAGTAGTATACATGAAACAATCAAAATCTGCTTGGAATATAAAGTTATTCCAATACATATAAGTGACAATAAAAGAACTGTTTATCTTTGGATAAGAAGAGCAGCTGTAAAAACATTGGCTTTTCTCCAGGTGATTTCTTCCAGGTGAGCTCAATGGCTATCCATAAGGGTATCAGTACTGAACATTTATTTTTTTGAGATTTACCAAGTAATTCTTGTGGCTATTATTTATTATTTTTAGACCTACTTGGTTTTTAGATAATTTTAAAGTGCCAAAAATTAAATTTCTTTTAATTTAAATACAGAATCACATTTTATGAGGAATAGAGTTTGGCTGTTTTTATAGAATTTTCAGCAAAATATCTTAAGAAGAAATGCTAAGACAATTTATTTCATTATTTCTTTGAGCATATTTTTTAGTTGTCAGAAACACAGACGTGATCTATGGCATCTATCAAGACATTCCATCAATCCAGGTACTTTCTTGTTAAGAAAAAGCTCATTTTCATGGGAAAGGAGGTTTGAATAATTAGCATCAACTCTACCAACTCTGATTTTCTTTTTCTTTTCCTTCTTCTTCTTCTTTTTTTTTTTTTTTCTTAAGGGATTCTGGCTAAATTGTACAAAGTTATATATCAGTTTACAGTAGATCATCCTTTTCCAAAAGGAAAAAAACCAAACAACAAAACCAATCCAACCACAGCAAAAAAATCCCTGTCAATATGAATAGGCATGATATATAATACATAAAAGAAGAGTGAGTCATACAATTATTTCCGAAAGAAGCTATGAAAGCAATGCAGTCTGCTTTTAAGCACACATAAATCTCACAGACATGAAATAGAAAAATGTATGTAGAAAATTAACACATGGAATTTGTCCAATCTTTGATAGAATGTATGTCTAATTTGGAACTTAAGTGTCTTTAAAAAAAGATCAACACTATAAAGATTTAGCTTACAGTTTGACTTGATCCTGTTTTGTACACTGCTACTCCATTGGTTTAGGTTCTTATTACTTCTTCATTACCGTGTGGTGCTTAATTTTGCCAATACAATAGGCTTGTTGAATTAGATTTTGTGTTAGTGTCCTGAAGAGTTTTACTTTTCTTTCTCCCAGTTTCTAAACATACTGTGAAGAAGAGATGAAAAGTAACTGAATGCCACCTGTCTTTTCAGTGTCTCCAAAGCTTTTATCTGTTCATCCAGATGGCTCCATTTGCACTGACAGTTTTTGTGGCCACTTCAATTAGCTTAAGCTGCTTCATGGTGCATCTAATTATTCTTGTATGCATTAAAAAAGAACCTTAAATTCAGCAACAGATTTTAAATCAAATGTTGGAAGAAAAAAAAGAAAATAGCAATCCCTCCACCCCAAACATTAAAATATGTGGAAATGAATTCCCAATCCTGTAACTTGGATAATGTTATAAGAAGTTTTAATTTATATTTATATTGGATAATGTTATAAGAAGTTTTAATTTATATTTATATTGATCTTGTTAATATAAATTAAAACTTCTTATAACATTATCCAAGTTACAGGATTCAACATAGTAGCCACTGTTAGCTATGCATTTTCACCAGAGATGAACAAGAGACTGCATGCCGTGATCATAAAAATCTGCTGGGCTATCCAGAATGCAACTTGTCTTTTATGTCTCCATCTCCACTGCTGAAATGCACCACCCATCAACTCACTGTGCTCACATCCACTGCTTAGTTTCCATAAACATTCAGTAATTGTCAATGAATGTCAGTGGGTGCAAGTTTTTTCCGCATGGAAATTACACCTTTTCTTCATCTGCACTTCCATGTCAGATGCCATTTGGTTAGACTGCCCCTCTGCTGTGGCCTGTTGTACGGCAACAAAATGTAATGTAATATTGGTGAGAAGTTTCAACCTCTACTGCCATATCACCAGCATCCTCTTCTGCTGTCATGGGCCAATATAATAAAAAAAAGAGGCATTGCTTTTGGAGAACAACTTGTATTTTTGGTGTACCCTACATACCATATTTTTTTTCAGTCTGACTACTCTATTCACACTTGCCAACATTAACCAACACTGCAATTGTTAAAATTTGTCAAACATAAACCACGTCAAATGTACTGATGTGCAACTGATCCGTATCACAAGTCTATCATATCCGGGCAACTTCAGATATACTACATGTGTCACTTACCCAATTTTGTGAGTTATGTAGATGTTTTTTCTGAAGACGAGATCATCACCTGCTAGAGATTTCTGCTCAAACTGTAGTCCACAATGCAAATTGCTAGAGTTCTTATACTGATTCCCTGTCAATGTAATGTCAGTGAAAAAGTCCACAATTTATTTTTTTATTTTTGTATTTCTATTACAGCTTACTACATTTTTAGATTAAGTATACTTTAAATGTAGAAGTGCTATTTGAGGTTTTAATGATGTTGTAAGTCTATTTTTGTATTCATAAGATCTTGGAAAAGGAGAGTGGGGAAATGTAGATGGAGCACTAATAAGAGAGAAATATAGTCAAGCTGTTTAAACTTCATTTTGGTTCAACCCTCCCTCCCTGCCACCCAAAAAAAAACAACAACAAAAAAACAACAGGTAACAGAAGACTGAGAGAAGATCTTATTAATATGTACGAATGTCTTAAGGGAGCGTTTCAACAGGATTGGACCAGGCTGTTTTCTGTGGTGTCTGGCAACAGGACAAGAGGCAACAGGCTCAAACTGCAACACAGGAAGTTCCATCTGCACATGAGAAAAAAAATTGTTCACTGTCAGGGTGACTGAGCAGGAGACAGGCGGCCCAGAGTGGTTATAGTCTCCTCTGGAGATACTCAAAACCTGCCTGGAAGTGATCCTGGTCAATGTGTTCTAGGTGACCTTGCTTGAAGCAGAAGAGTTGGACAGAGATGATTCCAAGTGATCCCATCCAACCTCACCCATTCTGTGATTCTGTGATTCTGTGAAAAGTATTCCTGTTTTATTCCCCGTTTAGTATGTGAGCGTTTATCCTACAAATAAAAACAACAAACCAAACACACATAAAAAAACAACAGAATGAACAAACGTCAAAATGCTCAATTTGATTGAAGCTACTTGATGTTTAGTTGCATAAGCTAAGAACACAAACAATTGCAATGGTCCAGTGAATGCTCAGAAAACTTCTGAGCAGTGGTAACTTGCATGTGTTTGTTGCTCGTTGATCCTGACTAAGTAGTTTTCCTTTCTGTCACTGTTTTGTGTGCAGTAGTTGTGTTCAATTTTCTGATTTTTCTATGCTACATTTTTATTCTGCAGATTAATTTTCTCCATACAAGGTCTACAATGCCCTTTTTCAAAATTTCTGTGTTTTTTAACAGTGTGTTAGTCACAGAAGCAGACTAAAGAAGGCCATGTCTTACATAGAAAATTGGAAAAGATCCCAGAATACAGAAATATTAAATAGAGCAGAAGAAAAGTCAACATATGGATGCTATTGATGCAGAAGGAAAATAGCCAACTCTGCAGTAGAAATTCCCAATCGGAAGAGATACAAGAAATGAGCGTTTGTTTAGCTCACACTGTTGCCAATGCAAAGAACCATAATGACCCATAAAGCAAATCCAGGAGGTGGAAAGACTGTCTCACGAAAGGAAAGGCAAATGTCAGAAATTCAGCTTTAATTGTGACCAAATGTACATGAAAAATGTATTACAAATTTTGAGAAGATCTCTCAGTGCTACCATAGGGAGACTACACAGTCAGCTCTAGACTTGGCTACTTCTCAGAGTTATGAGGCATCCTTAGTGACAGAGATCCTCTGTCTAGAAAGAACTTCTGCAGTAATCAGCTGGTCAGATGGTAAAGTTGGATCACTTTGGACTAAAGAAAGACCTGCACTCTTAAAAAATAACAGTTAACCATAATTAACTGCCATCTGACTAGCCATAGTTAAACATATTTTCAGAATATTGTGCAGTTGCTTCTCTGCAGAGATCACATTTATATCAAGTACTTTTATGAGACATTTCTTGTATATGGAAAATAAAGACTCTGTATAAAATGTACTAGTGAAATATACCAGTGATCTCTGAAAAAAACCACAGTAAGTTGCATCTGTGAGTACTATTTCTTCATTACTTTCTAGGTTCCTAGCAGACTTGTATGGAGGGACAAAGGAACCCATAAAGCTGGCAGAATTCAGGGAGTGCAAAGTTTGCACTTTCTATTGAAAAAAAAAAAAAAGGGAAAAATTAATTCAGAGAGAAATAGAGAAATTTTAACAACCTGTGAAGCTGATAGTTAAAGAAGACCTAATCTTTGACAGTCCTTTACCTGGGAAGATAAAATCCAGAGGAGGGCCACGAAGATGATCAGAGGGCTAGAGAACCTCCAGTATGAGGACAGGCTGAGCTTGGGCTTTCCAGCCTGGAGAAGAGAAGGCTCCATGGGGACCTTATAGCATCCTTCCAGTACCTGAAGGAGGCCAACAGGAAAGCTGGGAAGGGACTTTTTATAAGGGCAGGTAGTGACAGGATGAGGGGAAATGGCTTTAAACTGGACTGGTAAGTACATGCACACTGCCCCATCCTGCCTTGTAGTGTCCTATAATCCACAAATTATTTCTGCTGCAAATTATTTCAGACAAGTCTGAAAACACTTATGTGTAGTATTAAAGATCAGACATTATATAAAGCTTGAAAAATTTAAAATACAAAAGATGACTAAAGGGAAAGATAATATACTTCATTCTTTAGTATCAAAAGTCTTCAGAGTTGAGGAATGATTTTGTTAAAATTTAAGCAGAAATCATTTACATTTTCATAGTTTTCAGACATGTCACTATACACCAAAACTGCAAGTAAATGAATCAGCAGATCCATAATAAATGGATTAATTTTATTTGGCAGGAATAGAATATAAGAAATCTATAGATAGATTTAAAATAGCACAACAATTTATACAGTACCAGTTCTGTCTGTCAGCTTTAAACCAACTTCATTATTGGTTAAAATTTCTGCTGCTTCACCATAAGTTTGTGATTAGAACATCTCTGTGCCTAAGAGGACCATTATAATTGAAATAGTCAATGGCTCAGGTAAATAATGAAGTTGGAACATTTTAATAAGTTACACAGGTAGTGACTACTCTACATCCTTTCTTCAGCTGTTAATGAATTGTATTAAATTGTAATTTAACTCTTTTCCTGAGGTTTATATTATTCATCCTAACTTCATTTTTGCCATATTCTCAAATTAATCAAATACAACAATATTAATTCTATTCCAACTGTGTAAAAATTCAGTTTCTGATTTTTCAGAAATTGAAAATTGATTTATTAATTTATTCTAGAAATAATAACTTCATTTCCTGGAGATATGCTTAAATCCTTGCATGAGTAGTTCTAAGTTCTTCTGAAATTGTGTAGTGAAATTCACTGTGGCTTCTTTGTTATTATGATTTCAATAAATGCTAATATTTGAAGAAATTTATCTTAATCACTTGCTTTCTTTCAGCTGGAAGTCAAGAAAGCCAATGGTTCTTTGAAAGATGAGATTTAGAAGCTGCTAAAGTTTAAATGATTCTGGCTTCATATTCTTTATTATTTCAGACAGGAATGTAGAAGTTAAAGCTGTAGTAATTGTAATATCTGAATCACGATCGAAGTTTCAACTGAAAATCTTACTCTATTTTGTAAGGTAAAGCATGCTCATTGATTGAAAAAAGTATTTTTTTTTAATTTCATACCTTTCCAAACATGTCTATAACTATAATACACATAGTTGTTCAAAACAGTAAAAGGATTAGTCTTAATTCCACTGGCTAAGGATTATCTTTCTTTTACGCTATGCATAGTTGCTGACTTCTTTATAATACAGTGGTAGAAGTTCTATTTTGTTAAATTGTAATTTGATAAAATTTTACAGTAGTATAATTGTATGGAAATGGTAGAACATAAGTGGGCACTGTGTTCAGTACTCTCGAAAGGAAAATGTATTCCCAAGGTATTTGCCAATGAATAGCTTCCAAGTGAGCTTGAAATTTCCTTCAGTGTGGCTCCAAAGGCTTTATTCTGTTATTAGGATACAAACCTACCCAAGAGCTCAATTGTTGTTGGAGAATTGTTGTTTGGTTGTTTTTTTTTCTCCTTCTTCCAGTACTGTAATCTGTGACCTCAAATATTTCCTCCCTTATTGACTGTCAAAAAGCAGTCTGTCCTTTGCAAAGCTAGAAAAGTAATCTTTTTTCTTCCTTCCCTTCTTCTTTTCTGCCTGCCTTCCTCTTTCCTTCTTTATTTTTTACCAGTTCTTCGTACAATTAAGCACAGAGAATTAGCTTAGATCACTGAGTGACCTTTTAGCAGAGTAAATCTCCACTACCTTACTGCTAAGAGAATAACACAATATTACCATATTTTTCACAAATACGAGGTCAGAGAAGCCTTCATACTACTAGAGCTGAAACAAACATCAGAAGAGGAGAGCCCAGTTCAGCTGCCTGTCAGCAACTCTGGCTTGAAGCTATTAGAAGTATGTCTGACTTTTATCGTTAAATTAATCTTTCAAATTAACCATTGCCATTGGTCAAACAGAACTCCCTTTTATCAGGTTATTTCTCATACAAGAAGCTCCTCAGAGCAATAATAAACACATTGATTTGCAGCCAGGTGTTCTATTTTTCTATAAAGGCATTATTATCAGAGATTTTCATACCTCTTGTAGTTTCAAAATAAGTTATTCAAGAAATCATACAATTAATACATTTGATGTAAGTAATAAATCTAGTGGCTACTCATCATCTAATTTGTAGTGTTAGGAATTCTGGGCATTCTAATGGAATCTTCTGGGGATGTCATAAGAGCAAACGCGGTTACCGCGAGATTTCTTTCAGTAAAAAGTTTTACACTCTTTTATTTCCCTTTGCTACCAATAAATATATGGTCAAAAAGATTTTGACTAAACCTAATGAGGTTCAACAAGGCCAAATGCAAGGTGCTGCACTTGGGCCGGGGCAATCCCAGGTATTTATACAACCTGGGGGAAGAACTCCTCGAGAGCAGCCCTGCAGAGAGGGACTTGGGGGTCCTGGTGGACGAGAAGCTGGACATGAGCCGGCAGTGTGCGCTGGTGGCCCGCAGGGCCAACTATGTTCTGGGCTGCATTAAAAGAGGAGTGGTCAGCAGGGTGAGGGAGGTGGTGGTCTCCCTCTACTCAGCTCTTGTGAGGCCCCATCTGGAGTACTGCGTCCAGGCCTGGGGGCCCCAGCACAAGAAAGGCATGGAGCTCTTGGAAAGAGTACAGAGGAGGGTGACCAAGATGATCAGAGGGGTGGAGCACCTCTCCTATGAGGAAAGGTTGAGGGAACTGGGCTTGTTTAGTTTGGAAAAGAGAAGGCTCCAGGGAGACCTCATTGTGGCCTTCCAATACTTGAAGGGAGCATATAAACAGGAGGGGGATTGATTGTTTGTGAGGGTAGATAGTGATAGGACAAGGGGGAATGGTTTTAAGCTGAGGTAGGGGAGATTTAGGTTAGATATTAGAAGGAAGTTTTTCACACAGAGGGTGGTGACGCACTGGAACAGGTTGCCCAGGGAGGTTGTGGGTGCCCCATCCCTGGAGGCATTCAAGGCCAGACTGGACGTGGCTCTGGGCAGCCTGGTCTAGTGGTTGGTGACCCTGCATGTAGCAGGGGGCTTGAAAATCGATGATCCTTGAGGTCCTTTCCAACCCAGGCCATTCTATGATTCTATGATTTTGCTTGATTTTTGCAAAACACTCAAGATGGATCTTTGTTTCTAATCAGTCAGATTACTTAGAAGTCATATCTATGGCCATTTTGTGCCTCTTCAGTGTCGTAGAGATGCCAGCAGCCTGTAGCTCACTTAAACTGTAGCCTATAGTCCAGCAGACTGTGACCAAGTAGTGAAAGTTAACAAATGTTTTTTTAGACAGAGTACTAACAGGAAAAATAATAATTATGATAGTTTCTCTAGTGTTCTGAGGGATTAACAAAAGATGAAACGGAGGAAATTGTTTTGTTTATTTCTCTCTAAAAGTCATGTTCAGTTTAAATAAGAATATTGTTTGGTTTCTGTTAGGAAAAGGTATACACTATTACAATAAATCCTTCTGGCTTGATAATCTGTTTTTAACAAAGTCTGTGGAAATAAAGTGCAGTATTTTATGATGAACACATTCACTTCATTTTCATGACACTTAAAAACCTTTGATCTATTAGTTAATCCATTAAGACAGTGGAAAGATATTAGTTTCTAAATATGTGTAGTTTGAATCTCTCTTTTATTATTAATTACAAGTTCATTTTCATTCCACTCACCAGGCTGTTTTCTCAATTATAATTGACTCCTGCAGAGCAGTAAAAATGTTCACACAGGAAATATGTCATTCTGCAAGTAATATTTTGTAATCCATTGAAAGCTTTTTCTATGCTCTGAGTTGGTTTTTTTTTTACAGTTCAGCTTCAGCTTCGTATGAAATGAAACTTACACCGTGATGGCATAAGACAAAGAATGATAGATCGTTTCCCCATATAAATATTATATTTAAAATTTGGGCTTAGGTCACAGGTTTTGTTTATCTGTTACTGGAAAAGAAGATCCATAAGCAAATTCGCATCTACTAGCTCACCACAGACTTTGAGATCCATTTCTTCCAAATGATAGCAATTAGAAACACGTGTATGTTAAAAAGCAATTTGTGACCATGTGTTCAATAAAAAAAAAGATGTTCAGAAAGATTGGTTTTCATGCTTCACTTCACTGGATGTGCAAAAAACCCTTAAGAAACTATACTTAGTAAACTATATCCTGAAAATAACATTTTTGTGAACGAAACAGTAATATCTTATTTTTCTTAACTGTCTTTTTTGATTGATTTTGGGCTAGGAAGAATGATTTTGTGGAGTAGACTGTATGAATTAGATTTCTGATGATACTCTAAGCAAATCACTTAAGGGATAAAAAATGAACAATTATGAACTAATCTTTTTTTGAAGATGACTGCAAGATACCTACCTTTTTCATCCCTTTGCAAGTCATTCCTTATATCTGTATCTCTCTTGATTGTCAATAATTTGGAGCACCAATATTTTCCACCAAATCAAGTGATTGTTTTTTGGGAACTGGAACGAGAATCATTTTGTCTTTGTCATTCTACTGTTACTTTCTAGTCCCTTCTAGTAATGGATATACTTTTTGATGTATTGGAATTTTCTGGGGATCCCCAAATGGGCAGTTCAGTCATCTTCTGATCTCTTGCTGTAGCCAGTTCCCCCTCACCTGTAATGCTAATTAGAACAGCAGTAGACATTGAACGGCTAGGATTTTTCCTTTCATAAATGTAACTTTAAGAAATATTCTGTTTCTTTTAGATAGTCTCTGAATATTTTGACATATTTTCTTGGGATGGTCACCAGACAGAAATACAAGTCCTCCTATGTAAAATCTCCTATGATAATGGAGAATTCAGTCAGCAAAGGTTCAGATCACCTGGGAGTCCTGCTGATGAAACAGCCATTCAGACCAGTTTGCCAAGAGGGGACTTTTTCCAACTGTATTAATTGCTGATGAGAGTCAGAGTTATGAGGTGCTATAGGAAGAGATGACGTGCTGGGTGATGCAGTGAAGGTGCAGAAAGTTTCCAGCTCCCGCAGATCATCTTTGGTCCTTAGGAGAAGAGGATCTCACACCTGGATTTAGTGATTTGAGCTCCAGAAATTCCTTTTAATTTTGGAGAGACTGTACTTGGCTATTGTCCAGATGAGGATCCAGCATTACTGGAGAAAGACCTCTTGTACAGGTGGTCATTCTTTGTAGGTCTGCAGAGGTTATTTTTTCTTTGCCAGTCTCCAGATAAAAAGCTATACAATTTCCTACTGAGTGCCTGTGTTTGGATATATGCAAAGCATGAGTATGACACATTTGCTGTGTCTGTACTGTGTTTTATTATGCTTTCTCATGGAGATGTATGGAAAGTGGCTGGATAACATATGTACTGAAGATGTCAGTTGGTTCAACCAGATGCTGCTTCAGAGCATCAGGCAGCTGTGCAGCATATGCTGTGCACTGAATAATCCAGGTGTCTGGACCTTTTTATCTGACCTCTGGCAGACATACATTTTTTAATTAGTGAAGAAAGAAAGAAATCAGTCACATTTACCTGGCATTTTCTGCCAAGTCACTGTAAATAGCAATCATAATTATTACTCTTTTTTTTTTTTTTTTTGCCTGTCAGAATCATTGAGGGCCTTTTCTTTGTGGATCCCTCTTTTTTTCTCACTTTCAACTATCTGTTTTTTTTTTTTTTTTTAATTTAAGATTGTCTCTAAGCAACTGGGTATGCAGTCCATCAGAGAGACAAGTTGCATCACCAAGCCAAAATGCATAATGTAATACAGTTTTCTTTTGAAGCCAGAGTGAAAAATGAGTCAGTTTTTGTACACTAATATTTGTTTAGTTTAGATGACCCTGTTTGTTTTGCAGAGACAACTGTGATTTTGACTGTTAAAAATAAATTGATAACAAATGAGATCTAAACAAACAAGCAGTGACATTCCAAAAAAAAAGACATAGACATGCTCTGAGTGAGTAATGTGGAGGTATGCTCACACTGTCCAGGAAGACATCACTGCTTTTCTCACAAAACATTTAGAAACAGAGAAATGGCAGAGCTGCAGGGAACACGACTAGCAATAGCAGCTTTTCAGATGCTCTTCATAAGTGTACCAGACTGTTACGTGATTGTAATGTGTATAGCTATACACATATAAGTACGCATCCCTTCAAATACAATACATAGCCAATCTATATGTAACATTTATTATACACCCCCATTAAAATTAATAGAGGCTAACTAAATTGTGCAAGTAATTGTGACAAGTCAACAACACATTTCAGCTTAGCTAAAGATGTTATATCTAGCAGAATTCCCCATGTCTAGAAAAGGGTAAACATTTTTTGAATAAGAAAGCATTCATAAGACTTTTTCATTTAGTTAATGTTTCCTTTACTTATTATTCTTTCCAGTTTCCTGATACTGATTTACATCCCTAGTGACCCTAATTTGGTACAAGTCAGTTATTTCTTGCTGCAGTTGTAATTCTCCAGGAACCTTGTTGCACATCTTAGATGTTGGATGACTTTTCCAAACTGTCTATACACTGCACATTAAAGTCATGCCAGTCAAAGAGGAGGATGCATGGGAAATAGATTTCAGGACTCAAAAATATCTTTCCATATCTGTCACTCCACATACCTGTCATGCTGATTTGTCTGATACTTTATTCCAAATGAAGTGATTCTTCTGCTTGCAAAATTTTTCTTCATAAGGTAACTCAGCTTGATAACCCAGAAATCTCTGGCTGTTTTCACTAAAAAAGGCATGAGATGTTCCAAAGGATATTTGAGTCACAGCAGGAAATTCTGAACTTCACATATTTTAGGATTTGACTTTGATTGAGTTAGCAATCAAACAGCTTGGATAAATATATGAACTAGTATAACATCTTGAGTTAGCAAAGTGAGGGTGGAAATCTCCATTTTCAAGCTTTCTCTTTTTATCTCTTTGCTCTGTTTCTGACAGAAAATTGTAAAAGAATGAACTCCATTCATGCAAATGACAAGGCATCTGTATTTTTTTTATTACAAAATACTACTGAAGCCAAAATATTAGGTGATTCAAATAAGACTAGAAATTTATATAGAAACCTGAAAGTGAGCAAACTTCAGAAAAGTTTATAAAAGATAAATTATAAATTTAATCTTTTATTTGGTACTTGATTTGTAATTATGAAGTCCGACGTAGTTGGATTAACATTTCAACTTTTAGAATTTATAGGCAGGAAAGAAAGGGCAAGGGTAAACACAGAATTGTTAGCATTGCTCTTCATTAACCAGAGTCAACAAAGAAACTAATTTTGATGGTTCAAGTTTAGAATCTCTGTGTATTTTAGATGGTAATTTAGACCTAGACCATCACTTAGATTCTATTCTTTGTTGAGACAGAATTCACTGGAGAAAACTGTTTCTTGTGCCACTTTCCACTGGTGGCTACCAGCAACACAGGACAGGTTGTTCTGCAGAGAAGCCTCTACATGAAGCAGTGCTGTAGAAAGCTGCAAACAGAAAGCTGGCCATTGAGCCTTCCTACTCGTTCTTTAACTATAGGTATCTCAAAAGTATTAGTGTTTGTCCTGCAAAGTGGCATCCAACAGCACACATGGTGCGTTTACCCGAAAGAAAGCCATTGTTTCTGAGAAATATAAACATTCTCTATCCAGAAATTAGACTTAAATAGAAAACTGTTCATTACTGCTGCAGAAATGAGGGCTGTAGACAGACCTGGATGCAGAAATAGGAGACAAAAGGCTCTGTATTCATTTTCTTGTTAGACATTCTCTTTCAACTTTTTTTTTTTCCTCTTTTTTGATTGTCAGCTCTACAATAAAAGTTCTGGTTGATTTAAAAATGTAATTGGATTAACTTAAGAACACAAAGATGTGAGATTAACATGCAGAAAAGCTACTGAGAGAAAACCAAAAGATCAACAAAGTCTCCCAAGAGAAGCTGTAGAAACTCTGCTACTTGGGACTCTTAAATTAAGAGATACTCTGGGGAACAGTTTTGGGAGATGGGATTGATAACTTATTAGGACTTTCCTATCATTAAACCTGTAAAAGCAATCATTATCACCAAGAATAGGAACACAATTCATTAAAGTTTATAAGAAAAGTGAAATACTCACTTCTGTGACATGAAAGCTGATGAAACGGAAAATAATATAAGCACAACCAGACACAGAAAGAGCCTCAACTGTCCTTTAAAGACTGGAAGGTAGAATGATGCAATGTGTAGTCTTATTCTTTTCACTGACCCATGTGGTAACTGTAAACCTCACATACAGCTTGCCCTGTGGTTCCCATTCATCTTGGTATGACACACTGTGAAATAATAGTAATGTTAAAAAATGTTTGTTATCAAAGAAACTCAGTAAATGAAAATGATAGAGTGGTCATTTATATATATATATATATATATAAATTAAATGGCACATTTTTGCTCTGCTGTAGCATCCCTTCTTCAGATTTAGGCATTCTCATCCAGGACAACGGAAACTAGCAAGAATAAGCATAGAATCATAGAATTAGCTAGGTTGGAAAAGACCTACAAGATCATCCAGTCCAACCATCCACCTACCACCAATAACCCCACTAAACCATGTCTCTCAACGCTATATCTAAATGTTTCTTGAACACCTCCAGGGACGGTGACTCAACCACCTCCCTGGGCAGCCCATTCCAGTGCCTGACCACTCTTTCAGAAAAGTAGTGCTTCCTAATGTCCTGCCTAAATCTCCCCTGGCGCACCTTGTGGCCATTCCCCCTTGTCCTGTCACTAGTTACAAGAGAGAAGAGGCTGATCCCCAGCTCACTACAACCTCCCTTCAAGTAGTTACAGAGAGCGATAAGGTCTCCCCTGAGCCTCCTCTTCTCCAGACTGAACAATCCCAGCTCCCTCAGCTGCTCCTCATAAGGCCTGTGCTCCAGACCCCTCACCAGCTTTGTCGCCCTCCTCTGAACATGCTCCAGGGCCTCAATGTCTTTCTTGCAGTGAGGGGCCCAAAACTGGGCACAGTACTCGAGGTGGGGCCTCACCAGTGCTGAGTACAGAGGGACAAGGACTTCCCTACTCCTACTGGCAACACTGTTCCTGATCCTGATCCAGGATGCCATTGGCCTTCTTGGCCACCTGGGCACACTGCTGGCTCGTGTTCAGCTGAACATCGACAAATATCCCCAGATCCATTTCCTCTACGCAGTCTTCCAGCCACTCTGCCCCAAGCCTGAAGTGTTGCCTGGGGTTGCTGTGGCCAAAGTGCAGGACCCAGCACTTGGTCCTGTTGAACTTCATCCCATTGGCGTCAGCCCAGAGATCCAGCCTGTCTAGATCTCTCTGTAGGGCCTCGCTAACCCCAGGCAGATCGACACTTCCTCCCAGCTTGGTGTCATCTGCAAACTTACTGAGGGTGCTCTCAATGCCCTCATTCAGGTCATCAATAAAGATAGTGAAGAGGACAGGCCCCAGCACCAACCCCTGGGGAACACCACTCATGACCGGTCGCCAGCTGAATGTGATTCCATTCACCATCACTCTCTGGGTCTGGCCCTCCAGCCAGCTCCTTATCCAGCAAAGAGTGTACCTGTCCAAGCCATGGGCTGCCAGTTTCTCCAGGAGAATACTGTGGGAGACAGTGTCGAAGGCTTTGCTGAAGTCTAGGTAGACCACATCAACAGCCTTTCCCTCATCCACCAGACAGGTCACTCGATCATAGAAGGAGATCAGGTTGGTCAAGCAGGATCTGCCTTTCACAAACCCTTGCTGGCTGGGCCTGATTCCCCGGTTGTCCTGCAAATGTCGCATGATCTCCCTCATTACAATCTGCTCCATAACCTTCCCTGGTACTGAGGTCAGGCTGACAGGCCTGTAGTTCCCCGGATCCTCCTTACGACCCTTCTTGTAGGTGGGAGTCACACTGGCAAGTCTCCAGTCTTCTGGGACCTCTCCAGTTGACCAGGAACACCGATAGATGATGGAAAGCGGATTGGCTATCTCCTCCACCAGCTCCCTCAGTACTCTCAGGTGGATCTCGTCCGGCCCCATGGACTTGTAGCAGTCCAGGTGGAGTAGTAGGTCTCTGACCATTTCCTCCTGAATCATGGGGGGTTTGTTTCGCTCCCCATCCAAGACTTCCAGGTCAGAGAGTAGAGTACTCTGAAGACAGCTGGTCTGGCTTTTAAAGACAGACGTAAAAAAGGCATTGAGAACCTTAGCCTTTTCATTGTCCTCAGTGGCCACATTCCCAGCCGCGTCCAGTAAAGAATGGAGATTCTCCTTGATCCTCCTCTTACTATTAATATATTTGTAGAAGAGTTTCTTGTTCCCTTTTATCCCAGCAGCCAAGCTTAGTTCGAGCTGGGCCTTTGCCTTTCTAATTTTCTCCCTGCGCATCCTAACAACCTCTTTGTACTCTTTCCGAGTTGCCTGTCCCTTCTTCCACAGGAGGTAAATTCTCTTTTTCTCCTGGAGCCTCAGGAAAAGCTCCACACCGGTCTCCTTCCCTGCCAGCTCATCTTGTGGCTCTGGGGGACAGCCTGTTCCTGTGCCTTCTGGACTTCCTTCTTGAGGAGCAACCAGCCTTCCTGGACCCCTTTACCCTCCAGGACCAAATCCCAACATTTAGAAATCCAAACATTTAGAAGTGGTACTGAGGGACATAGTTTAGTGGGAAATGGTAATGATGGGTGGACAGCTGGACTGGATGATCTTAGAGGTCTTTTGCAATCTTGGTGATTCTATGATTCCATATGTGCAAATAGTACTTCCCACCTCACAGGATATAAATGAATCAAGATTAAGACATTCCAGTGCTGTGTCAATAGAAACATAACATCCCTAAACTAGTTAGGTAGTTTAGCACACACTGACACTAACCCACCAGGAATTCTAGCCCAGTGACTTTAATTCTGCATTGCATATTGTGATAACAGGATCATTTAACTCAAGGAGAATTTTACTTCAACACTGTCATATACTTATCATACTACAGAAATATTAAGCAAGACTTAAAGAAGATTTAAAAGCAGAAAAAGTTTAATTTTGCTTGGATAATTAAAAAAAAATAATAAAATGACTTAATGAGTTGGCCATTGCTGAATTCTGCACTAATCTGTAATTATATCTACCTGTCACTACAAATTCTTCAGTATCCAGGTACTGTTTATGAAGTATTCTAAATCTACTTTTGACTTGATTAAAATTTCATTTTGCACCTTAATGATATTGGACAGGGTTAATCTGACAGTTAGAAAGCCCCGTGTGCAGCACTTCTATGTAGGGGATTTAACTAAACCTAGGGGGTGGTATTTTAAATTGGTACATGAGTTTTACTTGAGTTGGAACTTCTTAGATTGACTGCTGCCAGGAGCTGTATGTCTGCTGCCAGGAGCTGTATGTCTTTTGAGTTGTTATCAGCTAAGAAGAGCATGATACTTGTTTCAGATCAAAACCTCACTGAAATCTGAACTTGAAGATCTGTGCAATGTTGGTTCAATACTTCTGCCTAAAAAAATCCAACTATGTAAGGCTTTCCTAACTTAGTGGGACACACTTCAGTGAATCAACAAGAGAACAAGAGAAGGGAGCTTTGGCATATGACTGCATAACCATTAGCATGCCAAATGGCACACTCCCAGACAATGTGCACACAAGATTTAGGGTACAGCTCACACTAGAGACTATTTATAATAAGCAGCATGGAAAAATCTACTATGATGTTTTTGGCTGAAGGGAGCATATCCATGGCCACAAGGATGGATCAGTCATGGGTGTGATTTTTGCTTTATTGCTTGATCTCAGATATAGATAACAGTTCTTTGCCCACTGTCATCATTACCATGAATGAACTTCCTGTTTAGCTATCTGCCTCCTGTCTCCTCTTCAATAGACATGGAAAAGAGTTGATGACAGTAAGAGCATACTGTTGACTGAACCTGGCTCTAGAGAGAGCTTGGCAAGTGAGGAGAGAAAACTGACAGCAGCTACACCCCTGATTTTGCTGCCTTCATCCCTTCAGGAAGATCAAGAGTGGGAGACATCCTGATCGGCCACTGGTTCTCAAAACGTGTCTGCAGGACCTTGCTGTACCTCTTCAGTAAGTTACTCCTCATTTTTCCAATAGTTACTCCCAATTTTTCCAATCTACAGCATTGCAGGAATTGTTCTTGGAGTTCCCACAGGAGACTAATGCAAGTGTTCTTATCCCCCATCACTCCTAGGGACTTCTAAAACCTACTCCATTGCACAGTTCTTCAGCAAGGAACAGGGCACCTGGAAGACATTAGTCAGTCCTTTTCAGTATCTGTCTGTCCAGGGAGCTGAAAGAACTTGTAATTCAGGTTTATTTGAATACAGTAAAGGCATTCTTGCACAGGTTTGCAAAAAAATTTCTTTTTTAATAGTTGTTGTCATGGTTTTGTGATTTTCGGTTATTGGTATTCCACATCATAACATCATGTAGTGGATATACCTAGTTCTCAGAAGAGAAGGACTACTACAGTCCCCACGGTACTTTGCTCCTTTGTTACCATTTTCCAGCCGGAGGGAAAAGATAGAAGCTCGCAGTATAAAAACTTGCAGATCACGAGACCTCGTCCCTTTTTCCGCCGTCTCTCGTCTTGGCAGCACCTCGCTCTCCAGCCGCCTTATCGTCGGTAGTAGAGTAAGGCCTACCTTGATTTTGGGACATTCTCTCTCTCTGTGTTGAATTTATCAGCTTAAATTGTAATTATATTGTATTATAGTGTGTTGTTTTGCATTCCGATATTTTATTTAGTAAATTAGTTTGTTTCTCCTCAGATTGTTGCCGCTGTTCTGTGCTCTCAGGGCCATCTCCCTACCCTTTTCCCTTTTCCCCTTTTCCCGGGACGTGGGCCCTTGGGTCCCCCGTCCCCTTTGTCACGGAATCGGGCCTAACGCCCGTAAACCGTCGACAGTTGTTTAACAGTTCTGTCTCAAGCTAGGGTTAAATACTGTAAGATATTTAACTTATCAGTGCATTTATCTGCTATTACCAGGTGTGTTTTTAGGGTGAAGCTTGACAACAAAACTTTTAGATGCTATTTATTAAAATCCTGTTGAGAGCCTTGACATAATGACAAAAGCTGCATTTCCACTTTGGATGTTGAATTTTACATCCAGCAACGAGTGCAAAAGGAATTCTTTTTGAACTTATTATCCAAATATTCCCCTGCTCAGGAAACATCCTTCTGTGAAGTGTAAAGCTCCATTTGAAAACACTTTATGCAATTGCAAAAATTAAATTTATCTGGAAAAAACACTTCAGACAGTGGACTGATGCAGAAACAAACTTTGCAGACACATTAATTTCTTCTGCCATCACTGTAGATTTTATAGTCTTGGTCTAATATTTAATGGAGAGATTTCTAAGATCCAACTACATAGGAAGAAAATTAGAGATTCAGTAAGTAATACTTCAACATTTTATGCAGTACGCACTAAGTAAGCACAGTTTCTCATATTCATCTTTCAGAAAATATAGATCTTGACTGTAAAATATAAGAAAAGAACTCATGGGAAATATTTTAAAGAGCTTTTTCTTTGATGACATAGCTAAAGTTACTTAGAAAGATCGCATTCTTCCTATGCAAAATTACACTGTAATTTCATTGGTTTACATAACTCTGAATTTCCTTTCCTAAACATGGTATGTAATGCTGACAGCAGAGAGGAGATGTCATGATCACTATCCATATCACTATGGAGAGATATGTTAAAATTTGTGAAGCAATTTATGGCTCTATAGAGTGAAAGTAGGTAATAAAAATAAGGTACTATATTTCGATGTGACTCTCACAAAATGTCACTTCCAGGAATATATCATTTTGCTAGCTAGATCTTGGCTGACCTGCTAATGCCATTTCTGGAAATCCAAAAGTTAAGTAAAATTTACAAAAGGACAAAAAATCAGCAACATTCAATAGCTTTGTGATAAAGTAGATAGGACACACATAATTCTAGTCAATCTCCTGCCAAATATGAAGTCATACTGATATTAGGTAAGATACAACATTGAATTGTAGACCCTTTGCTCCATATGATTGTTTCTGCACTTTTGTATAATTTGTGTTTTTTTATGATAGCCTTAGTTCTTGTGGAAAATGTTGTAATGACCACAACAAACATTATTAGCAAATACTGCTGCATCTAAACAGCTCTGATTTGAGTCTTCTATTCTACAATGAGGCAAAGATATTTAGGAACATAATACTGTGATATGTTTTTGTGCTTGCACTTTATCTAGGATCTGCAGCTCTGAGTAAGACTCAAGTTTGCATGCAGTATGTTTTAGAAATAATAATAATATTAATAATAATATTGTTGGAACAGCCAAGGTGTTCCTGTTCTTGTCACAGACTCTTTGCTTTTGTTGGCTATATGGAAAAAGTTCTACAATTAATAATATTTAATTATCTAACAGTTAAGATTTTTTCTTCCTGGTTTCAAGTAGTTTACTGAAGCTTTAGAGAGGGTACCCCACTTCTTCATCTACTTGGCTTTCACAAGATATCTTCTAAATAAATATATATATCTTTATGTTGATATTGATATTTTGACTTTATTGCTTGGATTTGTTCCACCACAACTTAGTAGGAATAATGTAAATGCTAACATTTTGGAGATGTATCTGAGAGGCATTCAGCTGTAGCTTGAGGCCTTATTTTTATTAGAAAATGTTTTTTGTTACTATTCAAAGAAAGTCTTTTTCTTCCTATTTGCTTTGGAAGTTTCATCTTGTTCTGTTATATTGAAAGGATAATGTATTTTATTATTATTGTAATTCAAAATAACTTTATGAGAAATTCTCAGCATGAAGACAATCTTATTTACAATGCAATAATGTTACTACTTGTTTGGAATTCTGAGCTCTTGTATAAGATCTCATTCACCTAACAGAAATCTCCTTTGTGGAGAATCTGTCTGATCCATATTAAGCAAAGGGCACAGAAAAGGAAAAAAAAGAAAAAGGGGGAAAAAAAGGTTATTTGCCTAAAAAACAAACAGACCTGCTGTAGAATTTTCTGCAGAGCTGGAGTGACTGGTCAGTGTTTTCAAGTGACCCATTCTGGAAGCCATTGTGCTATCTTTCCCACTGGCTCCCTAAAAATTTCTGCAGGGCTCCTCATTCAAGGTCTTGGCTTTTGTCTTTCATACACTCATCTCCAAGTGAAATTGAAGCATCACCTACAGTTACTCATATCTCAGAATGACTGCTGTGTTCCATTCTGTGCAAATATTTAAGTAGTGGATCACAAGGGTGGACAGTGCACCTTACTGCCTTGTTCCAGAGAGTAGGCAGCATATCTGTCAATATGGCTATGCCACTGGATGTTGATGGACCCAATCTCTGCACTGATACTACACTGTGACGAGAAGTAGATTCTGCCCATCAGTTTTTATTTTTTTAATTTTTTTCCTGCAATAAAACATTTGTTCTATTAAAAGCCTAGCTGAAGATATGAAGTGATGTGTAGCAGCATGCTCATGTAGACACTCACACAAAGGGTGATAAAACATTGGAAGAAGCTGTCCAAGGAACTCATGGAATCCCCATCATTGGAGGTATTTAAGAGATGAGTGACACTAAAGAACATGATTTAGTGATGGGACTTGGTAGATCAAGCTGATGGTTGGACTTCGTGGTCTTTTCCAGCCTAAAAGATTATATGATTCTATTTATCCCTAAATGATTCTACTCATTTGAGCACAGCAAAAACAATGTATCATGGCAACCAGATTTTTCTTTCAACCTGGGAGCAATAGTGCAGGGAAAAGTTTTAGGTCCCTATCCTTGTCTGAATATAACAGCACGAGTCAACCAGGAAAGGCTTGACTTTCACCTCCCAGGTGAATGGGGAGTTAAAGCTGACCTTTTAAAATGGACTTTGAGAAAGAGGTGAAAAATTGCTATGGAGAAAAATTGCATCATTTTCCTAGAGCAATAAATTATCTTCTGAAAGTAGATCATAATGTGACACTGTTAGCAGTCATTGTTTTCATGAGAACATGTGCAAAAAATGTCTTCACGGTTGTCAATCTTGTGCTTTAATCTCATTGAATCTTGCTTGTTGCTTAGATTTCCTTTTCTTATAACAGTCAGAAAGGTTCAGGGCTTTAACATTAAAATATCGTCACCCTGATCAAAACATTAGAAGACTCATATTCCTTTCCTTTCAATCTTTCCTTGCACAAGTGTCTCAGTCTTCCATGCCATTCTCTGTCCTGAACTTGTCTCAACCATGTATGTAACACGGGACTCCTAGTCCTTCAGAAAATCCTGCCAAAGTGTCTGGCAGCTGCAGGACGCTCATTTAGGGACCAGACCTAGGGCAATAGCAGCTGCTGGCTTTTCTGGTCTACTCTTCTCTGCATCATCAACATCAGTATACTAAGAAGATCAGGTAGCATCTCTACAGCAGTCTCCTTTTACTGGACAACATCTATGACAACGTAGATATTTGAAGACGTCAGCAGGAGTATTGACTTTTTGGTCAAACATCTCCTCTAAGAAGTTCACTAAACTGACAAATACCTCTTGTGAATTGGATGTGATCCTTATATCATCAGCTGGATCACTTCAACTTACGCAGTTATTTATGTTACAAGACCTAATATTCCCAGGGATCTTGGTTACCTTAATATTATGGGTTATGTTTGCAGAATGTGCTGTTAAGTTAGACTTCACTACAGAATACAAATTGCCCAAACAACTTTTAAAAAATCTTTGAAATGAAGAATAAACAGAAATAAATTTCCAAAATATGGAGTATCACAGTGATTAGAAATGAAATTAAAACAAGTAATTAGCTTTGACAAGGCAACAAAAAGAAGAACATAGCAGACTACCCAAGAAATTAGTTGTTGTTTTTGCTGGTAACCTCTTTTGTGGATGTAATTTGCCTTTATGATGTCAGGAAAAGAGTAAGCCTTCTCATTGAAAGGGCCCAACAAAGAGTTACATTGCTTGTGTGGTAGAGCATTAAATACATATGGATTTAATCTTGCTACTAAACCAAGTGTGTGCCTGTATCAAATGTTAATATAATTTACCGTATCAATTCAGAGTTCACCGAAGTAAGTTCCCCATGAAAACTCAATCTTATTTTCCCTTTATACCTTATTTTCCCCCTTCCTCTTCAGTGATTTTTATCTGCCTCAGATTTCAACACCTCTTTCAAGCAATCTGCAGTGTTTCAAGTTTAATATCATTTTATCTTTCAAGTATAACTGCAGAGGAGTGATGTACTGCGATTAGCTCACTAGGCCTATCTGATCCACGTGAATGTAGCTTTGCAAGTTAACCAACAGCAATACCGAATGAGGGAGGTTGTGGATTACTTATTGATCCAGGCAGTTTAAAAAAAGAAAAAGAGGGAAAAATAATACTCTTGTATGTAAATGTGTTCTGATGCCGTCTTCTCTGATCTTCTAAACTCTACAAAGAAGGGGTATCCATTGAAGTCCAAAGACTCAGTTTTATTCCTGGCTGTGGCACCAGTCTGCTGCACAGTACTAGAGAAGTCATTGTGTATCTGAGTTCCTATCTGAAATAGTCTTAATCATTTGACTGACATGTTCAAAAGGGAAGGGCCATCTTTGGTGCCTGGTGTCCTGGGGTCCTTGGCTTCTCTAAAAATAGTAGGCCTTGTTGTAGATAAGCAAAAAATTAAGTCATTAGTGACTATGATATGAATGGACAGGGAGTTTTAAAAATAAGTATTATTTATTCACCATGAGAATGGATTGGCTGATTTAGTTAAAGGAAAGAACATGACTTGCTGATTTCCATAGAAAAGTATTAAATCCAAAAGCCTTTTATAAAAAAAAAAAAATAAAAGCCTTCAGTTAATTTTAATTGAATGACTTATATTTATCCATTGCTATATGCAGGAACTCAAATCATTGCTATATGCAGGAAGTTTCAAACTGCCAAGAACACAGGATGGGATCATGTAGCTATTGGCTGGTCTACCCTTCAGCACAACAAAGTAGTCATTGAACCATTTACTTTTAAAATGGTTCAGCGTATCCACACTGATCAACACTGGTTAATAGAAATGACCCAGCCTGCCCACACACAAAATTCCAGACACAGTTCCAGTTCCTCCCTTTCTAATACTGTCCTTGGCATTTTTCAGGAGATTGCATTTATTTAATAGCTTGTTAAGGAATAAAATTCCAAAGAGAAACTGTACTCTGCTTCTATTTCGGTGTTGCATTTGTTAAGAAAGTGAAGAGTCTAAATGAACGTATAAATAGTTTCAAAAGGCATCCAATATGCAAGAATGCATTCCTGCAAATGTTTTTTACAGTTTTACAGGTGCTTAGAAATTTGTTTCAGATTTGAGTGAAGGAATTGCAATTCTTTACTTTGCTGCAGAATTTTTTTGTTTGCCTTTAGGCAAATTATTTAACAAATGGTGAAAAACAAATATATAGCCATGAATATAAAACTGAAAGTCTTGTAATGCAAAACAATGAAGTGAGAATAATATCAAAGACTACAATATGCCTATCACAAAAATATTGTGGTAGTTATCCTAATGTCATGCCATATTGAAGACTATGTAATAAGAAAATATAAATATTTAAGATTAGCACTGGGAAACTATTTCAGTACTAATTTTTACAAAATTGCTGGTAATAAAATATGTTGAATTTTTCTTTCTGTTTTTTTTTTTTTTTAGGAGGAAAAAGGCTCAAAGAGAGGCTCAGAAAAGACACCTATGTTTTAGAGACTTAAAGTGAAATTAATTGAAGTCCACCTAAAATGTTCTCCTTGCTCGTAGATAGGGAAAAGACCACTGGAGAGTATCAGCAGCAGCAGTTTGTAATTGACCTTCACAGAGATGACAAAAAACACAGAGTTCATATACTTGTGCTAATTAAGTTTCCTTTAAAAGCTTTTCAGATGCTATACTGATGCTGATGAGATGCTTTAAATAGAAGAAATGTTACTAGAGAGAAACATCAGCAATAAGAAGCTCTAAAATGCTGTTTGATGCCTCTTTATGTGTCTCGTTTCAACATTGCGTGATATGTCAGTGTTGCAGTTCTCATATTTACTGTTTTATCCTGAGCTATCATAATGCTTTGTGACAATGTATTTGGTTCTTTGGGACTGAGAATGTATTTTCCTATTTTATCTGAAGCATCATGTACTTGAAATCGTTGTACTAGAGAAAATCTACAAGGCAGCTGAAGTGGTCCCATGCAGTTTCTCCAAAAAGTTTCTCTCAAACAGAATGTAACTGCAGGCTTGAGCATACAAACTTACTTCATCCAATCCTACAGCTGTCAAGAGAGGTGCAGGAACTTCCTCTAATATGCCAGGAGGCTTCCTTCCAGGCTTTATCCAGATATCCAGCCAACTGCAGCTATCCCAGCTGGTCTGTGAAGAGAACTGTTATTTCAGCAACCTGACCTTTTTTTTTTTTCCCCAAACAGTTTAAAAAGTCTAAAGAGTTGAGTTTTTCCTGCGTAAAAGTCTTTGTGTTGTCTAAAATGAGTTAGCTCAGTAGGGAATCCTGTAGAAAAGATAAAGGACTAAAGAAGTGACAAGAAAATGGAAACAGAGTGAAAGGAATATCTTTTCAGGTAGTGTCAGTGAAATTGGAAGAGAAAATAGGAGAAAGATTTTCTTACTAGTCATTTCAGCAAAACTCTGCAACTCTATCATCTTCATCCAGGCAGAGAAATCAGCAGTGGTTTTGGCAACATAAACTCCCAGATGGATATTCGCTGTAAATATCTACACTCTTACTTCTATTCTCAATGGAATCGGTGTCAAACTGCTAGAGGACTGCAGGGATGCGTTGGAATGGAATCATTGCAGAGATAGCTATTCGTTTAGCAGGTTCAGAACATGACCTCCATGTAAAGGGAAATACTGCTAGAGAAAATATGATGGAGTGTTCTGTAAATTCCAAATAATGTTATCCACTCATTTTCAGTGATTCCCTTCTACTATCTACATTTTCAGTCCTATCTAGAAGTATAATTTTGACTTATCTTTCATTTAGTAAAGATTAGTTCTTATGATATCCAAAGGCCTTTGAAAGTCTCTTCAGAATTAGAAGCATAACTTGAAGAATTATGATTTTTAAAACAAGCTCAGAGAAAATATTGATTTCTAATGCAAGCCAGTTCATTGACATATTCTTGATAAGGAACTAAGATCTGAGATGTTTATATTTCAGTTGAATACCTTTTGTTTGTTGTGGGATTGTGTTTGTTTATAAATAAATTGTAGAATGTCCCTTGATTATTATTCTAAGTTCTACAGAAATACAAATAATAAAGAAAAATGATATTTACCTGTCAGCCTCGGGAAGATTTTGAAGACCATTTTATTTAAGAATACTGCAAAAAATCTCAAAGAATATTGGTCATAACCCAGAATATCTAGGAACTGTGTCACGAGTAACATTTTGTACAAGCTATTCTGTGATGTTTTCATGGCTATTTTCTGATTAGCAGAACGCTTCTTCTGTCCTCAAAATTAATTCAACTTTCACTAAGCTTGAGATTCTTTTCTTCGTTTATTGCCAGACTGGAAATGTACTTTATTTCTTACAGTATGAGATACTGTCACTTGGAATCAGAAGTGGATTGGCATTTTCTTAGTCCTGTCCATCTCTAAGATGAATCCTAGTCACCAAGTTCTACATATGCATATACTTGTGACATTATTTCTTGATTCCATGATTTCCTACACAGCCCAAACATAGCACATGACTCAGAATCAGTTTCTAGAAGAGAAAAATATTGTCTGTTGCTACTTAATTTTTTTCATTCTGGCTATCCAGCCTGTCCAGGACCTCCAGGTTTGCGTTGATTTAGACATCATTCTCAATCATGACTCACCAATGTGGCTGAAAGGATAGGAGTGATAAGTTAGTACACGGTACTTCTTTTCCCCATATTTGAATTGTTGAAACATTTGGTCAGCCACAAAGTGACCATTTACTGTTTTGAAAGTTGATTCTGTTCTTACAGTACTGTAATGGCTCCTAAGGTATATGAAGGTTTTGGAAGTTAGCAAAAGTAAAAATAATACAAAATTAGTCAGCTGCTCACATTTCACTTGGAAATGTAGTTCAGCATTTTGTAGAGGATGCTGCATGTCTGGGCGGAAGATATCTTGGTATCCTGGAAATTGAACTATTTTAACCTACTCTAGTCAATGTCAGTCTTAAAATGCTGCAGTCAACATATGAAAATGAAGGTAATTTGTTCTGTACATAAATTTATGGCAGAGCGTCAGAGCAACTTTTAAGGGAAGTAAACAGTCTCCTCTCTAATATGGTATTTATCAAGCATCCTTTTAATATATACAGAGCTCCTTTAGGCCTTCAACAAGACAAAGATCTACAAAGAATCTCTGAAAGTATCTCCTTTCCCTTATCTCATAACTATGGATAAATTGAATGCATGGAATAACGTCTTTGTCATAGATTATTAATCTCATTTTTAGCAGCATCCTATTTAGGTGGTACAAATTCAAGTAATGTAATCATCATTTTACTTACTGCAAATTTATTGAAAATAAACTTCTCCCATCTTGACTTTTATTTTGCAGTACGAGATGTAGTTTACTGAATACTACATGATGTGCTACAGTAGAAATTGATCTATAGGAACATAATAAGTGATTTCAATTTCAGTTATTTTACATAACAGGTGATTTTCTATTACCTAAGAAGGAAGCTGATAAATATGGAATTAATAATCTATGGCAAAGACCTGTAATCTGAAGTGAAATCTGAATACTCAGTCTGAATACTGAATACTGAATCTGAATTTCCTTGAAATTTGTCATGGAAACAATATACATATTAATTGGAAAACAACTCTAACCGGTTTTGATTAGGCTAAATGAGTTTATTCTTCACATAGTTCATATCTGCCAGGAAAAAGAAAAGGAAGCTAAAACTCAAAATTTGCCTTGGTTGTGAAGAAGAAAGAAGAAATTTTTGACATGATGTCAGTCAGTACTATGATTAAGAGACACTGACTGAAGATTGGACATTTTTTCTGAAATCTTGTAATTTTCTTCTCCGCTGCAGATAAGGGTAAAAGTGAGTGGAACTAGAGATGTAATAAACATTTAAGATTTAGTTAAACAGAAACTGATGTATAAATGTTTTTATCATTCTTCTTGCTACTTCCTTGGTTCGTGTACTCTAATTCTGAAAAGTTTTTTTTTGAGCCATTGACAGAATTAATGTGTTTAAACGGTAAAGAAACTTCTGTTAACTTAAGTGGGTAATAAGGGCTGCTACACTGATATCTTCTCCAAAATTAGATTGCAGTGTTGAAAAGGTGCAATCATGCTGTGAGAGTAGTGAAGGAAATCTGTCACACTAGGGAACATCAAGAGGATTAAATGGGATCCCCAGAAAAACTCAGTAAATGTTTCACTTCTTGATTCATCAGATTCAAACTCAGGAAAGAAAATATATGAGTTTCTTTTGGCCTCGGCCCAAAATATTTCCCTCTATTTTTCACCACAATGGAAAATAAAATAAGTGTATTTCAGGTTAAACAAAATACATTAGAGAAATTCCCTGGCATACTGAAGAACTAACTTTCTTTACATCTTTTCTAAAGACATATTTCACTTATGGAGGAGTGTGTGCCATCAAGACCCTGGGTAGCCTTACTGGAGAAGAAGGCACTGGACAAGATCCTCTCCAGAAATCTCTTCCAAACTCAACCATTCTGTGCTTCAGTCAAATGAAACAGACCATTCTGCAGTGAATTTTTCTCGATCAATTTTTTTTTTTTTAATATATCAGAGCAGTTATCTACAAATTAGAGGAAAGACTGAAAACTCAGCAGAACTGTCTCAGTGGAACTGAGATACTTGAGTATGAACATCTAGTTTAGCTATCTTAGGCTTCTACCAGAAAGGACATATTTCTCCTCTAAATCTTATATCCTAAATAATGGCAATTAATCTCAAATAAGTATCTTTTGTTTCATAATAGAGTTTTATAGGAAAAAAGATCACGTTGAGTAGAACTGGGTCAAACTAGGCTATCATTAAAAAATGAACAGATTAGTAAAATAAAGTAAAATAATTTTTTTCTAAATTCTTCTGGGGGCACTCCCATCTTTTAACTTTCTTCTGCTTTTCATACTGTCAGGACCAGTTCCAGAGAGGTATACAAACACAGTCTGAAGTGATATTTCTATTACACTTCAGTTAGTGTTTCTACATTATCAATATAAAGGAAGTCTAAAAATAAACACTATTCTCATATTGCTGAAATATACAAATACTTCATATTTTCATAGACCCATAGCAATTATCATGTAGTTTCATATAGCTTTGTTTCAAAAGATTTTCATACAGTATCTATCAACCTTACATACTTCTGAAAAAAAAACGAAAAACCCACCTATGATCTTAACAACCTGCCTTGCTAGACAGATGTATGGGATGTTTCAGTACAGGTTATAACTTGGTTGTAACCTGTAAATGTGCTTCTTAGATCATAGGTACAGTATTAAATGAACTGCTGTTGATGTTTTCTTAGAGCCAAGTAATTGCTGAGCATCAGCAATGCATACAATCAGTAGATTGTATAGTGTAAGCTGCATGTTGGAGCTCCTGTGTTAAATGGAGAAGTTAATTTTATGATTAGAACGTATCAAGTGATAGTAGTACGTTAAATCATGCATAAATCTAGTAAAAGTACCAAACTTAGCTCTCATTTAAGCTAAATTAGGCTTCAACTCTCAGTCACACCTCTATGAATCCTTAGCATTTAAATATTGACTTTGATTTTAGACTTTTTTTTTTGCATTGCCCCATTCTATCTCCTCTGTCATTCACTTCTTAAATAAAAACAAATTTGAAATAGTTATCTAGTTCCTTTCCCTTCTTTTTATACAAAATATTAAAAGCTCTGTGCATTCATAAAAAAAAAAAAAAAGACTGAAGTAAGTAGTCTGGGGAAAGGAAGGAAATCTCATTAACTGATGCATAAAAAATAAAACAAAACAGACATCTAAAAAGCTACTGCCAGAAGTGGAAGAAATTGCTTTTGCCTGAGGCAGGATTTTCTGTTTAAAGTTTTCTTCCTCCATCATTTCCTCTGGAAAGTGAAGATTATTTTGCCATCAAAATTGACACATAGCTTGTGATTTTCCTTTTTCAGGATTTTGGAATAGAACTTTTGCTACCTTCATGGCTTTTACTGTGCTGCTTTTTTTCCCCTTAAATTTCTGAAAAGTTTCTCAGTGGAATGGTGTTTCTTTCCTAGAGTTTTTGTGTGGCACATATCACAAAAAAGTAATGTAAAAATGTGAGATTTTTCATTGTTTATCTTGGTGGCTTGATATGTAGTATTTTCTGGAGGTACTCTGAAGGAAAATTAAGGTCAAAGGATTTGCAAATATTTTCATTCAATAAATAAAGTACGCTTCATTTTATCTGTAATTGAAATTATACATCAAATGAGCCATTTTGATTTGTAATATTCCAGCATCCTGGTGCATAAACTAACTGCAGTCATTTGAGTTTATGGCTTTAAGTCATGCCAGGAGGAAATAAGGACTAGATCCAAAACTAGACAAGGTCAGATGTATACTGTGCACTACCAGAGTTTTATGCATAGACCACCCTACTAACTCTGGAAGCGGTAATAACATGCCTCACTATTGTGCTGCACTCATGCAGATGCAGCCATGCTACATTTGGATGTGACCTAGATGATGTCGGTAGATTAGATTCCATTGCACAGAAATTTTATTATTTGATAAGACCCAGAAGCAGCATGTAAAAGAATAAATACTTTCATGACTGGGAAGAACTATGTCTTTAATATGAAATACTGATTAGAATATATTTTGAACATCTTTTAATCTAATTTTATAGTTCTTATTTTTTCTTGATATTTCAATTAACTAAACAGCTCATCTTCTCTGATAAACTTCCATTAGATTTGTAGATTTGGCCAAGTTTGGCAAACTTTGTCCCAGAACAGGATTCATTCTACCATCTTAGAATTCCACAGGTGGATATTATTACCCAAGACCAACATCCCAGGATGCCATCTTCATTAAAGGAGAGAAGTGGGGATCTCCAGGGAGGATTCAGCTTTTATCCTAAAATAGACATGCAAAATTAGCTCTGGGGCTGCTTCTTTCTCTCCCTAACACCCTCTGGTCCTAAATTAAATTTTACTCTACACAAATTCATCTTGGAAGCATGTTCTGGCAATTCTAGGGTGCAATTTATCTAATCTGTCTTAGATGTCTCCTGCAGGCTGAGATGAACCATACCCTAGAAGTATCTAGTTCACTCAATTGACTATAAACAAGATCTAAATGACTCCTTCTGTGTGCAGCTACATTTGGCCAGATGATTCCCACATACCGTGTAATGTAGAGCACATAGCTGGAGGCACAGTTAGATCATTTTGAAATAATGAATATCCCCAGTGCTTTATATACCCCCTCTGGGGCTATATATAACTACATGTTTGTTGAAGCTTTTCTAATATATGTTAGCAGCCAAACTGGCACTAAGATCAAGGGAGAGCAGAGATACCATAAACCACATTTCATATTTCTAATTCTGGCCAGTCTTGAGAAAAGGTTGCATTCATTGAATTTACACTTCATGAGATATGCATCTAAACAAAAGAAAAAATTTTATCGAAACATATATTTTGTCACAGGTTGAATTCAGTATTGTGTGCCAAACCTAAATTTGATACCATTCCAATCTGTAGAATATAAGGATGATTTTGTACAAGTTTGGTCAAGACAGATTTGCAACTGTAGACAGTATAGATGTAGCATATAAGGTTGTGGTACTTTGTGAGATGAAGAAAAATTTTTAGGGGAAATCAGATTATCATTTTGAAGAATTGCTTTTGAAGACAAAGAATATTAAGCTATTTGTAACTTATTTTGGTGACACTAAGCTATTAAGGAAGCTGGAGACACGGATTAAATGATTCTTATCAGGTTTTCTCTTTTATTTTTTGGTCTTCTCGCCCCTCATTAACTTCATCCATTGATCTTAAGGCAGCGTAAAAGAGAGTGATCTCATTTTCATATAACATGGATAGAAAACAGGAAGCATCAGAGTGTTTCCTAAGGATAACCAACAGACCACTGGAAAATTCAGGAACAGAACCTGTTTTTTTAAGCTCTAGCCCAGGCTTCTTTACACGAAACAGCACTCTTACACTGGAGCTAATATAAAGTGTGTGCATGTGCATTCAAGCATGTCTAAATCATCAGGATGCTGACATGACAGTATTTAATTTTCCATATTAAATTATATTCCATTTCCATTGCATGGTGCCTTAAAAACAGGTAGAGGATATGTTCTCAGGCAGTGCATTTACTTTTGGTGATGTAGAGTCTGAATATATTCGTGAAAATTGTCACAAGGACAAGTAGATCCCAATACTGCTGCTTGTCCTGACTTATTAGTGTATTGTTCAACTCAATGCTTATTACTCATGGGCATGTCAGAATTCAATGTTTTAGGCTACATCTTGCACAGTATTTCTTTGACATTACATGTATAAACACAGATACAAAATAATCTAGTGTTGTAACTTGGCTATTCATTTTAACTAGCAATATTCAAAAGCAGAGGGAAAGAAAATGAAAACCTTGCTAGACTGAAGTGCTTAGAAATGAATAGTTAATAAAGAAGCAAATGGTAGACCAGCTGAAGGCAAGTTTCATTACAAATGGGTTGAAAGATTATTTTCTGAATAATAAAATAATTTGAATAATAAATATGTTATGAATAATGTGGTACTATGGTAAAAAACTCTGAAGATAACCCAGTAAAGGAACAGACCTGCTCTGTATTTACTGGGCCCCAAGGCTTTGGACTTAAGAGCTTTGTATTCCAGTTTTAGTGACTGTTGAACTAGTTAAAAGAGTCTGAAAAAACATATTCAAAGAGCTTTTAAAAATTGAGAGCTTGTACATGCCAAGCATTATTCCACGGAGACTTGAGAAGGCCAAGAAATAGACTCTGCTGAGACCACCTTGCTCAGTGGATGTTATGCACTGCCCGCAGGCGCTGTACACAATCCAGGCACTGTCAGTGACAGCTCTGCCAGTTCTGGTGAAAGAGTAATGTGAAATGTTTTTGGCTGGGGTTGTAATGTTTCATTGCTTCCATGGTTTGTCTAGTTTGAGATACAGTAAAGCAATCACGAGATGTGAATTGTATTTCACTTGCCTATGTGGCCTGAAGGAGTTCAGTGAGGGTGAGCAGAGAACCCCCGGGTTCTCATATACCTTCTGCATTACAAGGCTGCCCCTAGAAAGTCATTCAGGCGAAGATAACTTCATATACACCTACACTGTCTTTAAATTTGGCTGGTTTACACTCAGGATATGATTTGAGATTTTAGAGCTGAATGACTTAAATGTCCATACAGTCTGTAGGGCTGTGATTTGACAGAGAGCGTGTTTGGCTTTCCCAGAGTACAGTTAGCATATGAACCACTATACAAGCAAGGTAGTAATGAGGAATTTGTACCTGAATGTGAGCTGGAGATGTAAACTAATGTGACACTGTATGTTCTTAATTCCTTAATTCCTAACCCTTTTGGTTTATTCATATAATTATGGAAGGAAAATTTCAAAATCATACATTTGTTACATGAAAACTTTAGCTACACTCTTCACCAGAGTTAAAACATTCTCATTCTACACATATATATATAATACGTAGGAAGATATTTTATGTCTTTGTGTCATTTGTCATAGAATTAATCTCTTCTGCCTAAATCAAAAAGAGCTTCCATCCATGTCAGCTTTAGACATACCTAAAGCAGATAACTTAAAATGTAGCTTCTCATTTTCTCCCCCAGCAATGATGTCATCCTTAATAGCTTGTTCATCTATTTTTGCAGTTTCTCCAACACTGGCTCATATATACGCTGCACTCTGCAAATCTATCCACAAAAACATTCTCTTTTCTTCTCTAAAGCTGTTCAGACACTTCTGCTGTCAACCCTAATGTCTCCAAATTGCTTCCCTTACTCAGTTATACCACACGCAAGTGTCTGTGGAAAGGGTACATAATGGCATCAGTGTTTTTCCTGCCTGGTTCTCCACCCTTTCTGTACTACTTCCCATCCTTTTTGATTTATGTTAATCTTCTAAAGATGAAATATTGTGTCATTTACAGTACTGTTGACCTCAGGCACTTGAAAGGAATGTGTTAGCCTATGAATAATAATGAGTTTGGTTTCAAAAAATATATTTGCATGATCACATGCAAAATTTTATTTGCCTTCTGCAGCTTGAGACTTTATAGTAAGCATTTCCCAATCTTCTTTACAACCACGAGAGCCAAGTTTTTTTTATATGAAAGCTGAGATTCTTATATACAAATATTACTCTAGAAGCTGAAGTGTTAGAGAAAATATCAGATATCCCAAAAGCTGTGATTAAATTGAAATGCAGCATTTATTTCTGTTGGGAATACATCTATTTGAATACCAGAGTTTTACTGCACTGTTATTTATCTTCCTGTATCCCAGACATCAGAGCTCTCTTTCTGGCTGGGTTCTTTGTCTGCTGATCATCAGACGACAGATCCATAAATGCTGAACCTCTGATGAGGTTTTCTCTTCCCTTTGAGGAAGAAGAAAGAAGGCCAGGGCTATCTTCCTTTTGATGTTACCATGTACTTTAGCAATTAGTTATCAATGGAAGAGTTCACAGTAACCCACTGGTCTTTTAACCACTTTTCTTAACATCTGAAATAAGATCTTGAAGCTGAATGTACAGAGATTGAGAAAGAGGATTCCCAGATAAATCTAAAGTTTGTTTCAGGAAAATCCTGTGATACAGATCTCTGAAGGAAGACAAAGAGGTAATTCTGAACTTTCAACATGATATGAAGATATGTATCTGGAGAGAATGAGAGTAAAAGGAAGAGCAAAGAGCCCACATCCGTAATTTTCAATGAATAAAATATTAGGTAACAGGAGGCGTTTTCCATTAATGTGCTGTATCAGCATGATATAGAGATGATTTAATATTGAAAATCCGGGGTTCTGGTCTAAAAATAACTTCAAATTTGTTTTCATGATTTTCTTTTTTCTTTTTTTTTTTTAATGTAGATGAGGGAACGAGGAAATCCGACACACTTTTTTCCTGAAAGTCTCTAACTAACAAAAGTAATGATCACAAGTGATTGTATTTTATGGATTCCACCACTCCCCCCCAGTGGTGACAATAAATGTTGGTTTTTATTTAAAATTCATCAAACTATTTAAAAGTTTTTCAAATACATATACCTATGATTAATACATGTAATAATAATTTCATGAATTTTAATGGCAGTATGCCATGCATAACATTAAAAACCTGCACGATCAGGTTATTGCTAGGTTATTTTATAATGTATAAATACTTGAGTTCAAATGACATCAACTTTTGATCACAAAACTTACAGAAAAAATTAAGTGCGCCAACGTTCATGTGATTGAAAATGTTTCAAATGTAATATAAAACATTTAATATATGTTTTAATGCCTGCTGCATTGCTGCATTATACAGCAAAGGTCACTATGTAGTACACAGCCATAAATTGAATATTTCCAAATAAAGGTAAAAATGTACATTTGGTGACTATTCTTAAATCTACCCCAAGCTGTTTGAGTACTGTGTATGCAGCTCTGGCATAAGAACCTACACATCATCCTGTAAGATAAATAGTGAGGAGAGGCACAGTAGCAGGCAGAACATCTTTATGTAGTTTTCAGATATGAATGGCTAGCTGATGTTTTAAATGACAATATGAAAACATGATTAGATCAAGCGGAGGAAAGTTACTTCAAATATCTGGCAGTGGAACGCGGTTTCACTTCAGCAGCAGCAGCAGTGCTTTTACAAGATTTAACCAAAGGGTAGTATATGAAAAAGATAAAGTTCAAAGGATGGTGGACCACATCTGTGGGAATCACATGGATAAAGTATCACTGGATGGGCAGTATCTATTGTTCTCAGTTTTTTCATGTCCTTTCATTCCATCCAAAATACAGCTGGAAAGATTTTCTATCCTGCACTTTCCTTATTTCCTTACATCTGAAATTCAAGCTTCCCTTCCTCATTTTCAAAACACTTCACAGGTCCACTCCTGGTGGCACCGCTGCCCTCCTCACCTCTTCCTGCTCCCTGCAGCCCACCCACTCTCCCTTCCTGACTGCTCTCTTTGTCTTCTGAACTCACTGAGCATTTTGCACCTCTTTCACAATGCCACCCTGTAGGTCTGGAACAACCTTCTGATTATTCCAGGCCAAGCTCAGTTCCTCTGCTGCCATCAAAACCTTCTTTCAAAAATCATCACGTTGCTGCGTTGGTATGTCAGGAAAGAGATTTTCTTTCCTTGATTTGATGTATAGAGGGATAACTTCCACATGTAATTTCTGGCAGCCCACATCTACAGCTGAAAGAAGAGGAGATAATACACCAGATGTCATGAATGAAGGGATCTCAGTGCTTAGCAAAGCACCACAACTCAGGAATCGAGACAACTACATGATTTAATGTATGAGGAGTTAAAAACAAGCTGGGAGGATACAGAGACATTCTTACCCAGTTTGTTTCAGTCTTGATTTTATTTAGTTTAAGGCATAGCTTTGAAGTCAACATCATCCACCCTGATGAATATGAAGGTGACATGCAGCAGCTTGCATTCATTATTAAGTTATTCTTTTTTAGCATATTTCATCAATGCATCTGAGAGCACTTTGCAAGGGAGATATTTGGACTGTTCTGACTTTGAAGGAAAGACTGATGTAGAGATCCATTCCCCAGAACAGAAAAGTCATTAGCCCAGAAGTAGTAATAAATCTAGATCCTCCCTATTGCAGTCTTGAGGTCTATCCACAACAGTTTGCTTGCCACATTCTAATTCCTAGCAAAATCTCATAGCTGTGGAAGTTAATCAGAGAACAAATTTCAGTAGTCAAATCAAGCAGTAAGTTCTCCTGTCAGGTTATAAGACATTTACGAACTGGGCCATAAGGTTCAGAGTGAATTTCCAAAGTAAAGCACAGAAATGCTTTTGCTTTATTTTTGTTTCCTACTAACTGAATTAACATTTTTTTTTTTGTTACAACAGGATAAGTAAATCCTTTAAATATTTTATTTTCTTTTAGAAAGAAAGAGCAATCAGAAAACATTTCCTTATAAAATGTGAAGAAACACATTTCATCCTCTCCAAGGACAAAGACTCACTACCCTCTCTTAGTGATTCATTCCCAGTGCTTTCCAGTTTATCTTTCTAGGTTCAGTAAGAAAATAGTTTTGATTTGGCACTCTTGCAGTGATAAGGAATAAAAATTGCACTAGAAAATGAGAAAATCAGCTAATGTTTAATTTGTGCTTTCATATTCATTTATGAATTCTGGTAACAAGGCATAAGGCTGAAATAAAAGCACTCATTTTAGCCAGCTATAAATAAACTGTAAATGCAGTCCTGCTGACAGAAAGAGCTCATGAGGCTCTTTACTTACAGTTTGCTACTGAAAAGAACTCCTTTGCCTTTCACAGATGCTTTACATGCATGGGTCTGTGTTCAGGCTAGATAATGATATAAGGTGAATACATATAAAAAAACTCATGAAAGACATGAACAATTTCCTTTGTTTAACACTGACGGCTGTGTTAGGATCTTCTAAGAGGATGTATTGGTGGCTTGATTCAGAAAATGAATAAAAAAACGATCTTTCGAGAACCAAAGGTTAATCTAACAAAACGGCATCCAGAGAAGATCTAATAACTACTCAGAAGCTCCTCGGAACTGCCTGAGGCAGTAAGTCCCAAAAATTGAATAAAGTGGTATAGCTAGGATAAAAACATTTTATTTCTGATAGAGTATTTATTTTTTAAAATATTTATTTAATTAATTAATTTTCTAGCTCGTGTATAGGCTTTAAATCAAGGTTAATATGCCACTATCAGCAAGTGGCATATAAATTCTCTGCCCAGGTTCTCCTCTGGGAGCAAAAGCTAGCCATTCCGTGAGCTCCAGATTTTTCATTAAAATGAAAAGAACCATGAATAATTCAATAAGCATATTCAACCTTGTGGTTTGTATTTTGATGTCTGAGACATAGTTATTGCCTTTTTTTTTTTTTATAGAATAGGCAATTTGTACTGTAATTGTGCTGTAATTCACGTAGAAGAGTGTGTAAAGTTCCTGTAAAAATTGTGCAAATCAGAGTGTAAGTTAAACATCAAACTCAGTGGAATATATTTTAAATTATATTTTAATAAATATTTAAAATTATTAAAAGCTTGTGATTCTGAAACAAAACATAATAACAGTGGTTTTTGTAGTGTGATGATACCAGCTAGGAATATGCTCTTGCTAAACAAGCAAGCAGTGAATGTGAATCAAGATTGTGTACAGTTTTTGCAGATGCTTCTTGAACGTGTGCAGATAGTTATTTACGTATGATTTTTAGGGCATTCAGAAGGTTTACTTTGTAACCATAGGATTTTTTTTTTACTTTGCACAAATTTCCTAGAAAGATAAACTATTTTACTGCAGAATCTTAGAACACTGACGATCTTTTCAAGATCATAGATACTACACATGACATAAATTTCATGTCAGATAGGATAATCTGTACAACTAAAGGTAGCAATGGTAAAATAAATCCTAGGCACTTAAATTGATAGTACCGATAGGTTTAGTTCTTCAAATATGGATGGTAAACAGGGACTGTCTTTTAAGTTAGATGTGTGATAGCTTCAGAAATGTTTCTTACATTCTACCCCCAAGAATCATACTATTTTTAAAGAAGGCTACTCAAGTATTTTTGATAGAAAGCTAACTAGTTTGTCATCTTCAGCTTCTGCTTTTATTCTGGTTTCTAAGGAAACATAAGAAATATATCTATGTGTTTTCCTTCCAGTAATAACTCAGGAATACATTGAACAATTTTATCTAAATCTGACAGATTGATAAATATTTTAATGACTTGTGATGGGCTTCATAAAACATGAAGTCTGGTAGAGCATTTACATGAAACTCAAAAAAAAGGTTTCAGTTTTTCAGTAATATGGAAATCTATTGATGAAATTGTTACTATTTCCATTAGTTCTTTTTATCTCTATTCTCTGTTTTGTTAGACAGCCTGTAATTTTTGTTTCCAAGTCCATGCTAAATTTCCCTTTTATATGGTTGTATACATTTCCATGTTACTTAAACTAAAAATTGATGAGTTTCTTTCTCAGTAATTCACACTGCTCAACTTTAGTAATACTTAAACTTTCTTTCAAATTTGTCTGCCAGGACTCATTTGGATGCTTTTAAAAGTTATACATGAGAGCTTTTTGCAGGGGCCAAAGTCTGCAATTGTGAGGTACATCATTTTATTAACATTGTTACACCTTAAAGATATGTTTTTGTAAACTGAGAAAGCTATTGGAAATAACTCACATTACTGTACTTGGACACTGAGAAATTAAATGTTAATAATCATGCAAATCTAATGCATGTTGTAGTGGTTTAACTTTTTTTTTTTACAGTTACTTTCATCAGTACTGTTTTAAGTAGTTTTTAGAGAAGCTAATTTAAAGAGACATGCTTAAAGCAGCCAGTGATAATTTTATCACTTTCACTAGGAATATAAAAAAAACCCAAAACTCAGAAATCAGGTGTCTAACAAATATTTGCTAGAGACACTTTCCGGCTAACTTCATGTTTTGATACTTCTTGTCAACATCTGTCAGGAAGTAAAGCTTTTACTAATGATATAACGGAGAAAGGCTAATCACAGAGTTTCATGAAGAACTGCAGTCGAGCCAAAACTGAAAGCAAAATAATTGGCTTACCCAGTCCCAAATGATTAAGCTTTTTCAGTGCACAAACATCTGTTCCTCAGCTTAGGTTTAATCATTCTACCAACATTCTTCTTTTACATCACTGTCCATATAAACACTTCCTAAAAATGCCACAAGAACTGGAAGATCGTCAAAGAATTAAGAATGCAGGAGGCACTCTTCCTGATGGAGGCAATTCATGCAGTGATGGAAACATCAAATTGTGAAGAAATTACTGACTGGAAAATACTGGATTTCTAATTAATAGAATAGCTTGCAAAATGTTGCTGGACAGTCATGGAATGTATGATTTTTTTTTATTTTAAATCATAACTAAGAAACTTGTTGACATTGTCAGTATAATTTCAGTAAGGAACCATAAAAATCCTCCTGTGAGTAATACGTGTTTGTATGACTAATGGTGGAAGTAAGAATTCATTATGGACCGACAGGAAAGAAGGAGGGCAAGTACTACAGCTATCTACCAAATATTTCTTATCAATATGTTTCAGGTTTTCATATAAAGAGAAGTACAAGAAACAGGTAGATATGAAGTCTTAGTGCACAAATAAAATTCAACATTAACTTTAGGTGCTTTTTGATCATATTTTTTAAATCTTTAATTCACATGGGATCTTTAGTTTTGTAACACTTTTAGTCAGAAAATTCTAGAATATAAAATTATATTATAGTCGTTTTAAAACTATTTACCCCAGATGTTATACAGCCTGTTATATAGATGGTATAATATTTTTGTTCTATATTCATAAGACCACTTTTGTTTTCTTTTTCCCTGGGACTCCTGAAACAATATTTACTTCAGTTTTCAATAGAATCTGTCACTTTGGTATATATTATTGTGTTTTCTTTACTGTTATATCAATGAATAATTTACATTAACACTACATATAAAAACCTCAGCAAACTGTATGGTTTGAATGGAAGTCAGTCCCTTTTACCAGCACCATTACCATAGACACATCCAAGCTCAACAAGTTTTTCAAAAAAATAAAGTATCAAATACAAAAAGGTATTGCATTGCACTGTTTTGTGAAGATTAGAACATTGGGTCCACCAAGTAGATAGAAAGGGAGTTTAATATTCTGATTCTATTACTCTTTAGACATATGTTCTATTGAAACTGCAAAGAAAACACAAGTAGTCTGACTGGAATAAGCTTTGATTAGTCATACTGATAAATTGGAATAGATCTGAATTCTGTGTGAGTGTAATATGGAGTGCTAATCCTTTTATCATATGGTTTGGAAACACTATTACCCTTACAGTCTCAGATGTTGGTCTCATGCGATCATTACGGTTGTGTAATGTATATTATCCCCTGTGGCCCATTAATTGGCTTGTGGAACAGTTTGTAGGTTGCAGAGATAACGAACTGTTATTAAAATAAAAGATTTGAAAATTGCCCAAGTAAAAACAAAAGGAGAGATGTAGAAGGAATAAGAAGTGGCTTCTGAAAGAATTGGTAATGGGATCTAACAACTTGCGAACCATTAGAAGGAATCATATTCTCTGCTAAGAAAACAAGTGGGAACAATTTTCCACGATTTGGCAAACCATCATTAATTATATAAAAGAGACAGGAAATATAAAGAATTGACTTTTATCTATATGTGGCTTACACACTGGTAGCTTAAGTTCAAATTGTTTTAATAACTTTAATACTTAGAGCATAATGAAATAGAGAGAAAATGGATTGTGCACAGGTTAAATGACAACACAGAATGCTGGGGCCTCTCCTGAATTTTCAAACAGATTTGCAGAAGAGAATATAAAAAGATTTTTCTGACACAATAATGTCTTGGCAGATGACTATTAGGAGATTTTATATCTATATGATTAAACATTCTCCACATACTAGTCATTCTATCGCAGTACAAGTAGAAAAGCTACTAAATGCTGTGCATTTTAAGCAACTACACCATCTTCAAAATTGAACTTAGTCCATATTAATCAATAGAATATCAAATATCAGAGATGTCACTTAATAGTTCTAAATTTATTTTAGCCTTCTTCTGATTTTTGGAATAAAATTAACCTTCCACTCCAAGCTTAAATTTTCCTAACAAAAAAAATTTTATTTAAAAAAAAAAAAAACGCAGTAGAGAATAATAATGATTTATATGAAGGACAATCTTTTCAACTGCCTTGGAAAGTAGCATTAGTAGAAGTGACATTTTTGTATATTTCCAAAAATGTAGAAGAGAATAAAGCCTACTAAGTAAGTCTAAGAAAGAAGGATTGAGTGCAAAATAAATACATGCTTTTTTTGTGAGTTATTTTAAAAAAGCCTTCTTGCAAGTTTGCAAACTAAGGAATTCACTAAACTTCTTTCTTATCTATGAGGGTAAACATTATCATAAATACTTGCAGCATCAGGAATTTACATTATAACTTCAAAAACTCTCTCAACACTAGAAAAACAAACCATAGAGCAGAAGACAATCTGAGGAAAGAATTCTTAAAACACTCATAAAACATTCCATACATTTCAAGGATTACACATGGAATTTATTTAGTAACATGCAAAACCTGCTACACCTGAGTCACAAAAAATTACACCTTTCCTGCTCGAAGATACATGAGTACATTTATCAGTAATGTTTCCTTTAAATCAGTTACCCTGATTTGTAGTTATCCTGATTTGTGACTGTAAGCTGTACACTGGGATAGCATTAAGATACCACCACAAGATGGGTAGTGGGCAAACATAAACTAATTGAAGTCCTACTCAGTAGTAGTAGCAGTACTGTCATTTTTTTCTAATTAAGTTTAGACCTTTAACTGAGAAGTTTAAATAAGGACTCGAGTCTCCTAAAGTTTCTATAATTATTGAAGTGATAAGAATACTTTCCATGACTTGTACCTTTGAGTGTCACCAATTTGTAATGACAATTAATACAGCTAGTTGAAAGATGTGGAAAAACATCTTGAAAATATGAAATAATAGAAGGGCCTAGCTTGTTTTGAAAGAAGAACTACTAATAGATCAGAAACTTTATTGTACAAAATAATGATTATACTGTTCTGATTCTCCAGACACAGTAAAATTTAAAAAGACAGAGTTATTCTTCTGTTCAATTTTTCTGTGCCCCTTCGAAGTCTCACTGCCTCTCTTTGTACAGAAAACTGTACCTCAGTGAGGGATTTCTGTCAGACTTGTCACCCTAACTAAGGCTACAGAACTTCAGCTAGGGTCAAGAACATTACAAAGAATAAAATATTCATGTCAATATTAAATGCAATGAACCTAAACTGTCATTGGAATTTTTGGGGGACTGTTGTTCACTTCCTTTACCGTCACATTCTCACTGGCAACCCCTTTTATACTACATTTGAAGGTATGAGTTTGATTGAGGCTGAAGTAAAAAACTATTTAGTACATATTTTCATTTCAGGGAAAAACAGCCTCTTGTATTATACAAGCTGCATTAAATGTGAATTTAACTAATTAATTAAATTTTAAATCTCCTAGACATTAATAACTGGAGGGAGACACTGTGATTCATGCAGCTACATTTGCCATTATAATGAAGTCCTTTTATATCTTTCAAATTTATTGACCAGTATGTACATTAACCAAATGATGTGCCTTGTAACACCACACTAGAATTTCTGCTTTTTTCCCTTATATAGAACACAACAAGCCTAATATAACCACATAATTATTAGTTATACTAATACGTGTGAACTTGATCCAAGGAGCAAATATTTCCAATGTTTACACAACAAATAAATATCTCTAACCTGTCTGAATCCATTTAAAAAACCACCTCTCTTTAATTCTTCTAACTTTCTCGAAAATCCCCTATAAATCGTGTTCATTACCTTAGTGTGGGGTAGATCCTCAGCTGAGGCAATAATCATCACAACCTAAAATGTACGTACGCACTGAAGTGTATACTTTCAGTGCTGGTGTCATTGCAAAGGCAGTGCTGGCCAGTAGGGAAATAGGGAAGTAAGGAGCAGGGAAAATTGGTGGGCAGGGAAGACCTAAGATCTTCAATTAGAGGAAATGCATACAGCCTTGACTCTTTGAAATCTGTGACAAATTGCATAAACTTGCTATTGAGGACTTGGCATTAGATGCATACTGTCAAGTATGAAAGGTACAGGCATATGGTAAGCACTCAAATATCTGCTGCTTAAGGGTATGGGAAACAACTATGTGAAACTGGTAGCAGATGTTGCTTCAGGATGCACTTATTTCAGTTCTGTGGAAAGACCCACAGCTTTAATGGCAACAACTAATATTTAAGTGATGCAAGTTTCTGTAAATTCTACCTCACCTGTAGAGCATTTTATGTAGTTCAGGAACACCTCAAAATAATCTTGTCCTTTCTGTGTAAATAGGCAGGACTGCTATGGAAAAGGTCATGAAGCTGATCAAATAATTTTAAAATTACATCTTTCTTAGTTTAAAACTTGACTGACTTCATTAAAATTACATTACTTAGAAATTTTCTTTCTCTAAAATAAAAAATTAGTGACAAGAATATGGAAAAAGAGATTGGGAAATTTATAAAGTGTTTTTAGGTAAAATTCTTCCAGTCAGGAAAGTATCCTATATAGAAATAAAATTATTTTAAAAATCCAGTTGGACAGTTTTCACCTTTCAGTAATGCAAACATAAACAATCTTGTTTCATTCATTTTGCACTTTTATTTCAATATACATGATTCTTTTCCTATTTATGGCGTAAGAATTTTTTTGCAAAATGTTCAATATACTCTGTATAATTTCCTTACCTTGGTTTCTTTGTAGCCCTATTTCCCTATTGCTTTTTGAGGAAGTTCCTTTCTGAAAAGGAGAACTTATTTAAGAGGAGGTTAATGATGACTGGAATTGAAACATAGCTAGAAACCTTCAGTTTGTGAGTGGCTGACAGGCCAATAGCATTTTCCGTTCAGATTAACTATTCCCATGGACTCCTTGGGAATTTTCTTTAAAAGAACTCCAATAGTTTTTTTGGTTGGTTTTTTTTTTCTTAAAACAGTAGGTTATATCGTGGAAGTCTTTCTAGACATCCTTAAATGCAATGATGCTAATTTGCATCTAGATGTGAAATGATATGAGGACAGGTTAAGGTAGAATGACAGGCATAAAAAGAGGAAAAAAAATGAGAGGCAAGCAAGAACTGAGATTCTGATTTGGGATTGTGGTGGAGTTATGTAGAGAACAGCAGTTCATTTTTTTGAAAAGCTTTGGACAGATAGCTGAACTAAATTGCTGGACCCTAAAAGTATACAAAAATATTTGCAGAAACATAGGAAAATATCCCTAAATTGATGGATCTTAGTCTGATACCTGATATAATTCCATGCCACTGCAAAAGTCTCTGCAAAATTCTTTCAAATAAATTGAAAGATTCACAGTGACTTCAGTGATGCTGTACTGAGGTCACCATCAGTTAGCAGTAGGGTATTTGTCAGTTGGTCTAAGTCACAAAAGTTTTCTCCTCAGCTATTTAATATCAACAAGTTTATTCTGGGGCTGTATCTCCTTTATTTCCCAAACACTATTTCAAATACTTGCCTATTTTCTTCCAGAATCATATCCTTTTTCTCTGCTTTCCTGCCTTAACCAGTGCTTGACAAATTTATTTTTATTCCCTTTATTCTGTTTTATTCCCTTGATATGGTCCACATCACAACTTTTTCTATATCTCTTGCTCAAAAGCCCTGCTGCCTTTCTGAATCTTAAACAAATGATTAATTAATTCATGACTAGGAACGGTCTGACCCCCACAGCATGAGTTGTTCTGCAGTCTTAGTTCTGCTGCATATATAGTGCTCAGCAACAAATGCAGAATTGAAAAAAAAAAAAAAAAAAAAAAAAAAAAAAAAAAAAAAAAAAAAAAAAAAAAAAAAAAAAAAAAAACAACAACAAAAACACAAAACCCACAAAAGAACAAATAGAAATTATACATATTTAAAAATATAAGTAAGTAAGAGAGCTATGGGGTAAAAAATGATGTTCTAGGTGTTGCAGCATGCCATTTTTACTACATTTTGACCAGAAAACTGTAGAAAAGGATCAGATATGAAGGCTTTTATTTGGTCAAAATGCATGCATCGATTTACTTTGCTCCATTTTTTTTTTTTAAATTGTGAGCAAAATCCCACTCTGCTCAACATGTGCATGTTTATTCCTTTTCCAAACATGATACTCATTAAACATTTTGTGATACTGAAGAAAAAGACAGAAAGGAACACAGTTTCTAATGTCTCCTGATTAAAGTGTCTGTAATTCAGCTTTCAGGTGATAACATCTCTACTGAGATGTAGTGCATGTTAGACAGTAAGTATCTTGTTATTTCTTGTACTCTCAACATTTCCCCTTGTCTGATGAGAATCCATATGCCTTATACCTGCAGATGATCCTGTTTCCCTGTGCAACAGAACATCCTGTCCTCCCCAAATTCAGTGACTCTAAAAAAGAAAAAATAAAATAAAGCAAGCAAACAAATAAACAAAACAGGATTTGGTATGTAGATTTTTTTCCCATGAACAAACCAGGACTGAAATCCTATCATCCAGAGATTCTCAAGGAAATAACTTTTCTCCATTGACCCATTTGGCCAACATTAAAAAGAAGTACTCAAGAGAGAAAGGGAATAATATCTTTATCGGGATAAAGAACATTACTATAAATTCCAGAAACTGTTCAATATTTCATAGCTGTATACATGTTATGGCATTTCATGCCTTTTGTGCTGTATCCTCCTATATTAGTCTCTTCTTTGAAGTTCTGAGTTAAATAAGTTCAGAGGTCAGAGTGATGCATTCCCATTTCAGTCACACCTTTAGCTTTCAGTAATCCTCAATTCAATTTGTCCACAATTCACTGTTAACATCTAGTTGATCTTTTGGTCTTGAGCAAAGTCAGCTTTACATCTCCAGTGCAAACAGATTGCAAAGACTAAAGAGACAAAAGCTGCCAGGGGATTAAAAAATAGTTATAGGGATTCACAGCAACTCTCATTACTTTGCACAGCAGTTTTATGCTTCCTTCAGAAGTGAATATTTTTAGCTTTTTATTTAATAATAATATTTACTACTTATGGAAATAAACAGAAAGAAACTTGTAGCTCCTAGAAAATACAACGATGTATTTTCATCCTTCCTCACTACTACATTATTTGCCTTTTTCACTACCAGACCTTTGAAAAACAAATTGTATTAGGCAGAGAGAAACATTTGAACACAATCGTCGCTCTGATTTGTGTCACTGATCTTTTACTTTATATTTTCTCATTTGGGTTATTGAAATCCATGCCTCCTTTCTTCCATTTAAGCATTCTACTATGAACTGACTGTTTTAGTGACTCAGCAGCTCGCAGCCAGAGGGCCCTCTGTACATAAAATAGGCAACAAGGATTTCTCTAATTCACCTTCCTCCTTGTTCCTCAGCCAGATGCTGTAGTACTTTGATTCTTCTCTAGGAAACAGAACATGTTATCAGCTCTAGTCCTAGTACAGAATTTCTGTTGGTTCAGCTGTAAAAACACAACCACCTATACATTGACTTAAAAATAAATATTAGCTAGAACTTTTCTTCCTTGAATTTTCAGCAAGGGCATAAGCATCAAAACAACTGTGTCACTTATGTTCACTGGGTCGTAGGTAGGAGGCTTGGCTCGTTAGGTCTGTGCACAAAGGAATTCAAATGACGTGTTTGCTACCCCATGCCTCACCCTGCTCTTTCTTCGTAGCAGCAGTAGGCTTTTATCCTGGGGTGGACCACACAGGATTCAGAAAAAAACTTCCTCTTTGCATAACACTGTTTCATCTGCCAGTAGGAAGCCAAAGACTAAATGAAACTCCATTCTAAATTAAATACATCTTAATAAACTACATCTTTATGAATGATTTGCTGATGTACCTCTACAGTTTAGGATTAGTTTGAGAGGAAATCGAAAGGATTGTGGTGGTGTGATTTATGTAACAAGCAATAGGAAAGGAAAGGAAGTTCAATAATTAGTCTGGTTTAGATACTGTACAGTATAAGTAATGAAGTAACAGTTTTAATATTCTTCAGCAAGTTATTTTTCTAATTCTATTTTTGGTCTTTGTATGTGTAATTAATTCCCCTGGGATCAGTTAGGCATCTCTGACACCCTGCAAATGTTAATGAATGTATTCTTAAAACAGTCTGTGAATTAAGGGAGTATTATTAATTCCCATTTTAGAGGTGAGTTCTAAGGCCCAGAAAAAAAAAAAATGATTTGCACAGAGTCAAGAAATCTGTGACAGTGCTGAAAACTAATGGGGGATCTTATACTTTTTTCCTTCTTTCTCAATTTTGTAGCCACTGGGAATCAATTTTAATGATAGGAAAGTTAAGCAAAGCTTTTTAAACTGTAAATAAAGCATTATTTTTTTTCTTCAAAAGATTTAATAAAGCCATGTTGAGTGAATATCTAATTTAGTTTAACCATCCCTTATGCACTGCCATTATATTCCGTGTGTACTGCAATCTGTTGCAGTCCATGGTTCATACCCCTCACATGTGGGCAGCATCTCTGAGAGTGTCAGAGTTGATCCCAGTAATGGTGTCGCTAGACATGAAATCTCTCGTCCTGCTCTCTTAAGCAAAGAGGAGAGAAAACGTGTCTTCACGAGGATACTGGAGATTCTTTCTTTGCAGTACAAAGTCCGTAGGGATAGATATGTGTTTCTCTCTTTTCCATGAAAAAGAATTGTCTAATGCAAAGGATAACAAAGGGTGGCTGAGCAGACCTTGGTGTTGTCCAGGTTTGCCAAGTAAAGATGCGGCAAAGAGTCTCCTTCTATCTCAGCTCAGTTCTCTTCACTGAGGTGCATAACTCCCATGACTTCACCTGTCATAAAGCGGCTTCTAAGTTGGGCAGCCACCTTAACTTGCAATGATCAATAAAAGATGCTGAGCCTCAGTACATAATTAGTTCAGAAGATGTACAATGTTCCTGTTAATAATAATTACATTAGATAAAGAGAAAACACAGTTCCAAATAGCTTATAAGAACCATTTTGCTGAAGTAGATATTGTTTAGAAGGAACAAACTCAGTAAATGTACTGCTCTTGTTGAGTTAATCATCATCACAATTCAGATATACAATTCACATATTATGAATAGTGTCTTCATCTGTGTGTCTTTTGTATAAACTTGTTCTTAGAGAGACAGTGGCTGACATAATTAGCTGATAGATTTCTGGAAATAGGATTTTTTATTTTCAAATAAAGCATAACACAATTATATTTCAGTGCCTTTATGTCTTGAACATTGCTTGCTATGGTTCATATATTTAAGTAAATAAAAACAATAGAAATGTATTCTTTTACAGTAATACAGCAAATGATAGGGGCAAACACGAAAGACAAGAAATAGGGATTTTCAAAGTTCTGTTGCACTCATGAAGGGTGATTTCTTATGTATTTGTGTTCTTTAACATGTAAACCTTCTTATATCAGCAACCATTGCAGGATACAGTAACCACTGGGAAAGATTCAATGTGCTGGGGATAATCCAGAAGTACACATGCTCTTTGTTGACATGCCAGACACCTGGCTGAATACAGCATATAGTTCTATCTGCCTGAGCTATGAGTCCTATCAATCTTAGTTTGATCTGTTTTTCAGTCTGCTAATTCAAATCTCTTTCACATAGACTGATAAATATTTTCACAAAACTTCTAGGAACTAAATGACATTTTTAACTTTCTTCTTCTTTCAGATATGTTTGTAGTGTTCAAATGTAATTAGAAAGAGGATGAGAGATATAAATAAACGGATATAGAGGCTGCTAATGCAATTGCACATACATCGTTTCCTGGAGAAGAAGCAGCAGTTCAGCAATAGTCACAGAATTTCTAGTCAATCAGAGAAATCCCCAGATTTCCTGTCTATGAAAGTATAAATTCTTCACAGTGATCTCAAAGATGTGGAATTGGTTTGCCCTGTGTTGGATGTTGCCTGGATAACAACGTTTTGATCAGTGGAGATTCTTTAGAACAAAGAATCGGTTGAAGTCAGTATTCTTCATCCCGCAGAGTCCCCAGTGTAGACAACTATGCAAAAACAGTTCTTACAGCCAGGACGGATGTTTGAGTTACTGTTGATCAGACAACTGTGTTTTCAATTGGAACTCTAAGAAAGGTGGATGGTGAGAACTTGTTGTTTGTGTACAAGTGAACAACTTCCATACATTGCTTTTCCTTATGAGAATCCCTAGTGATCCACCAAACTTGAAGAATGTTCTTGTATATTGAAAGCAATTTACTGATCTTTCTCAGTAAAAAAGAGCTTTTTACAGTCCCTGTACCCTGAGGCAACGAGCACTGAGTTCTTTAGGTTGCAATGTAGGTAGGTATGCAGAGTCGTTGAGGTGTCCATAGGATGAAGGCTCTTAAGTCACATTGGTGACATCAAGTCACACCTTATCATCAAAGTAACTACTGCTTTGACTGTTAAAATACTTTAGAATTTTTTAACAATAATTTCCAGTCCTTGTCATTTAAGTAAATCATTACTACATATATTTCAATCTGTGTAGCTCAAGCACACAGCATATAGTTAGTTATAGAAAGTTACTCCATCTTTTTCACTCATGTTTTCCTTTTTGTGGGTTTTCTTTTTTTACTTATGATTTTATGACTAAGAAGATCTAGAATTAAGCTACAATGTAGAGGCTCACACATAATTTTTCTGTCAGATATTTTTTCTGTATTAATCAGTCCTTTACTTACTGTCAGTCATTTCTTAATGTTTTAGTGGTTTCTGTATCTTATTAACTAAATGCTGTAACATTTTATTGAAATCAATTTTCATATTTTGTTTCATGAAATAAGATAGTTGGCAGGCATAATAAATATAAATTTAGTTTCAGACTATGTTGAAAACTTCTGTCCTTCTAAAATGCTAGGTCAGTTAAAGAAATGTGCTGCAGTAATATAGTATATCATATTTCTAATAAAACACAGACTGAAAAATATGTATCTGTTTGTTACCTTCAGTTTTTTAGCTGCTGAGAAGCAGAATTTCTCCTTTAGCTCCCAATCATAGACTTCTGAAGAATATTTTCTATTGTTTCAATTGTTTTCTGGTGTTCCACTGATGAATGAAAAGTTTATTTATATTATAACCACTTACTCTCTTTTGATCCAAAGATTCAAAACAGAAAATACTTCATTGGTGCAGAAGGGTACATTATTCATTCTACAACTCAGACTACTTAGTGCAAGCAATTGGTGCTAATTAAAAATAATTTGGCAAAATCCTATGCCTGCTAAAACCAAAGTTTAAACATTAAAACAGGATTTAGCATAGTAAGGAATGAGTTTCTTAACATGGAAAATAGTTTGGACAGAATCCCTTTAATTCAAAATCAAAATACCTCAACAGAAGTTTGATAAATCATATGATAGATGCAAACAGTTGCATTTCTTCTAACAGACTCTGAATTTCTTTGGTAAGCTGCATGCCACTATGTACTCTTTCCTGGTATAAATTGACACTGTCCCTTTTGTACTACAAGAGATATTGTGATTTATGCATTCTGAAGTCTGGTGGTAAATACTGACACTAGACATGCTAGTTCTGATGACTCACCAAGGCAGCTGGTAACTCGTAAGATCTTTTGAGAGTGAGAGCATGAAGAGGGAGGATTGAAAATCTTTCAAGTAAAAGTCTTAAGAGTATTCTTTAAGAGTCACATCTGAAGAAAAGGGTTTATTTGTATATTCTTCATTGTTACCATAGACAAATCTATGCTGAGGAAGGCAGAAATTCTGTAATGAGCAGATTTTATGTTAAAGCGTATTGGAAAGACCATTATTCAGGCAGAGCCCTTAAGAAATTTATTGCATTTCAAGGTCCCATTTTTCCAGTGCTATGTTGAGTTCAATGTGATTTCTGAAATATAAAAACAGTGTACAGGAATTCATAATCAGTTACTGTATCCTATCATTTGAAATGCTCTCAGACCAGTCTTTAGTATCCTGCTAGTCACTGTAAGTATTTATGCACCATGAAAAGAAAGAGCTCTGCTGAGGTGTTCCAGGTTTTGATCTTCTCATCCAAATGAGAATAATAATACACTGCTTACCAATTGCACATTTTTATTCAAAAGTAACATATGTAAACATTATCAATTAGGTAACTGGTTCAACACTCCTGTCAATTACAGACCCAAATTACGGACAACATCTGTGCATATAGCTAGTGGAAGATAGCAAAGTATTTGTAAGGAATTCATCCAGTGTAGTACAGATAAAGTTTTAGAATTTTGTAGAATCATAGAATGGTTTGCATTGGAAGGGACATTTAAGATCATTTAGTTCCAACCCCCTTGCTATAGGCAGGGACACCTCCCACTAGATCATGTTGCTCAAAGCCCCATCCAGTCTGGTCTTGAATGCTTCCAGGGAGTGGGCATCCACAACCTCTCTGGGCAACCTGTTCCAGTGTCTCACCTCCCTCACAATAAAGAATTTCTTCCTAATATCTAGTCTAATTTCTTGGATATTCTTTCCTACAATTTCTCAAATATTGGACTTGCAGCCCAACAGATGATATCATATTTAAAATCCAAACACAAAGACAGACAAGTTAAAATCTTCAGCTTAAATATATGCCCACTTGTAACCAACTCAAAAATTTTGTGTCCTCATCATACAAAAATGTTCTTCCAGATGAATTTTGGTCCTTGTAACACAAGCTAATGGTGTTCTACTTTTCAAAATGTCCTTTGGAATTGAGGATAAGTTAAATCTCTTTCAACTCTCTCTAGACTTCCTAATGAACTATCTCTATTAGCAGTTTCATAGTATCATTTGTATTTTAACATAGCTGAATTGAAATGTATGCTACCAGCTGTGGAGGATCAAAGGCTAAGGGGTTAATAAAGTATATCCTATATATGTAAGCCATTACATATGTTAATTAATATTTTCTTTTCCATAAAGAAGAGAGGAGTTGTCTTAAGAGACAATTTATGGTAATTTTTTTAGGCTTTGTTCATCTTTACAAACTGCTATGGACCCTTCTTCTGATATAACAGTTTCTTTTTATACTTGATATTAGGAATGTCTAAGAACTATTTCTTATGATAGCTTCAAACAAAATACAGATTTATAAGAAGAAAATTAGTTTATCAGCATTTATTTCATTGTGTTTCATCTCTCAGAAAATATTTTCAGCTCTATTACTTTTCTGTACTTTATAGAAATAATTTCCATCTGTCATTAGTCTCTGTCTCTTACAGAAAGATTAATGATTCTACAACTGCGAAACCCTCTTAAGGAGATCAATTCTCATCAGAGGTCAATCGGAAGTCAAACCAAACATTTTTTAAGCAATTGAATAGGAAAATATTCCATTATAGATGTCAGGATGAGATGTGACTAATGTCAGAAAAGTTAAAGGTTAGGGGCTAATCTACTGAGAACTCATTCATGGATTATATTTAAATTGTTTCAGGCTCTTTTAAAAAGTGCATTCCCTCATAAGATTTCTAGTGCCTTTCAGGAGTTGCAGCCATATGTGTAAGCTCCCTTACTATACGTGTTAGCATTTAAATTGATCAACCGGACTTTTCCTTAAAAATAGAAGGACCTTTCCATTCTAAGAAAAACAATGTCTTCTAAAAGACATTAATTTAGAAAGAGTAAGAAGAATATTTTAAAAAATATATTTACTCTTCCTAGAAAATCTACTAAATTAAAAAGAAAACCCATTAATGCGAGCAGAATTCTGAGTGTTAATATAATAAATTCTACAAGGGCTTCTCTGAAAGTAATGCCTCCTATTTTCTTATGTTGGCCCATGACATCAGAGGTGGATGTTGGTGGTATGGCAGTAGGGGTTGAACCTTCCCACCAATATTCCATTATGTTTTGTTGCTGTGTGACAGATAGCAGCAGAAGGGGATTCTAATAGAATGGTGTCCAACATGGAAGTGTGTATGAACCAAGATGTGCCACTGAATTCCTTCATGTGGAAAAAATTACACTCACTGACATTCACTGATGCTTGATGAATGTTTATGGAGATCAAACAGTGGATGTGAACACTGTGAGGTGATGAGAGGTGTGATTCAGCAGTGGCAAAAGTGATGTGAAAGACAAGCCATGTACTGGACGGCCATGCAGATTTTTACAAGCATGGTATTCAGGCTCTTGTTTATCTCTGGCAAAAATGCACAGCTAATGATGGTGACTACATTAAAAAAACAGCATTTTGCAGCTGAGAATTTGCTGTATCAAATAGTGTTATTATGGTCTTTGTACCTGTTGTAGTTCCCATGGAATTATATAACAGGCATTACTTTCAGAGTGACCTAGATATATAGACATATACAGGGACATAATATATATAGACATAATGTATAGACATATATAGACTTATAACTTCCTTTCTAAATCATGAAATGACATTAATTAAATTAGAAGTGTCTATGCCTTGATACCTACCCCTACAGTGGAAAACTGTTAAGGCAGAGACAACTAAGTGATTCAGTTGCCTTTCTACAACCTAATCAAGCTGAGAAAGAGGTTTGATTTCCACAGCAAAAATATCTTATAAAACCTCATCCAAATGTAAGACTTCAGGAAGAAGAGCAGGATTTAACTCCCAGTGAATATCTTGTGTACCTTAAAGACCTTGGAAATTGTTGGGTTTGATCTGAGCAAAAAAAGTAAATGTCACTGATTTATTACTGTTATGTCTAGCCAAACAGATGTATATTGATATTTCATATATGAAATACATGTTTTGAGGAATATCTTCATAGTTTTAATTTGGGAAGATAGAAAAAACATTTTGCTCATGTTTTCTGTATTCCTCTCACTTTTGGTGTTCCAAAAAGTATCCTGAATCTATCTATATGCAAAAGGTTTGAGATTAGTTTCTAGGAGGACAAGTAAACTAAATAAAATGCTTATGCAATAAGAGTTCTGTGAATTTGTTTTGGAAAGGAAGGCACAGTCTCTATGTTCCCTCTCTAAGGGTTTGTTGTTTTTTTTTTGGTTTTTTTTTTTGGTTTTTTTTTTTTTTTTTTTTTTGAACAGCTAACTTACCTATTATTTGTGGCTGTTTGAATCTAAACTTCTGGCTTTTTCTATTGCCTTTCAGATGTATTGTCAAATATAAGTTATGACTTTTTCCTCTTCAGTCCCAAATTGTGTCACATCAGTGTTGGCAGTTCTGATTTTCAGAGGATCATGATGCTTGGTGCTTTATATTAAGTTCAGTGAGTAAAATACTTTTTGCATAATCCTTATTTATGACAGTTTCTATCTCTTGCTCCTACAGACATTTAATCAAAGGCTGGAAAGACTCTTCGAAGGTTATCATGTCAGCCTCAACACTCAAAGCCAAGCTAATTTTAAACTGCGTAGCTCAAGACTACAATAAGATGTCCCCTCTGTCTATTCCTAGTGCTGAACAAGTGCTGTTCTCTGAGCTGCTTCTCACAAGTTATATCCTCCAATCTCTGAATTGTCCTAGTAGCCCACCCCTAGACTCACTCATTTACAAGCAAGAAGAAAATAAGCAAAAGATTAACTTCCTATTTTCACTGCTTCTTAGATGTAAACGGGGTGGGGAAGTTTCTTTGTTGCATAGATTTTAATTTCAATGTACTTAGCTCTTACTCCCTTGTTGGAGATTTCATTGCTTCCATGAGATGGAAAGAGAGATTCCTGAATGAATCTGAATGAAAACATATTTCCTCACATATCTCCTTTGTGATCCCATGCATTTCTTGTGTTTTTCACTTGGACTGCAACACCTCAGAGTCAGGATTATTTTGTTCTCACAGCAGATTTTAATATAATGAAGCCATGTTCTTGACATACAGATCTTGATACCACAGCACTGCCTTCTCTCTGCCTTGTTCCCTGTTGTAGATAGAAGAAGTAATGCCTCAGAAACGTCCCTTCAGTCACAGAGTCTCCAGAAGCACTCCTGGCTTCCATGTCACACATCCAAGTGCCTTAACGCACTCCCAAGCCCCAGCGTACAATTAACAAATGTCTACAATTCCTGCTAAAAACAATTACTAAATCTCTTTACTCAAAATATTCTCTGTTCAGCTGTAGCACCCCACTCAGATTTCATTAAGACTTGGCTCTGTTATCATCTGTTTCCCAGCCAGGAACTGTGAGAGTTATGACACAGGAGGAAAACTAAAAAAGCAGAACTGACATTGATTTCCATGTGTGCATGATCTTGCTCCAAAGACTAGTAACATAGCAACAAGGGTTGGATTTCTTTTTCCTCCTCTTTTTTTCTCATTTATGTATCACTATTCACCTTTCTTTGACTATGGTTTACAATTTATGCTCCCTTTAGGGCACTATGGTTATATTCAGAAGAGAAGATGAATTCACAATACCTAGTTCACAGTACTCACTTCCAAAGGTATTATGCTTGTGATAGTTAAATCCTGTTGTATCATCTGGTTTTGATAGAGTTTCTGTTTTTATTCACTAATGCTGCTGGCCTAACCAGGTCATAATGTGTGACTTCATCTTATATCAAACAGTATGCATTAGTTAGTTTATTTTACATACAAACCTCAACATCTCCATTTCACTTCTTACAGCTGTATTGTATAAATTCCCTCAGGAACATCAACCAAGAGTAAGCTGATTTTAAGAAATGCATTTTATTTTCACCCTCCATTCACGTTCCCTTTTAGTCTCAATACATTATTATCCTCTCCTAACTTTAGAAGTGGAGCAGAGCTATCAAGTTATATATGAGCATTAAGACAGTTATGTAACATGATAATAGCAAAGTCTCAGCCAACATCTAGGCAACCCACTCCCAGAACACTTATGTACTCTGGTTCGACATGGGGTCTCATAAGATTGTGCATGAAGCTACTGTGCATTCCAGCAGGGATTTTCCAGGTAGCTCTGTGCTCAGGAAGCCAAACAGTCACAAATGATAAAGAAACGTATGGTGGTTTAACATTTATCCTGCACAGAGTGTTAAGGTACCTGTCTCATCTTAGAATTCAAAGCTATGAGCCATGTCAAAACTTTCTTTCTCCAGCAGGAGAAAGTGAATATCATTTCCTTGACAAGATACATTTTTTTTCTCAGAGTGTTCAGTGCACCTCCAGATGATGAAGCTGAGGCTGAAATCCTTTATTACAAGGGAAAATTCTACCTTGTATACATTTTTAATCATTTAACTTCACTAACAACACTAATCAGCTTTTACTGTGGAAAAAAAGCAAATGAATCAGAGCAGGAACCTAGTTTTATACTGACCTAGTTACTTGTAGTGATTTTGGAATCTGCTTATGAAAAATATGAGGCTCCTGAAAAAAGAAAAAAAAAAGCAAAAAAACCTAAGAACTTACTGTGTTTGCGTGCATCCTTACAGGTTAGGGAATGATCTGTTGGAGAAGAGCTCTTCAGAGAAGGAACCTGGGTGTCCTGGTGGACAACAGGTTGGCCATGAGCCAGTAGTGTGCCCTCGTGGCCAAGAAGGCCAGTGATATTGTGTGATACGTTAAAGTGAGCATGGCCAGCAGGTTGAGGGAGGTGATCTCCTCTACTTTGCCTTAGTAAGGTCACATTTAGAATACTGCGTCCAGTTCTAGGCTCCCCCGTTCAAAAAAGACAGCGATCTCCTAGAAGGAATCCAGCAGAGGGCCACAAAGATGATTAAGGGCCTGGAGCAACTCCTACAAGTAAAGGCTGAGTAACCTGAGTCTGTTCAGCTTGGGGAAGGGAAGGGAGGGAAATGGATGAGGCCAGGCTCTTCTTGGTGGTGTACAGTGATAGGACAAGGATAGGACAAGTAATGGCCTAAAACTTGAACATAGGAAGTTCCATACTAACAAGTGGAAGAACTTCTTTATGGTAAAGATGATGGAGCACTGGAACAGGTTGCCCAGAGACGTTGTGGAGTCTTCTTCTGTGGAGATATTCAAGACCAATCTGGACATCCACCTGTGCGACCTTTTGTAGGGTACCTGCTTTAGCAGGGGGGTTGTACTCAATGATCTCTTAAGGTCCTTTCCAACCCCTACGATTCTGTGATTCTGTGATTCTGTACGTGTTCTGTCAAGCCATACTTAGGTGAAATATGTGCTGGCACAAAATTTTAGTCCTGCCGTCAAATCAAGGTTTCTTGGCAGTGCTGTGCTGTGCCGTGCTGTGCCTTGCCATGCCATGCCATGCCATGCCATGCCTTGCCTTGCCTTGCCTTGCCTTGCCTTGACTTGCTTTGCCCTGCCTTGCCTGCCTCTCCCCCTCAAGTATCTAGGAGGCTTTTATGAGGACCAGGTGATCTTCAAACTATTATTTGATCCCCCATCTCACATGTACAGTTGGGAGTCAGCTGATTAGTTGCAGATGGAGCAGGATTAAATGTTAAGAACTTTAAGAGCTACCACCATTCTTGGTACCTAATGTCAAATTTTGACGAAGTGCAAAGATCATTTCTTTGATCTCCAGATGTGCATGTGTTCAGAAATGCTTAATTTCATAGTTCAAAACTATTTCATAGTTTTAACTATCTCAAGATTTCCTAAACATGAACAATGTCCAAAAAGCTCCCAGTTAGCTTAATTACACCACGGGATAAGAAATAGAGGACAAAAAATACAATGGACACTAGATTTGACTGTTATTGAATGTCAGGAATTTCAATTGTCAACATTCTCAGCAGTAAGAAGAGACTGCAAAATTATCTTTCTGCAAGTTAGTACACAGTAAAAATAAGAGTTTTTGTGTTTTTAATTATCAGTGAACCACTTTTAAAAAGAAAGCTGAAACTATTAGAATTTGCAGGTAGCATTCCTATCAGTGTCAATCTGTCCCTAAGGGTTTGGAATATATTAAGACTTCTTTGAACCTGTATATTTGACAGCTAAGTTCTTCTATTTTGAAGAAATGGACAAGTGGTAAAACTCATGGAACTTGAATAACTCGTTTCTTTTAAAGTTTTGTCATTTGTTGCTGCTTTTGACAGAAGTTTTGTTACTGAAGCCAAGATTATGTTGTTTGTTATTAATTAAAAAACACATTTAAAGAGCTCTACTATGTTTTTTATTTCTGGGAAACCAGAACAGAAAGAGCTATGAATAAGAATATACTGATAAATTTAAAAAGACATTTTAATGTTCTAAATAATTTATTGATACTTAGAAAGGAAAAGATAAATACACAGGTGGCTAATTTTTAATGTGAGCCTCTCAATGATTTACTAAGAACATCTGCTGGTTGGTTTATATGTGTTCTGTGAGGTTCTCAGATGCTCATAAAGAAACTGTCCTGAAGGAATGAGAGAAGTACTTCAGAGCAGGGATGATGTATATAGCGCAACTCACATGCGAGCACTGATAGAGAGATTAAGTTTCTCTCAAGGACTGTGAAGAACAAACAGACTTTTTTTTCTTCTTTTAGTCATGCTAAAGTTTAGTGAGATTGTGAAAGACACAGAGAAAGGATTTGATGAAGATTTTAAGCAGACACAAATTGTAGGAGCACATGGATGTAAAGATTTTAATGAGCTAGTAAAACTTTCTTCAAGAATCTGTTGTAATTTCAGGAAGGTATCTTTAGTATGGAGTTTACTTTGACAGCATACTCAGTTTCATAGACTTCACCTGAACTTAAAACAGGTCATGAATTAATTTAGATTGTGCTGGAAGTCAAATGAGATTACAATGCTATGTGTACGTGGCTCAAATGATTCTTGTTGAAACAGCATGTGCATGCTAATTCGAGTATAATAGAGCAGAACTGAACCATCAATACATTCATGTGCCACTAAAGTCAGTTTTCACCACATGATCTTGCAGTGGATTACAGTTGTCACATGCCAGTGTCTTCTAACAGGTCACATCATTAAAGCTAACTTTAGGGGCAAGTGCTCTCTGAAATGCAGTTGCTGGATGAAACTACCCTGTAGGATGGAAGGTACTACAGAAGAGCACTTTAATACGTGTACAGCTTCAAGTTCACTGACTTCCAAGGAAGCTCTCCCATGCACTGAGCGAGCATGCTTCATTGCTTTGCTGTCTGAGGGCAAGAATACCCAATTTCTGAATTTTTAAAATGGAATTTTTCTCTTCCTCTTTGGATGATTACTTGGACAAGGCAGCTTCTTGCAAGTGCTAGTACTGTACACAGTTATTCAATTACTTTGAAGGATATCTTCATACAACTAAAACATAGTAGCATTTCTGTACTAATATTCCTGTACTAAAATCCCAAAAAGATACTTCAGAAAAGAATAATGTAGTGATACTTAAAATAACCAAATGATCACTGTCATGAGTTTATTACTACTTAATGGCTTCCACATTTTCCATTATTTTTTTTTTTTAATGAGCAAAAGAATTTCTATTGTCATCACTTGACCAAGTATACAAAATCAAGATTTTACCTTATTGTACCAAATGTACCAATGCACTACTATTTGCTAAATCTGTGCACTAAGCAAAAGAGAGCATTTTTCCTTATGGATTATAAAGCAGGACTGAATTCATCTCACTCTTCTGTTTCTTTTGCCAGACTAACTTGTGTTAAAAAAAGACAGATGTATTTTTATCATTATGTCAAGTAGATTTCACTTGTTACAAATCGAGACTGAAATCTTTGAAACCAAAGATGAAGAAATTAAACAGTTCCCAGGATTCAGACCACTGAGCTCTCCTGTGTAACCATATCTTTTGTGTGTAGCTTTAAATGGTTGATAGACCCTGGAATACCTGGAGAACAACAGGGAAAGCACATAAAAAACAAGTTAACACCTCCTCACACAAGATTATTTTCCTCTCCATTCTAAAAATCAAAACAAAATTTCCTAACATTAAAAAGGAACTGAAAAGATAGAAGGCTGAAAACAAAAAATGAAAGGCATTTGTGTCATCCATCTTTTGTCAGTTTAAGCCTACAGCTATTTACTTGACTAGAAGAAACCAAAGATACTATGCTTATCTCCCTATCTTCTCACAAGTGTTCTTCAGGATGATATTCCAAGTGAAATCATCCACAGCTAACTGGGGGTGAAAGGATGATATAAATAGGACATAATGACTATGCTTTTGCTACGTAAGATTCTACTTATCCTAATCTGTTTCACTTGGTCTCCACCTGACTTTTGTCTTTCACATGTTTTCACATTTTTTAACCATACTTACTGACATGCTGAAAAACAAACAAAAAAAAAAGCAAGTAGTCTCAGGTATTACACCCGGTTGTGGAATAAAGGGAAAAATACAGTGAGAGTATGCAGATCAACACTGACTTAAAATACTCCTACCTTGTAAAAATAAACTAAAGCCAGAAAGTTTAAACTCTCTACTGGCCCTCAACAGCTCTGCAGCAGGTGAAACATTTTAAAATTCTCTTCAACATTCTTTGTAATAAAGCTTTCAAGAAAACAGGCCTCTCCACCTCTTAAGCTGAAGCTGAATAAATAAAAAAACATTTAATGGTAGCTCCTAATGCCTGTTGACATAGTAGGTAGTGGCTAATTCAGTGTTAAAAAGCTAATGAAAATCAGTGTAAGGATGATGCATGATCTGAAAAATACACCTTTGGCTTTCAATTGTATGACTTTGTATCATGACATCTTGAGAAACTCTTATCTGCCAATAAATTAGGATAAAAAAAGTTTATCAAGATTGTTTTGACTTTAACTCTCTGTCGTTTGACTTTGAGTCATCAAAGCACTTAATCAAAGCCCTAACTTTAAGCACAGTGCTAAGATTTTTCAAAGTAAGCCAACTTGCCATTGTGTTTTGTTAAACTGGAGAGAGATTACCAGGTAGCATGATGTGATATATCACGATTCCAAAGTTAAGGTATAGAGTATGTGGTATTTCCAGCTTCTTTCTAGTGGTGATAAACAACTGTCCAACTCAGTCTTCACATCAGACGCATCACCTGACAGAAGTACCATTAGATGGGGAGAAAACTAACACTTCTTACTTCAGCCAATGTGTCCCTCCCATCCCTCAGTGCTTTCATCTATCACTGTTGATACAACTACCAGACTGATCCAACTGTCAGCACTTTCCCTTTGGGTTGTCTGCCCTACAGTTAAAGATATATTTTCAGGACACATATGTCTAATGGGACAGGTATAAATCAGTTGTCTCAAGTACTAACAGTTATGAGCTCGTAGCAGCACAAAATGGCAAAAGCACTGAGTTGCTGAAGAAATACTGCAGGTCTAAGAGCACAATGTTTCATGACTCACATGTACAATGAAATCAATTAGAGGTGGTTTTGTGTATGTTTCAATACGTATCCAAACCACAGAATATACACGCTCTAATTGTATACTATTATATAGGATTAGGGAACAAACTACCATTTTTAGAAGACTAATATGAACTGCAGTAATGGAAATCACATCTTAAATAAAACCAAGCTGCTGCAGGCCCAATCCTTTCTCTACAAAGAATCTTTGCCAAAGTTAATGGGAGGGCTCACCTTTAAAAATATGGAAAGATCATGCCAGTTCCTTCCAATAATAGTCATTACTCTTTACAAATATGTAAGGAGCAATAAAAAAGCAAACAGTGTTTGAAAGCTAGTGTTACTGCTACCCCAGGTATAGGAAGTCTGAATGCTGTATATTTTTTCAAGTAATAAAAGTCTCTTTTTTTCCACTCTATGAAATAATTTAATCACTTGGTGAACTATCATATTTGCTTTCTTTATTCTTGTTTTTAACTGGAAAACCTTCAAGACTGCTTAAAAAAAAAGCAACAGCCAAAGAAAAATAAAAGAAAAGAAAGAAAAGGACCCCATCCATATTCTACCATATATTCCTCCACTGATGTGACTTGAAGCACAACGATTTTGTGTGATTTCATCAGCCAGCAAGACAGAGAAACAGATATGTCTTCTATCATATCAAGGTACTGTTCTTACCCAGACTACCACAGATGATGGAAGTATAGCAGGTTGGGTAAACCTATTTTTCCAGACTGTGAATCTTCCCCATATTGTCCCCCCTTTAAAGGAGAGTGGTTTCTGCTTCCTGATTCTTTCAGTTGTGTCAGTTGCACATTGCTCCAGTCTTTACCATAACCTTTTCAGAATGCCACTGATACTACGCTTGTATGTATTAGATGAGGTCTGCTTTAGCTCTTTTTTGGAGAGAGCAATACTTCAGATCCTCTCAATCTGCTCACATCATCAAGATCAATCAAAACCAATTACTTAAAAGCCAGAAGTATACTTGAACAAGGCTCTGTAACTGAAGGCCACAGTTCTTGGGCTCTTTTTGTGCTTGTGATAATGGGTACACACAGGAGGAGGATGACTTTAGACCTACTGCTGCCCTGTGCTGTGAAGATGCTGGTGACAGCTGATGTTCTGTGCAGACGAGTTGTCCTTGGGGACTTCAAGATCAGTTCATCTGGTAGAGTTGTTCCTCCCCAGTGCAGAACTCTGCTCTGTTCCTTATTGAACTTGCTTTCAAACCATTGATAGAAAGATGTATTTATTATTACTATTATTATTATATTATTATTAATATTCTATCAGAAGGTTCTTAGAATTGATTCTTAGGAAAAGAAAAATAGTTTAACTTTCGGTATGTCTGTTCCAGTACTTGCAGTTGCAAGAGTAGTTTCAAATAAATGTAGTATTTTCTCTTTTCAAAATAGAAAATGAAATTCTGGAGCTCAGATCTAGTCAAGTACTGCACCTTCTATCATATACAGCTCCAAAATGATATTTAAACTTCTAGTTTTTTAAATATGCATGAGCAATTCAGAAACCTCTAAAGTTTTCCTAAAAGAGTCCTTTTATTTAACTTTCCAATCCTTTCACATTCCTGTTCACAACATTGTTAGGTCTAGATCCTAGACTGCTTCAAGTCATTGCCAAAATTTGCAATGAGTACATTTACAGCTGAAGTTTAAAGGTATTTTTATATTTGATGATTATTTCATGAAATACACTGTGTCTATCAAAAGCCAAGATATTCTAAATTGTTGATACATACTTTTGGTCATCCATTTTTGTTTTTCAACTTCTCTGTCTTCTAAAGGTATGAAGTTGCTACATTAGGTGTTACTGCAGTTGATCTAAATGTTTTGCAGATTTCTAGCACTATCCAGGTGTCTCAGTTTTCTCTCAAATGGATCCATTCAGTCATGTTACATTTAACCACATAACTTCAAAGTATAATTGGAAACAAAAGCTTTGTAATACTGAAGTCTCATTTGGACCCAACTGTATGTGAAATTCTGGCTAGTAAGAGGAGATACTAATAATGCACCTTTCAGTGAAGTGAAAATAGGTGTTTTAGTAGTCTGTCAATATACATGGATTATGCATCACAATGTCTGTCAGATTCTAGTAGATATAATTTGCATATGGAAAACTATCAGAACTATCAAACTATCAGGAATCCCTTGTGAACTTGTATCTCAGATTGCATTACCTTTTTTTCCATAGTGACATACATAGTAGCCAAACTTTTCTATTGACTTTTCTAGATTTTAAGAGTGAGTGGTTAAACAAATGTAAACATAATAATTGCATTAAATAGTAACAGATGAAGGCAAATTTATTTATTTATTACCAGAGCATTCTCCATCTGTAAGATCCTTTCCATTAAAAATCTTAAAAGGTGCCAAAATTTTTTATACCTAAAAATTGAAGAGCCACCGGATTGTTGTCTGTCTTTTTTTGATGTTGTTACTGTTTGTTTGTTTGTTTGATTTGTAATGTGGTAGTAGTTTAGTACTGAAATTAGTGAGATTTGCTGTCTTCTGGTTTTATCCTGATCTTTGAGAACTGAGCAGAAGTACTTAAACTGGGAACTAGAATAATGTGTTGCATGATCTTAATATTCTTTGTTTCCTCTTTATGCTGTTGTTTCTGAAACTGTAAACAAACAGTCAAAGGGACACAAACACCTCAGAGCTATGCTTTAGTTCTCATGGTTTCTCAAATAAACTACTGCAGTCCTAGTGCTATATTTTCAGAAGATCCAGCAATTGTGATTGTCACTTTATGCTTTCACTTATAGTATTTTACAGGTTTACAGCTTTCAGTGCTGTTTTCTGAGATTTTTTAATAAAGAATTTTGACTTGATAATGCTATAAATATTTTGACATAGTGCTATGTTTAATAACACCTAAAATACTATTATTTTACTGCGTGTAGTGAGAACAGAGGTTGATGTACAGAGTACTGCATAACATTAAACATAATACAAGGAAAAGTAAAACTTCACTATTGCGTGACAACTTAAGCTTGGAAATTTCTTTATATGTTTATTGTGAATCAGTTTCTGCTTTCACTCAGTCTTGAGCTGTTACTGTAAGAATAAAAAAGATTTTACATGCAAACTATGCATTTTTTTTCACCAATGCAGACTTACTGTAAATGCATTTTCATGTAGATTATTATTTTTTGGCAGTTTTTCCCTTTCTGACATTTTTCCATGGCTTGTAGAACATACCTTCTCTTTTTGACAGATACCACAATGTACATCCAGAGTGAAAAGATGCTCTAGCTCTGAAACTTAAAAAAGAAAAGAAGGCCTGGATTTTGTTATAAGTCACTAACTTGGTCCAATTTCTGTTAGTTATTGCAATATGGCTGATGAGTTTATAAAGTACTACTAACATTAACACACAATGGTGTTTCCTGTCTACTAATGTCTGTCTTGGAGTCTTGTTTTTCTACCAGTGCCTGAATGCTTTCCACTAAGATTCAGTAGGTGAATCTTTAAGGGACTCCATGGTTCTCATAATAAATCTAATCAGAAACTTTTCAAAATGGAGATGATATATTGCTATTTAGGTTTTTGCGAACACCTTATCAGGAATTAATAATGATTCCTGCCACAACAGTAGCTTCACCTGGAATACATGTTTAGTACTTTATCAGACACAATATTAACTTTCTATATTCACATAGTGTAAAAGCTGGATATAAAGAGAATTTTCTGTAATTCCAGTTCATTACTTCCAATCATGATGTTGGATTAAGTTAGATTTTTGCAATTTATTTACAAGTAAGTTTCAAGATATTAAATATGAAAATGCTCAAGAACATAATCCAAATACATTTTAGAATCAATACTTTCACATTTAGATTTGGGAGTCACTCCTATATCAGCTAGCTTAAGCACTGCAAAATCTGAGAATTTTAGTCTGACTGAAATAATAAATCAATTCATTACCCACACAACTACATACTTCCAAATGTAAACAGACTAAAACATATAGCTAAATCTTTTCAACAGTGATTATGTTTTGTTAATTGAATGATTAGTGATTATCATTTGCATGAAAAGAGATTTTGATTCTCAATGTTTAAGCATATCATGAAGTTCCAATGATAAAATTAGCTCTTACATTGCCTAAAGCTGAAGAATGATCTATGTTGGCAAATTCATGGAATGTTGTTGCACTCATTTCTCTCCAGGCTATGAGGTGAGGTATGTGTTATCTTTTTGGAGCACCAAACCGTTGAGTGAGCTGCAGTCAACTGGTATAAGTTTCAGGGTACATTTGTGGATAGTTGCATATTTGTTTTGCTTGGATTTGGGGCTGAATGTAGTTAATTCATCCCAAAATGAATCCTAAGAAATGATGCCATAGTTTGCATCTGACTACATCCACCTTAATTAAGTAAGAAGCTGAAGAGCTGTCTAGTATCTATAATTAGAGATTTTCCTACTTTGCTGCTGAAAGTCTAATAAGACAGTAAATGTGTCATCAACTTCAGGTGAAACAGTATTTTATATTTAAGTCTCAAAAATTTAATAAAACTATGAAAATAGAGTTCAATGTTTACATAGGAATGGTTTCTGAAAATGCCAAAGAGTGCACTCAAAGACATGAGCAAGGTGAAACACCAGATCATTTGTACAGTTTGATAGTGATGGTCACAAGTCAACACACTATCACAGGTATATAGCAGAAGGGAGAAGAAAAAAAAGAAGGAAACTAATATATTCATTACTCTTTCGTATTTTGCAATTTGAGAAACACTTTCCCTTCTCAATAATTTTTATGGATGACAGCCAGTGCAATACACCATTGGATTGTTATGGTAGAGGCACTCCTGATTCTTTCTTCAAAATTTCTATTCAAATATACAACATACAAACTTTCACATCCTTTTAGGGCAGTTTTGCAAAATAAAATTAATGTCTTCTGGTAGAATATGTGTCATAATTTTGTAGAGAGGACTTCCAAGGGATTCCTCTAATTATATTATGTGGGTGGAGAGGGAGGGTAGGGATTTTAAAATGGAGCATATGATTCTGAATGTGGGTGTCTGCTTGAAACATACTGTGCTAGTGAGTCATTATTTCAAGCTGTAAAGGTTTAGAAATATTTTTAAATGTTAGAGACTGCTAAATCCACTAGTTCAATGAATGTGAAACTTCTGTAGCGCCATGTCCTAAGGTTAAGCTGAAAATGATTTCTCAATAGATAACTCTACACACATGGCTATCCACAGTGATTAAAGCCATGTCTTAGTAGCACCCACATAAAAGCACACAGCACACACATTATAAATTTTGTGGACAGCCCGATTCTGATTCTCCTCTTCCACTGATTAAGGGGGGCCAAAGTCCACTATATAGAATAAATACATGCAAATACATAAAATACAGATCATTCTAGAGCAGCCTTAGATGATTCAGACAGATGACCAATAGAACCCCCATTTCCTGGTAATTTATACATACAAATGCTAGAGGTTTGTGGTTCGACTCTGGCTGATTATCATACTTGTCACTGGTCCAGCTTGAAGTTCACTAGCTTTCACACATGCCCACTCAGAACAGAGAGCACACTTACACAGTAGATCATTGCAAACAGGATTTATTAAGAACATAACAAACACTGTCATGATGTCATGATCAGGTGCAGAACTCAGTCATTTATTTTCAGTTATCTCCCATTTTCCCTCTATGATTCCATACTTGTTCCTTCTCAAACCACCTCTATGCATTCCTTTCTGTATCTTTGGTCCTTCCCCAAAATATTCCACAATTTCTCACACATTTCCATAATGCCATTCAGATATCCCATATTAAATTTTACACAATCTCAAAATGTGCTTCACCCAGCATTCCGCAACAAGCCCTCTAACCCCATTCAACCTGCAATGTGCACTGCAATGGAGTGTTCTTGGCGGTGGATAGACTACCCCCAGGAGTAATAGTCACAATTTTCCACAGACAACCTCAGTACGAGGGGGCTTCGGGTGCCCTGTTCACATAAAGTAACTGGGGTTTCTCAGTTGTCATTCTTCTTCTTCATATTACTGGGCATTTTCATTTATGGTGATGAGACTTTAATCAGAAAATCTAATATGTATTTTGCAAGTATTTTTTCCCGTGGTATTGTAGTTAATTGAATTTATAAAGTAATAATTGTCCTTCATGGTCAACAGCAGAATGTAAACATGCATTTTGTCACAGACATTTTGATGATGTGTGATCTGTGTTTACAGCTTTTATATCCAACAGCACATTGTTCTAATCTAACACATTCTTTTCATTTCTATTCTCTATTATCAGTAGAGCTTCAGTACAGTTTATTTCATCTTACACACAGATATGCTGCAATATCTTTATGTTAAAGAGGAAAAAAATAAATATTTGGATTTGATGTAAAAGATAGTATGATGGTGAATTTTATGTCCTGTAGGATCTTCTCCTTAATATCAGCTTTAACCTTTGATAAAATCTAATGATTCAAGGAGAAAACCCTTTCTTTTCTGTTTGAGTAATGGAAGTTTTGCCAACATATTAATCATCTATCACTAAATGATCTTTTAGACTAAGTATACTGACAATGTTGAATGTCATAAAAATAAAGACTGAGCCCAAGAAAACTATTTGGAAGTCTGTTAGAATGTCAGATTAAAAAGTGAAGAACAGATTTGGTGCACCCTTGACAGTCTGTTATTCAGGAGATATGCTTCAACATTTAAGAGTACTTTAAATTTCGTATATGCTGAAGGTTTCGTGTCCTGCTGATTTTCTGCTGTGTCACTGTTACACGATGACATTTGTTTCTGGCCATTGTAATGACTAAATGTATCATATTGTGACAGTCATTTTAAATACCATCATTAGGGATTCCTATCCATTAACAGAGATAGAAGATTTATTTTATAATTATCTTAATTCAGAATGTTAGCATTAGAAGATTTAACTTTTTACATTATTTTTTTAAAGTACTATACTAATTTTGAATCTTGTATTCTAGGGGAATAAATGCTAGGTTTGGTCTTGTTTGAATATAGCAGAATATCTATATGAACCACTTTTCTCAAAAATCTCACTCTGGTCCATGAGAAGATGAATTTTGATAACAAGGAAAATAGGCCTCACAAAGGACTTATGTGGGATAATTGCTACAGGTGACTTGGAAATTAAGGTACAGCATTGGTCACTGGAAGTTTTAGGTACAGCACTGTTCACGTGGGTACAAAAGCAGAATATAGGTGGTATGCAAGGCATCCATTCCACAGAAGTTCCCTATGCAACCTTAGGTGTTGGCAACATCAGAGGAGTTTGATGTGATAACTCTAAGAGAAGTGGCACAGAGAGTGGAGCGGAATGAAGACACTGTAGCCACACTCTGTGTTAGATGGGAACTTGATGGTACTATGAAACTGATACTCTATGTATTTGCTACCCTGGACCAACAGTCTGCCGTCTCTTGACAAAGTATGGTCCTTTGGGTGAACTTTGCTCATTATATGTTCATTATACACTCATAACACTGAAACACACCTCCATCCCAAAAGCTACCTGCCTCCAAGGTGCAACCATCCCTCACTGAGCCTGTGCTCTGAATTTTTTTTTAGCTTGTATCTTTAAAAGTGAGGTGAGATAATTTTACATCGACCATAAACAAAGGTATGTATGATTATAGTCACTAAAGCTCTACCTGAAAAATAAGAAATAGCATTAAAATGGCTATTTTAATTAAAATGGCTATAAAAGAGAGGGAGGATGTCAGGGAAGATACCATTGGATGTCAGACACAGACTACCTCTGACTTCTGGGAGCAGTCAACTGGCTGAGCCACTCTTCTCCCCATAGAAATGTCTACTGGGTAAGATTTGCACACTTGATTACACCGAGTGCTTCCCCACATAATTTAGAAACCTCAGCAGAGTTGTTTATAATTTAATGTATTTGTAGGCAGCCATATTATTCATGTTCTTGGTTAAACTCACGTGCTTTGATAACAGTGTATTTATCACCAGCAATCCAAAAGAAACCCTAATCTATTCCTTTAATAAATAGCACTATTCATCAGTCTAGCCCTGAGAATTCTTAATCTGGGTACAGATTAAACTCTTTAAGATTGGTCATGGGAGAGTCCATTTGGACTCTACTAGATGAATTTGTCAGTGTGTTATTTGTGAATTTGTAATTGTGCTATTTCTTTAATAAACTGCACTCTTCACTAATGTAGCCATAATAGTTCTTAATCTGTGTGCAGCCTGAGCTCTTAAGAATGGTAATGGGAGTCCATTTGGATGCCACTAGACCAGCTGGGCAGTGCACTCTTAGGCTGATCACTGCTGGACTTATAGCACTGGATTGAGCATCATTCATCATCTAAGCTCAGCCACTCTCACCCCCTCTGATATCTGAGGAAAAAATGGAACATAAGGGGGTTTATTTTCTGCCAAATTACGCTGCCCTTTAACGTGGCAACTTACTGATCACCATGTCTTCATTTTTTAATAGCACTTCAAAGCACACACTGCAGCAATGAGTTAACTTCTCTCAGTGAAATTACTCTTTCACATAATATAGTACAGTTTTTGTAAAATGTTATGAATGCTATAGATAAAATATAAGAAAGAGGGTTACTTCATGCTAGAATGAAGGATAAAATTTAACATGTAGACAGTGAGTTAATAACTTCTAATTTCTTTCTCTCTCTTTTTCATAAGAAAATAACGTTTTCTTATGCTTTCATGAAGCACAATAGTCTTATCTCTGTTAAGTTCACTGTCATGTGATGCAAGTGCAACAGCAAGGCCATCAATCTGTACAGTGCAATTCATTAACATTTTCTCATTATCTACCTTTTTGCATTCCAATGGGATTTGTATTTCAGCCTCCAATACACAAATATTAAGCAGTGTATGTTCCAACACATAATTCTGATATGAACTGCAGCATTAAAATTTTCATTACACAGTAATGTATAGATGTATAGAAACAGTGCATAACTATCACTGTATGTTATTTTAAATATTTTATAAATAATGTATGCTTTGTGAAGTTATTTTTTTCTCACTATGTAGTATTCAACCTACATGACTGTATATCTTATATGTATTTCAGTTCAAATTTGTATGGTTGCAGTGCACTTTGTGCAAAAACACGAATTATAAACAAAGCAGCACCTCATAAGTCTGTGAAAAAAGAAGTTGCTGAAGCCAGATACTTTCTTGGGAGTATGTAGGAACTTCATTACATGAATTCCATTCTGACCTTAAGAAAAAAATAATAATAAGAAGGGACAGTGGAATTTTTTTTGTTTTGTTTTGCTTATAATTGTCTTTCATTTTGACAAAGAGAAGGCCAAATTGATAAAATTTGGAAAACATTGCTAAGCTGAGAATTATCTTATTTAAGGGGCTTCTACATCATTGTAATGGCTGCAGTGTGCCCTAATAAATACCTGCAACTGAGGCAGAGGACAAGTTCAATAATTACAAGCTGCTGATCTAAAACATGAATGGATTCTTATTTGTAAATAATTTTTGAGGAAGAAAGTGGATACTTGTGAGTGTGGAAAGACTATGAATGTGGTCAAAGCAAAAGAAGAATCACTATCTTTTTGTGAAGTCATGAGAAATAAAAGAATTACTGATGAAGAGAAATGCATGAATAAGAAAAATAGTAAAACAACTGTTACTGGAAAAGACCTTGAAAGCTACATATGATTTTGAAGAGCAGGTGAATGTGGATTATAAAAAAAAAAAGGCATTAAATGATGAAATTAAGCTGTATATAGAAAGAACTAGTTAACAGATAATAAATAAATAACTTTGGAAGGAAGCTTGATTAAGTATTTTAAATTTTAGTCTGCATCTTTTTCTTATATACAACAGCATACAGACAGATTTAAAATGAACCAAGATTTTTTTTTCTCAGTTTAAGATATTCCTCACATTTGGGAGAACTGAGATTAGTTTTTATTCAAGTGGTACGGAGATGTTCGTCACCTCCAAATAACTGAACATTGTCACTACCATGGATCTGATGCTCTGGAATTTAGAAAAAAGATGTGGAAATGAAGTTCATGATATTTTTTTTTGCTTTGGTTTAGTTTAGGGTTTTTTTTTTTCTTTTTCAGAAAAGTATTTACTCTTTTATTTTTGCTTATTTTCCTTAATATTTCTCCTAGAGAGCTGGCAGGAACAGCATTCCTGGTTACCTTTGTTTGCCAAATAGTTGAAAGAGAGGCTTCCCCAGCCTTAGTTAGGGAGTAGAGGTGTGTAGAAACAGAATAAATCAAAAATATCGTTATTTGAGGAGTTCTACCAAAAGTTGTGAAAATGTAATCAGCAGCCAAAATTATGCAAGTGTTAGAAGAAAAAAGAGATTGGGATCTGCAGTGTAGTGAGCTTAGTTAGAAAGTTTTCATTCCTATTCAGCTTTAGGAACAAACACAGTTTTAAAGTGGAAAAGTTTTTAATGTTTCTGTACATATGATACATTTGAAAAAAGAAAAAAAAAAACCAGCAAAAATAAATCTGTATGGTGTTATATGATAGCTAAAATTTCCTCATGAAAAGGGTATAGCAAAAAGCAAACTCACATGTATAAGATAACTAACATTTCACAAAACTATCTTGATAGAATGAGAAATGTTATTGAAGAAAGACTGCATTGTCCCTCATCTGTGTTTGAACCCTGTATTTTTAAAGCATTGTAACAGGGGACTTCTCAAAAGTTAGCCATTTCATTGAGGTTTATTACTGAGAAGTTCCAGAGCTAATTAGTTCCTTTCTGAAATGGAAATCTAAAACAAGTCAGAGTAACCATCCATCATAGTCTGATGGTACCTTCTTCCTCACCTCTCAGTGCTGAGGCTCCGTGACCAATGATGATGAAAGTTCAGTGAGATTTTTCTTACCTTCACATATTTACTGAATTGTTTGTAACATGAGACTCTGGGTAAACCAAAAAGATAACTTGTTTTTCTGCACTCTGCTGGGTGTAAGGACGGGATAGTTCACCAGCAATAGTAATAAACAAGGCTGTTTGCTAGATTCAGCATGAAACATCGTCTATGAAAGCACAGCAACTGTTTTGCACTTGTGGAAAGATGATATTGCCATTCTTTTTTAACTGTAGCTTTTTAGACTTCCCATCAAGAAGGGTCATCCTGTGAAAAACTGCATATCCAAATAAATCCATAGCAGATCAAGATAATGGTCATTTCTGCACTGTGTGTTTGCTGTATGTAAAAGTTATGTGCTAAAATAAGATTATTAAAACAATAAACCTTGGTAGTTACGTAAATATTAACGCTCAGTTTACTTGTGTAAAGTTAACTAAATATCTTTCACATATATATGATATGCCCCTTGGCACAAAGAAAGTAATTCTAAAGATCACATCATATTTAAAATGAAAAAGGATCATTCTTATTTCATAATTTTTGAAAAGTCATGATTTACAGAGTTTTTTTGGATGTGTAGTGTCAACGTTTCAAGAAGCAGAATGATTAAAACAACAACTCCATTACATGACAAATTTCTCAGTTGTTAACAAGTTTGAACTAGCTTTATTCTGGCATCTACCACCATAGATAATCACCTATTAAGTGTCTGCAGTTACAGGTTGTTACACTCTATATGAGTAAGATTCAAGAACACTCAAATATTTTGCCACTGAGTTACGTAGCAGAAGATAGCAATGCGCAGATACGGAACTGAAACCATGCTCCTCAATCTTAGTTCAACCCTCCTACATCATCAAGGTTCAAGTGGCACCTTTCAGATCCTGCCCATGCTGTTTTCCTTCTCTCAGTTTTTCATCTCACTAGAGGCCACCCTGCCTCCTTCTGTTTCATTTAGATTTCCATTGGATGTAGATGCAGTGTCTTTGACCCTTTGGCTGTCTCTGCACATTCAGCAGTATTGGAGAGATGGGCCCCCTTGTTTACAGTCCATGTAGTCAACTTCAAGAGTGGGTAGATCTTGAAAGGGAAATTTCATTTTTCCTCTAGTTTTAGTCTGAAATATGCTAACTCATTTTGGGAGGAATGGTGCATTCTGTCCACACAGGGACCGGTCACAGGCTGCTCATTCATTTGGCATTTTTTTCTAAACCTTCATCAGGATTTAGCTGATCAGTATTTAACATTTTTATAACAGTGTCCTGGTTTCATCTGGGAGAGAGTTTATTTTTCTTTCGTAGTGGCTGGTATGGCTGTGTTTTGGCTTTGGGAGAAAAGCAATATTGATAACACACTGATGTTTTAGTTGCTGCTGAGCAGTGGCTGCACAGAGCCAAAGATGTTTCAACTTCTTGTACTACCCTGCCAGCAAGTGGGGCTGAGGGGGCACAAGGAGCTAGGAGAGAACAGAAGCAGGACAGCTGACCTAAACTGGCCAAAGGGGTATTCTATACCTTATGATATCATGTGAGGATGGGGGATTTGAGGGGATTTGGCCAGTGGGGGCAGCCACTGCTCAGGGACTGGCTGGGAATCAGTTGGCAGATGCTGATCAATTCATTGCACATCGCTTATTTTGAAAATATTTACTGTTATCATTACTATTATTATTTTCCTTTTCCTTATCTGTCTTAGTAAATAGTCCTTTATCTCAACCCATGACTTCTACTTTGTTGTTTTTTTCTCCTCCATCCCACTGGGAGGGGGAGGTGAGGGAACACTTGTGTGATACTTTGCTGCCTGCTGGGTTAAACCACAACACATGGGTATAATTGTATGAATACTGACTGAAAAAAAGGCTATATTCCAATTTTTTTCAAGCATCTCGAAGAGAAAGATGATAAGAATTTAACATACATATTCTCAGACTTAGAAATGAACTGTCAGTAAGTTACAAGGTTTGGTTTTGTTTTGTTAACATGGACATTTTGGTGTGATTGAAACCTTCAGAGAAAATGTGCAACCTATGGCAGATTTGTGGAAGTTCACCCTAAAATATTAGTTTTGTCAAAATAGTAAACAACTGAATGTAAACTCTAATGATGGAAACTACTGGCTGTTCTTAATAGTTAGTAATGCACCATCCCCATATGTGAAAGTATCTGAATTATACTTATGTTTTGGAAGTATACCTCTTGAAGTAGCTGTTAAACAAGTCTATTCTGCCCACTTCTGCTTTCTTGGTGGTGGCTTCTAGCACGCATTTTGCCCTTTCACCTGACTTTCCAAAACATCCTAATCTTGCAGGCAGGACTCCCTGGCCACACACAGATTGAGATTTACTGCTGTGAGAATTTGATGCCAATGCCAGGAATGTATTTTTCCACCAAGAATAGCACATGGTATGTGGCAAACTTCCTGTCTGGTCTCGCTGCTTTTACACTTTTTTTGAACTGATGGAAGAGGCTACTACAGAAAGTGTCTGCTCATGAGCTGTCTTTTGTCCTGGTGCCAATTTCCTTTCACTGACTTAAATCTGAAAAACTTATTCCATTCTGAACGGTTTACTAGCAACCAGGTCTTACAAAAATAGCAAAAAAGACTATTTTATGCACAAAAAATGCACTTCTGCTTCCAATGTTCTATAGATATACTTCATAATTCAATACACAAAGTGTGAAACTTGTTTTTGTAATTAGCAAAAATTATTATGCTTTTAAAAAAAATTTGGAGAACAAATGAAGTCCTCTCATAAAAGTTGCTATAGTTCTTTGCATACACCTAACATATAATAGGGCATCATTGTACACAGAGAACTGTCTGAACAATCTACCTAGTTCCTGCTCCAGCTTTGGGTTGCTAGCTGACTTGATGGAAGAAAGTTTCCATTTCTATATTTTATTTTTTCATAAAGGACACCCTGAAGAATTTAGAGCTTTAAACAAAAATTTGAAATGTTGAATGATCAAACTGTGAGAGTCAAGTACTGCAGATGGTGTATCCCATGTTCAGTGTGTGATTTATCATATGATAATATTTGGAAACTGAAACATCTTCAGCTGGCAACAGTCCAGTATTTTTATCTGAATGAGTAAACCAGTACAAGAAGATATTATTAGCTGAACTTCCTTTATTAACATAGGATAAATAGTTTCAGCAAATAAGTCACTTAATATGAGACCCCCTCAGGCCTGATGAATTTACAGTCATCTAAGATGAAAAGGAGAGGGGAGAGAAGCACTATTTCATTTCAGGAGGTAGGGAATTATGCGCTTAGGCACATGGACAAGTTCCCATGGAGATAACAAACTATTGAGCAGCAATCAAAATGTAACTTTCCATTTGTGTTCTCTTCATTTGTGGCAAATGTGACATAGTTCAAATAATCCTCATCCTCTTCCATCGCATATTTGTTGAGGACCGAAGAAATGTAAATCACCTCACACTTGTCACAGGATAAGAGATTGAAGATAAACGTTGCTGCACATCGGTTACATCAAGTAAATCATCACAATACCATGACTTTTCTTTGGAGGCTAGCAAGTTCTCCATTACTATTCATTAGTATTACTATTCCAAACAATAATGCGTTATCTGAAGAGATTATGATTACACCTAATAAAGTATCTTGAGGACAAGAGAAAAATTCTAGAAATGCCTCTGCAGTAGCTGCTGAGTTTTAGTATGGTCACTGTGGTTTTTAAATTGGTACTCCCGTCTACTTTACCTTTAGGCTTTTTGGAAAAAATGCTTTTTGTTGTTGTTTTCTTCCCCATAAATTACGGGATAGAAATGCTGGTAAGATAAACTAGGGTTGCTACTGCTGGGTCAGACCACCAGAGTAATCAATTACAATTTTTGGGCTCAGGAGCAAGAGGTCATCAGTTGTCAATTTCTGTATCTTTTTCCAGTTAACATATACATAGCATCTGTGTTTCAGAAAAGGAGTATTTTTTGTTTGCTTGTTTTGTTTTGTCTTTAAATAAACATAAGAAGATAACTTTGGTGAAAATAGTAAGTTCATAATTCTTTCTTTCATAACAAATGGCTCAGTGCAACTTTGTAAAAATCTTGTGGATTCATTCTGGTTGCTTAAAAACAATAGGATTGCTAAAATTCATTACATTCATGACTTTTGGACCAATTTTGAGGTAATTTTCTGCTGAAGAAAGCTACAAGTATATGAAGCAGCAATGAAAATTCTTCATGAAGAAGAAGAGGAGACAACACAGATCACTGAATACAGAAGTTTTATTCTTATCATCTGTTCACCATAATGTCTAATTTAAATTATATTCAGTGCCTGGAAATAATCCTTTAATTGTCTTAGAAAAAACAGTCTACAGGAATATTTGGTCTCGTGTTAGAAAGAATACGATCGTCTTTTGAGCAGATACAAGGATTTATTTTAGCGCTTGCTTATTGTTTTTCAGAAATTTCATGACTCATTTATAAGCCCTCTCTTCTTCCCCAGTCTCAACTCTCTAAACCACTGTCTTACACATTTTAGTCTTTTGTCATTTGTTTTATATTTCTCTCTGGTTGTATATTTTCCTTTTTCACAAAGATCAGATGAGATGGAATCACTTGGCAAAGACAAAGTATCAGACTTCAGACAGTGACAGAAGTCTTCTAACTGGGAGGCTGGGGAAATGGAGCTCAGAGATTATGAAGTTGCTGTAAAAAACAGGGACTGAGCAGCCAAGATTTAGATGAAACAATGTGAGAAGCTCCCTAGGGACTAGAACAGTGTACAAAGTTTACTGAATTTTAAAGATAATTAATTACAGTATTGTATGAAAGTAAATTTCCACCTGCGAGGAAACATGGGAAAAGGTGAAGCTGGTGCACAAATATACATTTCTGTATTCTTTGGATAAAAAGAATTCTAAAGCATTTCTCTGTACAAAAAGAACTAATAAATTCTAGTTTTCTTTCTTATAAAAATATAGCATTTATTGATTTTAAAAGCCTTGTGGTCTTCTTCAGGGAGCTCATTAAATGGGAAAGGTCTAGCTGGGTCTACTTCAAAGTAACAGTTAACTTGGACTCCTATCAATATTTTTCAAAGAAATGTCTCTTATCTGAAGTCTGTGCACTATCACTTTTCTCTACCTCTTTTTTTCCTGCATGCATACATATGTATCTCCTATGAATAGAAATAAACATTTGTGTGCAGAGTATACATGCATACATATGTATATGTATGTATATAAACCTATAAGAAGTTATTTATATTCTTAAGAACTTAAATTTCCTCCTTCAATTGAAAGTTACTTAGGAAGCTTCATTTTAATTAAATTATTTTCAAAATATTCTTGAAGAACACTTTTCACATGTAAATGTGTAACACACTGATTGATTTGGCGAAGCTGTTTAATTGATCCCAATTGCCATGAAAAGAATTCCCCTCTCAACATTTCACTCCTGCTTTTGGAGGTACCTTCTGAAATTAAAATTGCACATGTGGTGTGGACCTGCATTTCAGCAAATGAGCTCTGTTAACATAGTCATTAGGGTTAGATTTATGTGAACAGGAGATCAGGAGCAATCTACTAGTCCCAATGGATTCCTTCAGTTTGGATTCATAGTTTGTGTAAGTTATGATAACAGTCTAATTAGTGCTTTGGAGGTACAGTTTTCCACTTGGCAGATAGACTACAATAGCTCTTTCAGAAATTCTACTCATTATGTCTTGCTAGTATCAGGCAGGACAGTATAAATCTAATTTTACAAGAGATTTATAAGAATTCCTACCGGGAAGTGGTACCTTTTCAAATGACCCTTAATCTCTCTTTCTGTGTCAGTTGTATATTTCTAGAATACAGTCTTTAATATAAAGTATAGCCAACACAGTATCTTAAAATGTCAATGCACTCATTATTTCTTCCAGCTAAAACTGTTTGGGGAAAAAAAATAATGCTAATATTAGTATTCCACCAAATGATTGTATTAAAAGAAAACAGTTTTAGTATATGTTTTCTATCAAATTATGAAAAAAATTATATGGCTTTACTGTAATTCATTTTCACTTGCATATGTCTTTAAGAACATCTCAAGTCTGGACAGGAATTTTGCTTTCATATTAAAATAGAGGGTTTATTCTATTCATAAAAGCTCTCTCTCTTTTTTTTTTTTCAACTGGAAATTGTGAGATCACCAAAGCTTTATGCTCTTTGATCTGTTTTTAGAGAAGGGGCTTTTGACTTCTGAATTGTCCTAGAATTAAAATGCCTTCATTTTGGTCAGCTTTTATGGGATTACAGCATGTCTAATATAAAGTTGAAAATGGATTTGAATTTTTAAGACATCTCTATCTCGTATAGTAAAAAAGAAAACTGGAAGAATTCCATTTATTCTATTTCTTATGGAGTTCAAGTATTAATAGATTTCTCATTAGCACAAGTGTCCCATCCTACAAAACTATTTGGCTCATTCTAAGCTGCAGCCAGAGGCTGATGTTCAGTGCAGAGAATTCAAGCCTGAACTCTGAGCCACGACTTAATAGAAATCCTATAACCAGATCTGGAATGCAACCTGCTAGATCTGTGATAAGCTGTACAAAGAATATTTTCAGTATAAAGTATGGTTATGGTTCATTCATTATAACATTCTGTGCATATTTCCTACTGTTGATGACATAAATCAGAACAACATTAATTACACTGTGTATGCTGTGTATTTGATGGAGTTTGTGTGAACGAGAAGAAAGTTATAGTCTTTTGTATTTCCTACTGCAGTGGCAGGAAAGCACATAATTCGGCAAGCATATAATTCATAGAGCTTAGTCTACATTCAGTGAGAATTATGCAAGTGTCCAAACTTTCTACGCAGTGGACAGTCCTGCAGAAATCATCTGATATTTGTTTTTACAAACAGGCATGGTTGCAATTCCACAGTAGAAGATTATGTACATCTTGCTTGCAGTTCACATTTTTAGTGTCAGCAGAACAATATATTTCTTTGTATGAAAACAGACAGACTATGATGCTTACATTTACATCCACATGAGCCAATGACTCACGATGTATTTTAGGAATAGGCCAGTTTTCAGTCTTTGATCACTGTCAGCTGAGTAATGATTCCTAAAGCCAAAAAGGAAAGAAAAAATAAATGTGATTTCTTTATCTGCTAAAACTAAGTATAGCGTGCTTAGTAACAAAGAAAAATAACAAAGAAAAACAAATACATAGAGCCAACTTCTTATTACACACAACTAGCTTACTATGGAATACACTCTCTGAATACATGTGTACAGAAGCATGTATTTCTCTGTTGTTTCAAATCTGAGAGTAAAGCAAAGTCAGCGGGCTGTTTGTTTTACCTGGACACAGGTTATGTAAACCAAAGGTCTCAACTGCCTTATGCCTTGAGTATCTTTCATCCCAAATTTTAGTTTAGCTTCTATTTGTTTAATTTGGTATTCTTTTACTTTCCTATTACATATTTGGGAATCAGTCTGTCTACATTTAAATACACTGACTTCTTTAGTATTTTCTAAAGATATTGTTTTACTTCGGAAAATATATATTGCATATTTCCATCTAATGCAATTGAAGAAATAATAAAATAATATTTATAAAGCAATTAAGTAATTAAACTAGCTTGAGTATTAATGAAATTTAGTTTTTTTTATAACCTGTGAATTGATCATTTTGACTGTATGATATATACACATAGGTATGATATATATGGGACTGATTACTTAGAACATTTTTTGGCTATTGCATGAGAAAATGCACACTTAAGCCTTTAGGATACACAAGGGGAATTTTCTTTCTTTCAGTTCAATGAAACAAAATGGAATTTCCCTATTTCTAGCTCCTCCCTTCGCCACTCCAAGATATTTTAGTACAAAGAAATCCACTGTAAATCCTAATATCCTCAGTGTCAAAATTTGACATGGATATTTTGGTTTATGGATGAGATGAGCTAGTCACACTGGAAACTAATGCATACCTGGATTTCATCAGGCACAATTCAGAAAGTCATGTCAATTCCTCAAGACCAAAAACCAATATATGCACTTATAAGACACACAGGAGGTTTAACAGAAAATAGACATTCTTATGAACACCTAGTGAGTCAGGGGAGTGTTGATGTATGACAAAACCAATCTAGCAATGTATTTGAGTTATGCAGAAACTTTCCAGTTTCAAAAAAACACCCATCTGAAAGGTTGTCCTTGAAACAGGTTGGTTATTCTAAGAAAAACAGAGATCCACATGGAACTTATCTTAAGATAACTGTATGGATTCTCTGCAGAAATTGTCACTATTCCACAACTTATAGTTTTTCCTAGCCAGACAGGTGGTTTATGAATCATAATCACTATCATAATTATAGAAGAAACTACAACAAAATACTCATCAACGTTTAGAAGGCTTTGCACAGACCGTGAGATGTCCTTCCCCAGAGTGACAGTTGCTCTACAGGAACAGAATTTAAACAAATACTGCTACTGCCAGCAGTCTCTGGCTGAGCCTATATTAAAGGGTAGGAGAGCTCTGATCTTTGCTCCTAAGCAAATGGAATGGAACGGTCCCAGGTTGTTCCTTGGCTCTGTACCCCTGCACTTCTGGGCTTCTTTTCAAATGAAAGGAAGGGAAGAAATCAATGCACACTGCAACACATTCACTAATGGGCACAACTTAGGGGCTCACCACAGAACATACGTCCACCACAGAGAAACAAAGAGCAACAGGAATGGAGATTACTCACAAATAATAATAAAAATAGAAAAGGGACAGTGCTTCTGCAATGAGCTTTTTATGACTGCATAGAGCTTGTTGACTTTGGGACTGTGCACAGCTGCAAAGATCTAGCTCAAAGTCATACAGTGTTATAAAGAAAGGTAAAAGAACTTTCCCCTTGTTTTACCAGCTGCCAGCAATGCCTGCTGATTCTGTGAAAACTGAACTCAGAATGTTACCTTCTTTTTAATTGCAAAGCCAAGAATCAAAGTATGCTTAACAAAACATAAAAATAGAAATCTCTGCAGACAAGATACCATTACCCAATGTCTTGTTAGTAATGCATTTATTGTAAAAGAAATTGCCAAGAACAAGTCAATGCTAATTGTATAGTAGGTTATATTTACTTTTCTCAAGAATGTCAGATGGAACTGAATTTCCAAAACCCTTTTTATGAGTAAATCTCAAACTTTCCAGACTTGTCTTAAAAAGGGAAGTCAGCATTCAGTAAGGTAGGATGTGATTTTACGGAACACTAGTTACCCCACATTAACTCCGAATGCTAATGGTCCAGACCTGCAAGTAGATAGTGTGCCAGAAATTTGTGTATTAGTTTCACACACAAAAACTCTTCTGTGAAGACAACTGCTCAGGCATATTTTATTCAACAAATTCCCATAATTTTTTCATTTTTTTCACTATTTTACTGCAACATTTCTATGTCTGAGTGGTACAAACCCAATCTGTTGGACAAGACATGAAGGAAGGCTTAATAAATGAGGCAGAATCTTAATTTTACATCATGAAGAATAGACATTGGGAATGCAAATCCTATTCCCTATACATAAATATACCCCAGCACCTGGCCCTCAAAATGATACAGAGGCTGAAAGTGCAAAGAAAGCCACTCTCAGGGAATTATGTGTGCAACTTACACACATTCTTAGGCATTATAAACTTGAATTCCTAAACCATTAATAGCAATTCTTCGTTCCTTGAAGAAAACACTAACAAAAAACAGGTGTTGAGCTGCACAGTGTTATTGTGCAGGTGCCAAGTAAGAGAATCGGCATATAAATGTTTCTAAAAATCTGCCATATGTTCTTTTAATTTGAAGGCTATATTAATCCAAAAGTTCCAAAAAATCCTCAGAACCCAAGAGTTTGAGTTCAATGTGCAGTCTATGGTGACAACCCAGCCTTTTATGTATGGACTTGCATAGGAAGATCTCAAAGACCTTTTAAATGGTTAGTGTCATTATACTGCTTCACTGACAGGGACACTCTGGCTCATTATTGCCTTTTTTCCCCCAGAAATGGCCCACTAGAAGAAGTGGAAACTGTATAATCCTTGCTGACAGTCTAGCAAGCCATAGTGCATCTCAGATAATTAATGTTTTGTGATTGAAAATTGCCTATTCGGTCCAATCAAGTACTAGTTAATAAATCCAGATATAACACAGTAGTAGTGCCTTTGAGTGGCAACTTTACTTTTTCAAAGTATTCAACAGTCACCTCTAATTTTTTGATCCTGAAGTCAAGAGAAACATTATTTTCTAATTTTTAGGGGTGAAAGAAAAGGGGTCAAAGAAACTGAGATTTCTCTCCAAGCTAACACACAATTTTTTGGGAAAGATGGGATTACCCTTGAAGATTCCTTGTTCCCAGGTCTGTGTTTGGGTCAGTTTCTCACTGTCATTCCTTCAAATAGCACAAATACAGGTACTTATTTATCTATCTAGAATGTATTTTCTGATTAGAGTCTATGGTGTTAACATCATGGCATTGCTATTTTTTTTTTCCTCTTTTCTTTTAGACTGTAATTCTTTACAGTAATGCTTCAGGACAGAAGGAGGCCATGCAGTCCACTGAAGTCATTCCCAGTAACACACTACTAATGTTTTCATTGCTTCAAAGTGCTTGTTCAACACTTTTTGAATTATCACCACTGTGGTTTCTTGTGTCGTCTCAGATGATCCATTCTCCATGCTAATTACCCCTCTCCATTCTGCTGATTGTCATAGTGTCCAATCTCCTCTCATTTGACCTTGTCATCACTGAACTTTCCAAAGTTCCATGAAACTTTGTCATATTTCTTAATCTTCTTCATTCTCTTGAGCATTTGCAATACACAGAGAAGCCTGAAGCCCGTATATTAAAGCTTGATTCTATACAGATAAAATTTAAATGTCTGGAGATAAGAATTCAAGTTTCAGATTCTGTACCTTGAGTTAGTTGAAAATGCTTAGGAATAATTACTCTTCTACATTAATCTGCTGAGACAAGGAAATATGATTGTCTTCTCAGTTACAAGAAGCCATATGCTAAATTTCTGAGGCCAAATTGACACTATAACTTTCACTGATTTAGAAGAAAATTTGAGTCTGGCAAGTTGATTGATAGAGTATTTTTTCCCAGTTTCTAGCTAGTTGTACACCAACAGTGACCTTTTCAATTCTTGTAATACTCCAAGTTTAAAGTTCACATCCACTTTTCATTTCTAGGTCAGTGAAATATAGTGAGTAATGACATATACCTCATTGAAGTCTGAAGTAGTGCCAGAGAGATACAGAACAAAACAGATCACAGTGAGCACATTTAGATATTATTTTTGTATTTGCCAGAGGTGTCTGGATGACATTTATCTCTAGAAGGCAGAGGTAAGGAATTCTGTTCATGAGACTGTCCCTCCCTGTGCTTCAAGCTGATTTGCAGCCATACGAACTCAAACAGGCCAAAAGGCACGACACATTAGCTCAAGCTTGGGAGAATTTAACTACAGTCCTTGATTCTGACTGTGTTCAGGTTTCTATTTGCTTGCTTTTAAAATACTATATTAACAAACTCTTGAATAGCCAGCTTCTTGTTTTGACCATTTGCTCCAGACAGGAGCAAGCTTGTGGTGCTATATATCCCAACATCACCAATAGTTAACTTGGGAAAGCATAATGATCATTCCCACTGAAAACATGGAGGACTGTCCAGTCTCTCAGGAAATTCTTTCTTAATACTGCCGTCTATAGCATATTCACAATTCCCTTTCTTTGGAGACTTTGACTCCAAATGCATTTGAATATTAATAATATGCTGGTTAGCTTCTAGGCAATATCTAGTCTTTCTCCAGAATTTAGATTGCACACATATCTGTTATTTCTTGACAAATTTTAAGTCTCTTAACCATCACTGATAAAGCAGCAAATTATGCCTTCCTGACTTAAGGCTGGTAGTGTGTCCAGAGGTGTCTTTACCTGGTTTGTATCTCATTCAAACAACCACTGGGTGAGTGGTTAACTATGCGTCAGCTTTCAGGAGTCTGATTTGTGTCCTTCTGATAACATCTGTTATATCTCTTACATTTTTTTCAAGATTTTTTTTTTTTAATTGAACTCTCTTGCAACTGTGGTAGGTGTTAAAAATAAGTAGTTCCATAAGTCTCCACATTCTGTGCTCTGAAGCAGTCATTTACCAGTAGGTGAGTCTGAGTAGGTATTGCTCATTTCATTGAAAATGGAATATCCTTTAAAATATAATATCCTGTTACCAGATGAGATAATAGCTGTAGATTGGGAATTGCATTTTTCCTTCACAATTTTTACTGGATAACAGGTTTGAGTTAGGTTTGACTTATCTGGAAGCTTCAGTGAGAGTTGTTATTCCTGCTCTTCTCAGAGAAGCCATTTTGCAGTCTAACTTAGTAGAGCGCTTTGTGTGCACTCACTCATTTTAAAAACTGTTTTTTGCATTGTTCTAATTCCTGATCTTCTGTGTTGAGGTTGTTATTTCCATAGTATATGTTTTCCTATCCACTTTTAAGCCACTGAAATATCAAGGCTGAATAAAGTCGAGATAAAAGTTATTTGTGATGTAAATAGTTATAAACATGTGATTTAATATTGCCCTTTCATTTTTCCTTGATATATGAAAACTGAAATCTGGCAGAAACTTTGCAGTGCTCACAACTAACAAGTCAGCCTTGAATTTAAACTTGGTAAATTATGTGTGTACAACTGAGTGCCTGTGAGAGAGATTAAACGATTTAGCTTAATGGCAGCACAGTCTGTGATATGGAGAACTTTAAGACTCAGATTTGTAACTCCTCAAATGTAAAGTAACATGCTTCACCAATGGATTAATAAGCTAAACTAAGATTCAGCCAACATTCTACATAAAGTACAGGCAATATTCATACAGATATATTCTGTTGTAAATATTATTTGGATGATAAACTGAAACCACTGGTGAAAAATTAAAATGAGACCTGCATAGTTCTAAACTACTCGTAAAATATAACATCCTGTTACTGGATGGTTTACAGACAAATTATTGGACACAATAGAGGTGAAATTCTTTTCCCTGTGTTACACAGGAGGTCAGGTTTGATGATCGAATGGTCCCTTCTGGCCTTAAAAGCTATGAATCTACTTCTTTTCTGCAAAGTACACATAAAAGGTCAAATTTCCAAGGCTGGAATATTTCACTGAAGGACCAGAAGCTCTCTAAGATGTCTTTAAAATAATGGAGAAGGTAAAAAAAGGCATAAAATAATGACAAGGGAAGGAATACAAAATAAACTAAACTAAGGAATTTCTGTCTTTTATGCTCTACAAATGGAAATAAAATAGTAAATACATGAGTATACCATGTGCTTCCAGAAATATTTATGTGGTAGTGTTTAGAAACAACACACAGCTTAATCTAGTCTGTTTTGCAATGGATATTTATACACAACTTTTACCTTACAAGAACATGAAATTCTTTACTCAGAGGAAAAATATTTTCTGAACTGAATGCGTACCTCATTTCACCATGTAAATACACAAACATAATTAAGGAGTTGAAGTAAGACACACCAGGATCAAAATAGTTGCTACCAAACAACATTACCACAATCCTGCTATTAATATCAACCTCCCTACAGCCTTGTGACAGTGAAATATCTACAATAAAACATTTTCCTTTTTGGAGTTTATGCTTTTATCTTAGTGGGGATTTCCTTAGGAGAAGTCCTTAGGAATTCTCGTAGAATCACAGAATAGCTCAGGTTGGAAGGGACCTTAAAAATCATCTAGTTCCAAACATCCTGTTGCGGGCAGGATTGCCACTCACCAGATCATACTGCCCAGAGCCCCATCTAACCTGGCCTTGAATGCCTCCAGGGATGGGGCATCCACAGCCTCTCTGGGCAGTTTGTCCTAGTGCCACACCATCCTCTGAATAAAGAATTTTTGCCTAACATCTAACCTAAATCTCCTCTCTTTTACTTCACAGGCTATCTCCCTTGTCATATCACCCCCAGATCATGTACAAAGTAAGTTTCCCTCCTGATTATAAGCTTCCTTTAATTAGTGGAGCCTTCTCCAAGCTAAACAAGCCCAGCTCCCTCAACCTTTCTTCATTGGAGAGGTGCTCCAGTCCCCTAAGCATCTTCATGGCACTCCTCTGGATCTACTCCAACAGCTTCATGTCCTTTTTATGCTGAGTAGCCCGGGCATGGACACAGTACTCCAGATGGGGTCTCAAGGGGGTATCTCCCTTGCCCTGCTGGCCACCTGTCTTTTGATGCAGCCTGGGATATAACAGTTGGTCTGCTGGGCTGCAAGCGCACACCGTTTGATCATGGTCAGCTTTCCATCCTTCGACCCTCGAGTCCTTCTCTGCAGGGCTTCTCTCAAGTACCCACTCTGTCTCATGAGGCAGTCTCTGACTTGCTCTGCTTTTACAGTGGGAGAACTGCCTCCCAAAGGGCTCTCTCAAGTAACATCCTAAACAGTCTGCCCTCTGGAAGCCCACGGTAACTATTTTGTAGCATGGTTGCTACAGCCCAGACTGCTTCCTGTCTTAACCTCTTTAATGATCTCCTCCACTTTGGTGAGTACCAGGTCCAGTAGTGTTGCACCTTTGGTTGGTCTGTACAATACCTAGACCAGAAAGTTATTCTCAGTGCACTCAAGGAGTCTCTGGGATAGCTTGCAGTTTGTTGTGTTACTTTCCCAGCAGATATCTGGGTGGTTGAAATTCCTGATCAAGATGAGAGCCTGCAAGCATGACAATTCCTGCTTTTGAAGCAAGAAGGACTTTTCCACAGGCTTCTCCTGGTCAGGCAGCCTGTTGTAGACTCCGGCCACAAGATGTCCTTCATTGGTCTGGTCCCTAATTTTAAGCCACAAGCTCCTAACCTGATCATGGCTGTTTCTCAGAGGCAGCTCTTAACAATCTATAAACTTCTTAACAACACCCCCAGATTCTCACTAGTGGTCACTCCTAAAACTGGAGTACATACTTCTGAGGCACCTCTAAATATTTTAAATCTCATTTCTAACTGTGGATTATTTATACATACATACACTAAGAATTATATACTACTATTTTAACTCTAAAGAATTCTTCGGTGGCACAGTAAAAAAATCCACTCAATAGCAAACTACAAGGCTATACTCTCCTAGTAATAAGTCCGTAATTTAGGTTCCTCCAAATATTTGCACTACACATAGATCTCTTCTCAAATACAAATAATAATGAACATTCCTTCTCTTCCATCTTGAATAGCTCAGCTTCTTTTTGGTTTTGATTCACTTTTGATGAGGCTTTTCTAATCTGTACACATGCTAAAGATTCATTCCCTCCATCCATACAATCTTTATTTTGTGCCCCATTAACCTCTATCAACTTATATAGAGGTATTTTGTTAAATAATTCTAGGAAGGGTTTAATTTTTAATCCATACAACTATTTTCTGACAAACTATCTGTGCTTGCAGATAAGGTAAATGTAGCAAGACATGATATTTAGAAGAAAAAATGCTGAGATGTAGAGTGCAGTGAGAGATGTTTTATGTAAATGACATTTCTTCATATATCAACTCTTATCCAAAGACCTAAGAACACTTAAATTTTACAGTTTATATCACTGTATTCATAATTGAAATTCAGCTGCAGATGGAGAAGGAACAGTGAACAAACATCAAGATGACACAGAAGATAGGAAAGTAATAAGGCATCCTCATAACAGTGAAATATAGACATAGGAGCAATTTGTTAAGTGAAGTTTAGTCAAGATACAAGAATTATGATTCTGTGTCACTTAAATCTAGCTTTATTATGCTTCCATCTTATCCATTTGATAATATCTCTTAAGAGTTTCTGGAAGATGATGGTGTAAATCTATTTAGTGTAATACACTTTTTGTTCCTATCCACTATAATTAACAACAATTAATTACTGTAGATAAATTTCTGGTCCCATTACAGTCACTACGATGACATGAGTGGGCTGCAGTCCTACTTGCACTGCAATAATTTGTGAAGTTTTTGTAGGAATAATGGTTTCATTTCTAAATCTAGAAATCAGGAATTTTTCATATGTGTCAGAACTGCCTGTAATTGGAAGGCAGTCAGACACAATACTGTAGATCTTTTTTATTTTTGCCAAGGTACCTGAGCTAAATCCATTTAGACTCGTATTATGCAAAATTTTAAAAATAAGATGAAGAATGGAACTCTTATTCTGCTTGAATAGAATTCTCATTTTAGGAATAGCTATGATAACATCATAAAATTTCTTGTTGAGTCCCTCTGTGTAAAAACACAAAGCAGGTTTTATACAACTTTCCTTCCCTTTCCCCCCACTCTCCCCACCTCTTCAACTTAGGAAAGGGAAATTCTTGACAGAAAGCCCTCACTGACAATCACCATCTGTCTTTGTGTTCACTGGTAGGTGCTAATTGGCATGAGTGAAAGGAGGTGGTAATAAACACTTAGCCCAATATAGCCTGTTCTATTTGACTGAGAAAGAAAATTCTTTGAACTGTACTGGATCTTCAACAAAAAGAGCTTTTCAGAGCAACAAATACTTAGATTTTTAGCAACATTATGAAAAAGTACTTGTGCCTATAAGGATATGGAAAAACACACAGTTCTGATTACGTAATCATTTTTATAGAAAAGGAAAAAGAATTTTAGAACTGGTATGTTTTCAGACATCAACACAGATTTTGACACTTGTCACCCCAAAGAAACAGTTCTGGTGCTTGAAGCCTAGAAACACAATTGTTCTATATAAGAGCAGAGGATCTAGAATACTGTATTCCCTCAAACAATCCCTGGTTTCGCTGAAAGTATCTGCAATGTCATAAGCCTTAAGAATAAGGCTGAAATGTAAAAAAGGAAACTGAAAATCAACATGTCACCCTGTACTTATGTTTTTTTATACAAATGGCAGAACATAGCAGTCATACTCCAGCTTAATAGCACTTTCTTATTTCCCCAGATCTGCAGTTACTGCGCCTGGATTCAATGTACTTACTCAAGACAGGGAGCAAGTGGTAGTTGCAGCATCTAACACCAGTTTTGACTTCGATGTACTTCATTTTTCTCAAAAAAAAAAAGATTTTTCTCAAAAAAAAAAAATGAAGATATAAGATGGGTTGAATGAAAGCTTCTAGTTTTCAACTGCAATTTCCAAGTGGGCAAAACTTAAATATTATTATTTGCATTTCTGAAACTATTTCACTGGTCCTTTGTTCTAGATCTCATACAGACTTTTAAACACTGCTTTTTGCCAACATTGAAAGTTAATCTGAGCCATTTTAGGAATGAGTTATATAAAATACATTCTAAAATACTCCAGACAGGTCTCCTTATAAGAGTAATAGGTTGTGCCAAAAAATATCAAAATTTATAATAAATCATAGAATCATAATAGAATCATAGAATGGCTTGGGATGGAAGGGACCTCAAGGATCATCAAGCTCCAACCCCCCTGCCACAGGCAGGGCCACCAACCTCCACATCTAATACTAGGCCAGGCTGCCCAGAGCCCCATCCAACCTGGCCTTGAACACCTCCAGGGACGGGGCATCCACAGCCTCTCTGGGCAAAATTATTTATTTTGAACTTTTGAAACTGTTAGGTAATAGAACTATATTGCATTAATACATAGTAATACTAATTGCTAAAAATATTTTAGAACTTAGAAAAAGAAATACTGACTCAGAGTGTGCATTGTCTGTGATTTTTGAGCTATCCTTGCTGAACTTTGTCATTGTTCAACAGAGGCATTGAGATTTCAGTTTAGAAGTCTGTCTTTAACAAGCAAAGAAATAGGCAAGACAAAACTCATCTCTAGTTTCTGTTTGCACAGTGCTACTATTCCTCTACTAAATCATTTACAGGTCTCCTGCCTTATCTTTCTTCATGCAAGTTTTACCTATAAAAAATTAATAGAGGTAAATTCAAAACTTGTGACATTTTCTTTCTCTCAGTATTTTTGCAAATTTCAGTTATTACAGGCTCAGTATATGTAAATATATGTAGAGCATATAACATAAGAAGGAATACATTTGTGTTGGTAATACCGTTGTTACTGATATCAAGAAAATAGCCTATATATTTCATCTCATGTCATTACAGAGCTGATTCCAAACACTTAGAATTCTCAGCTACATCTTTATTCTAGAAACATTAGAGAAAGAAAATCAAGCTATGAATTTGTATATTTATGAAGTGACAATTGCTAATAAAGTCAGAATCTTATTAAGTTTCTTCAGTTGGAAGGTTTATAAAAGTTGCTTTATCCATATTGAATTGTAAAATGAAATAGATTTATGTGGGAGAGAACTTCATCTCAGTTTAATATCAGTACATGAAGAACCTTCGTTCATGTCTAATTGAGCTTTTGCAGCACAGTCACAATTCTCTACATGACAAGATAAAAAAGATGCTGTATCTCTAAAAGAGAAAATGCTTTATTCTGTTCTTCTTAATCCCTCACTCCTGCTTTGCTCTCTCATTCCTCTTCTACTCCCTTTAAAGCAACAAATACTGCATTTTAAATATTCCCACAACAGATAATCATATTTTCATAGTGATGTAGTTGCTTACCAATATTTGAGAAACCTAAAATTATGTCTGGATTTCTCTTTATAACAAAAATTAATGTTGTTGTGGTAATTCCTATTGAGTTCTTATAACAAATTAAAGACTCAGTTCTGGCAGTTGGGAAGAGCACTACAACATTGATTGTTTTGATAGATATCATTATGATAATTAAATAAAATTGAAACACTGCTATAGCTGAGCGTATGAACTTTTACATTTTAAGGTATGAAAATCAAACACTGTTATTCAGTCCACAATACCTTGTTGTCTTCTGGGGCATGAACAAAAAATGTGGATATCTAGCACTCAGCTTCCAGTAGCCTACTTTAGGTTGTTCTTGATACCAAAAATATTCAAGGACAATTTTTTAACAATATTAACTTATCAAGAACAGGCAGGGGAATTGGAGGAGCTTTATAGCATTTTCTTTCCTTCTTGCACCGATCAGTAGGAATATTTTACAGTAATGTGAATAATGAATGAACTTTCCAACAAAAATGCTTTCAGTCTAGGTATAAAAATTCCTGTTGGAGCTCCTCACCTGTTCTAAATCTCCTGCAGAAATGTAATCACATCTGAAGCTATCAAATGCAAATGATGGCTGTGTTTTCACTAATGCTTTGCAAGTCCACTTACCACAGTGTAGAAAAGTTAATGTTATGTGTTTTACCCAACAAGCCTTACATTTAATATCTGAAATTACTTACTGTGTCTTTCTGAAATAAAAGAAATAACACCTGTGATTTCTCCTCAAATCATGGTCTGTCTCATCTTCTTTGGATGAATGTATTGAATCAGTACAATGTTTGAGATTGATAGAGAAAGAAGTTTAATTAGATAGATTTTAAGGTAGGAACAATTGGGGATTAACACCGACAAGCAGAAGTCAATGCTCTAAAACAAGAAGGGGGTCCAGATTAAGTAGGAACAAAGGGCACATTACTGGTATGATGCAGCATTTCTTTCCCAGATCCAGGGCTTAATTTTTTGGTAACAGTTTTACAAAGTACAAATAAACAGGCTTTATTATATAATATTTATGGATCTTGACTAATTCCTTTCTTATTTTTTTCATTGAAAGATTATACTGCAACACAGCTAATATCCTCACATGCCAAGAACTTCAGCCAGTTGTTAACTAATTTTATCAGCCAAGAATAATTTTAATTAACCAAATCAGTAAACCACAGTCTTAATACTAAGGTCACACTCTTAGACCAAAGATTTATTTTCTTAAATACTGAGCAAAATTTTTTCAGTGGTTTACTAGCACAAGTAGCCTTGACCATGTAATCGTAGCTTTGACTTGGTTATCATACTGGTACACCACTCACTGTAAGTTGTTTGGCCCTCATTTTTGAGCTAGCATTAGCACATAAAGATTTCACTTAATTCTTTTAACAGAGACTTTAAACTGAACAAAACCAAGTCATATAAACAAAAGAGGAAAAGGCTACATGGCACTCTTTAGAATGTTGCTTTAATACTTTCCTACCAAAACCTTTTTTCATACTGAAAGCAATCTAACTGATGCTGAACAGGGACACAGGGAAGCCTTTCACAGAAAATGGTTATGCACTAGTTTGATTGGACTTACAGCAAATTGCAAGAGTCACAAAAGGTTTTTATTTCTAGATTTTGATAAAGCTTTTAGAGAAACTACTGAAGTGTACTACAGCAGCTTGAGAAAGGAAGTAAGAAAAATCTGAAATACCAGTGTACTTACAAGGGGAAAAAAATCTGGCTTTCAACTGCTACAACACTGGTAACTTTGTAATTGATATTCAGTATGCATAGTCCTAAAAATAAATCAATACACGTTTTGAATGCTGTCAGTTTGGTTATACACTGCTGTACATTTTTGTGCTTTTAGGTTCTGATACAGTGTGTTATGTTCAGAGTTTACAATTATAACATGATTCATAGCTTTAAAATCATTTGGATTAATGTCAGTTAGGATCTATACTCTACCAGAAAAAAAAAAGAGAGAAGAAAAGGAAGAAAGAAAGAAAAAACTTTTGTCTGGAGTAGAGATTTGCTTTGAGTATGAAATCATTTTTTTTCTCTGATTGCCATCTGACTTACAGTCTATTCTTACATGTTGCTGGTGGCAACCTTAAAGCCAAAGAATGGCTTTGTATTCCACAATCCCTTTGGAAGTTAAGCTCCTCAGAAGGATGACTGGCTGTTACATAAATCAGTTTTTACATAAATCAGTCTTATTAAAAGAGCCATTATAGCCGTACCCTGTACTGGGGTATGTTATCCATTAGGCAACAAACAGCTTTTCCCAGTCTCATATAAGGAAGTGCCAGCCTGTCCCCAGTGCCTCTACAATTGTTTCTATGGGATCTCACAGTTATAATGCATAATGCTTGCCAAGTGCACCTAAGTATCCTGAAAAGTAGCTATAACAATGAAAGAATGTTAGATAAGTCAAAGTCAGCTGTCATAGCAAACATTAGGAATGCTGTATTGAATAATGGTCACAGCAGAGTCTTAGCTGAAATCCTCTGTGGTAATTAAGGAAAAAAAATATAAAACAGAAGTAGACTTAAATATTGATTTGTATCTCATAGGCATCATCACAAAGATTCAACATTCTGGAAAATGCCAGAAGGCCTGAGATCAACATCTATTCATAAAGCTCTGCCTCCAGCTTGGTAAGTATTGACATCTTAGAAGAGAGCAAACATATGCTATGTCAGAGTGTGTTACAGTTCTCTGATGAGAATGTCATCCATAAACTCAAATGTCATTAACTCATACAGACTGACCTGCATAATTCAGAATCTATACAACTCAGATGTAATTCAATATAAATACAATTTTTCTATATGGAATATAATAACTCCATGTAAGTAAAGTTCAGCTTCCAAAATATATTCTAGTTTTATTTTGAGGATTTAGATATGGGGAGTGCAAAATGTCCTCTTAATTTGTAACATAATTGTGTTAAGTATAGGGACCTTAGTTATATTTAAGCATGTCTGTCAAATCTGCTGTCATGGATTATCGTTGTATTTTTCATGAGATTGAAGTATTCTTGATATTTTTGTTTTCATTATGCAAAAGCTTATTAATAACACTGGAAATCCTACTGATAAACAATCTTAACTTATGTGAATCTGTTGACTTGTTTTCACTCATTGCCTATGATGGTGTTACAGAAATACAAAATCTCTTACCTACACTCTAACTTTGGAAGTATCAGAGCAAATCTCTTAGCATTAACAGCACTTGACTCAGCTTCCACTGTACAAGTCGAAGAATTGAAGGAATCATACAGCCAATGGCACCCTTCAAGGATCTGTTTTCTAGCATAAGATACCATTTCAAGCTCTATTTAGACTTTCTGAAAAATGATAACGCCTTTAATTAGACTGAATTTTACCTGTGTCCAGGAATAGCCTAGGGGAAATAAATGAGACTCCTTGTGAACTACAGATCTAATTCAGGGGAGTGTGAGGTCAGAGTCTGATACTTACTTTGCCAGTTTTAGCAGGCAATATATTTTTGGACTGTTTTCAGGAAAGTTTAAAAATTTCTGTCATCTCCCAAAGACTGCACAGTCTTTTTTAAGACTATTCAACAGACATGAATTCTGCCTAGGAATGTAAAGTCATGGTCAAGTAAAATCACAATTATCAACAAAACAATTGCAAAGATTTTTCTTGTCAGCAATTAATTCAGTTTTCCTCTGCACTCTGAGATGTCTCCTTCCAGATCTTGACATCATAAGGAGATTTTAGTGCATTTAAGCTATCAGATGCACTGTAAGGCAAAAGCAATTTTAATCTTTTGGATATAAGTAACACAGAAAGGACCATTATTTCCTGGCTGATTTTCCCCATTAATATGAGAATATAGATTTCAAGTATTTTTTTATTCTGGCTGGTAACTCTTGTCTGATAAGGAGCCAAGAATTTAGTTCTGTGAAAAGTTACTCCATATTTCTCATTAATTTTCTTACACTTTTCTTGGAATTATCTGGTTTCCGTCACAGTAAACAAAAATCTTCTAGACCTGGTAAGTGTGATTCACTGTAATAAACATTTTTTAGGAAGTACATTTGTCACTGACAGAAAATAAAATTACTCATGATCTTATATGGTTATATTATTTCACATGTATTTATTCCCATGTAATTTGAGGAATCTACTCAATCATTTTATTGAAAATTATCTGTAACTCAGAAGGACCAGAATCTCATCACCGCGTTCTTCAAGGGGCAGCAGTGTGACTCTGTGTCTGTTCTGGTCTTTCTTTAAAATTTCTCTTCTTCTTTACCTAAAACAGAAGACTGGTCTGTCCTGAGTGTCCAAGGTACCCAGCCATACTTTGAACATATTTTATTTTATTAGAAATCATTTTTAAAGTGAGTATTTATTTTCTAAATGTCTAACAAGTGTTAGAGGTTGTGTATGGTATACAGGTCCTTACTACTTAAATTCATTATAATACTCACTACGTTAACTCTACACAAAATCTCAGCTCTTTTTTTTTTTTTTTTGAGCAATTTCCTATAATGTCTAGCTGCTAGACTGCAGCTTCTAAATCAAGAATTGCTTATTTACTAAGATGGGGAGGAAGACTTTGGCAAATCGAAACTCTACTGCCTCTAATTGCTCAGGAGGTATCAGCAGTAAACAGACATTCTTTTTCTTGCTTCACTCTTCTGCACATCTATCAACTCTGCAAAGTTTCTCAGAGAGGTGATTGAGAAGGCAAGGGTATCTGTTTTTCAAATGAAACATCCCTCTCTATTGGCAAGTACTTCATGAAACAACCCTTCTTCTATGTTGTTGATTAAATTGCTACCACAAGCAGATGGAGGGAAAGCAACAGGGCACTGCTGTTAGTGATTTACATTGTATAGAAATTGAAACATTCCAAGTGATTAAATGATGCTGATGGAGCAGAACTCAGAAACTTAAAATGTTTTGTTGAATAAACAGCACAGTGCCATCTATGTAAAAGTACAAGGATCAAATATTGAACATAACTCTAAAAACATTTTGTTTAATGTATTGCAGTAGTCTAAAACAATATTGGACTTGAGTTTCACATAAGCGTCAGGAGTTAGCACACATAGACCAAAAATCTGAAGTCTATCTGAGCTAGAATACTGAGAGATACAAATGAAATAAAGGATTACGTTTTTAGGGGCATGGTCAAAAATGCTGAGAAATCTTGACTGACCATGTGGAAATTCTTTTGCCTTTTTAGAACTTGTGTTTCCAACTTTCTACGTATGAAAATGAACAGAAATAAAAGAAACCTATATATTTTCTTACTGTAATCACAGCTTGTCCATAACCAAGAAAAATCTATTTTTTAACTTGATTCATCGGGTTTTGTTCCGACTTTTTCCTTCTTTGGTGATTTCATGCTTTCTGCCAGTGTAGAAGGATATCTACTTTGGCATAGTATAAGGAAAGATAATGTACAGGACTATTACTGAACAAAGTTTGTCACATGTCAGTCTGCACAGTACAGACAGTTAATGACAAAGAGACAGCAGCTTGGCCAAACAGGGATCCTGCTACTTGAAGTACCACAAGACACACTGATATCACACTACAATCGCCATACCAAAGGAACTCTCAAAATCACTTTAAAATTATTCAGGCCCCTGTAAACCCTACCTGACACCAGATCTAGTAGGCTGAACGACTTCCATGAGAGAAGAGCCCAGAACAAGACAATTTGAAGAATTGGTCCCTAAGTAATCAATTACTCTGTGTGCGGTAAAGATTTTCTCCTTCTCATGTTACTGTTTCCTGTAAAAGGAGTATTTAAGAACAATAAAAATTTATACATCTTTGGAGAATCACAAATAAAATGTTATTTCAGATACATGTTTTAATGCGATTTTAATGTGTCATCTTATTTTAAATGCAATTAGAACATCGGTTTGTCTATGTAACTATGAAAAGGAAAGTTTCATATTTGTGGAGAAAACATAAATGGTGAAAAGTGCTTTACTTTTTTTTTAATTATAATTAAGGTGTTTGAAACTTGTGAAATTTCACCGATGTACCCCCAGAATTTGATGAGATTATTATATACTGACTCTGTATTTTGTCTCCTCATTACTTGAGTGATTCCTAATTAACAGTAATGTCTAGCTTCAGTAAAATAATTGAATAGATAATTTATGAAATCAAAACCTTTGGAACAAAATAATTTCTTGTACAGTAACTTTAATTTCAGTCTTCAATATCAAATGCTGAAGACCAGCTTTGAATTAAATGGTTTTGTAGAAAAAATTATAAGTAGCAGTATGAGAGAATGATTAGGAAAAACTAAAACATATGGTGATATAATTTATTCCAAATATGAGTAACTCAGCTAAAAAGTGAGAGTTGACAATTTTGGAAAGTGAATTCTGCTACAAATCAAAAGCACTATCAAAAGTAAAACATATTAATTTGATTAATTGATTTAGCTGGTTTCATTTTTTCTCTGTAAGGAAATTTGTATTTCTATAGAAATTAGTAAAATAAAACCACCACTTCTGTTAAATTTAAAATTTGTTATTAATATAACTATTATTCTGTTGTATCTACTGTAGTTTAAGCCTTGTACCACCCCTGTACTAAAGACCAAATGTTGACAGAAAAATACATTTCAAGTCAAATTTATTACATAATGTATAAAGGACTGCAAGGGTAAAGGAATAAAGGCTGGTCTCAGAAATCCACCTTCTTTGCTAAATAACAGATTTCTGTAGAAAAAAGGAGTAAGACAATTTCAATAAAAAAGTAATTTCTATCAATTTATATTCCAGTGTTTGAGACTGGGGCCCATAGTGCAAGTCTAGACTCCAGTGTGCCATGAAAAATGTTGTGTCAAACAGCTGAATACAGAGAGAGAAGGAGGAAAGAAAGAGGAAAAAAAACCAAAATGACTCTTCAGAATTTACAGAAGAGGCCACTGGAAAAGAACTATAGCTCACTGACTTTTTGGACTAGACCACAAACAATCATTCTGGTCCAGTGGAAACTTCATTGGGCATGTACCATTGTAAAAGAAGACAATGCAAAAGAAAAAGACTTTCAGATCATAGAATCATAGAATTAGCTAGGTTGGAAAAGACTTACAAGATCATCTAGTCCAACCATCCACCTACCACCAATAACCCCACTAAACCACATCTCTCAACACTATTATCTAAATGCTCCTTGAGCACCTCCAGGGACGGTGACTCCACCACCTCCCTGGGCAGCCCCTTCCAGTGCCTGACCACTCTTTCAGATAGCCAAGCCGCTTTCCATCATCTATTGGCGTTCCTGGTCAACTTGTGGCCATTCCCCCTTGTCCTGTCACTAGTTATAGGAGAGAAGAGGCCGACCCCCAGCTCACTACAACCTCCCTTCAGGTAGTTACAGAGAGTGTGATAAGGTCTCCCCTGAGCCTCCTCTTCTCCAGACTGAACAATCCCAGCTTCCTCAGCTGCTCCTCATAAGGCCTGTGCTCCAGACCCCTCACCAGCTTCGTCGCCCTCCTCTGAACATGCTCCAGGGCCTCAATGTCTTTCTTGCAGTGAGGGGCCCAAAACTGGACACAGTACTCGAGGTGGGGCCTCACCAGCGCTGAGTACAGAGGCACAATGACTTCCCTACTCCTACTGGCAACACTGTTTCTGATACAAGCCAGGATGCCATTGGCCTTCTTGGCCACCTGGGCACACTGCTGGCTCATGCTCAGCTGAGCGTCGACCACCACCACCCCCAGGTCCATTTCCTCTACACAGTCTTCCAGCCACTCTGCCCCAAGCCTGTAGCGTTGCCTAGGGCTGTTGCGACCGAAGTGCAAGACTCGGCACTTGGTCTTGTTGAACCTCATCCCACTGGCTTCAGCCCAGAGATCCAGCCTGTCCAGATCACTCTGTAGGGCCTCTCTACCCCCAGGCAGATCGACACTTCCTGCCAGCTTGGTGTCGTCTGCAAACTTACTGAGGGTGCTCTCAATGCCCTCATCTAGGTCATCAATAAAGATATTGAAAAGGACAGGCCCCAGCACCGACCCCTGGGGAACACCACTCGTGACCGGTCGCCAGCTGGATTTCACTCCATTCACCACCACTCTCTGGGCTCGGCCCTCCAGCCAGCTCCTTACCCAGCAAAGAGTGTACCTGTCTGAGCCATGGGCTGCCAGCTTCTCCAGGAGAATACTGTGGGAGACAGTGTCAAAGGCTTTGCTAAAGTCTAGGTAGACCACATCAACAGCCTTTCCCTCATCCACCAGACGGGTCACTCGATCATAGAAGGAGATCAGGTTGGTCAAGCAGGACCTGCCCTTCACAAACCCATGCTGGCTGGGCCTGATCCCTCGGTTGTCCTGCAAATGCTGCGTGATCTCCCTCAAGACAATCTGCTCCATAACCTTCCCTGGCACCGAGGTCAGGCTGACAGGCCTGTAGTTCCCTGGATCCTCCTTACGACCCTTCTTGTAGATGGGAGTCACAGATCAACTGACAAATGAAGCTGTACAGAGATTTCTCCTGTAATATTTCCTTTCAAATGAAAACACACATTCCTTCTTATCAAGTTTTATTACATCTAACAAAAACAGCACATTATAATTTTGTTGTTCACTTATAGTTCTGCTATGATATTTATGCTTTAGTGCAGTGTGAGCACCATCTTTCCTTTGATGATTAATAACATCTGACTCCCTTACATGGCAAATGATGCTACTTAAACCCAAGCTGTCCCATTTCCAGTTTGCATAAGACTCCTAGGGAAAATTTTAAACATTTTAGTTTTGTGTTGCCTTTGTAGGGAAGGAATTAAGAGGAAGAATAAGACTTACAGTACAATGTGTAAAATATTTTGAAGTTAAACATCAATTATTTTAAGATGATTGTCTATCTAGGAGGTATTTGTATTTCAGACTTTATATTTGTAGACCCCATAGATATTCAAAGACATATCTTTTCTGTGTTCCTTTGACAGCACAAATATATATCTTTTTTTTTTCTTATTGGGAAAACTGAGTCTCAAAGAATTGAAGTGAAAATGAAGGGACCTGAACAAATGTTGTAAAAACAAATAGTTGACTCTGGATCTCCTGAGTGTTTTTTTTCTTTATTAATTTAATTGCAAAATTAGCCTTTTAGGAAAGAAATTATATGCATCTTTGATTTGACATCCCAGAACTTGCTCTTTTGCCTCTCAATAAAGCAATCATGTGGTTTAGAAAGCAGCAAAAAGCTGTATATTCACCTCAGCAGTTGTTGTGAAAACAAGGAAGTGGATAGTTTTTATTCAAGTAAATTTCATTCTTCTGGACATTGAAACTAGCTTATATAGACTACTGGTGAACTAAGAAAAAAGAGTTCATAATGCTGACTGTTGGCTGCAAACTGGAAGAAGTGGCATTGTGATTAGGAAACACAATTTTTGGTACCAAAGCTATATATATTGTCCGTATTTTAGGGAGAGCAATGGCATTCTCTGCAAACCAGAGTAACTCAGGTTTGTCTCACATAAGTTTATCACTTTAACTACGTATAGACTTTTAAACTATGCTATAAAGCCTAAATATCTAACTTCCTCTTCTGTTAACAAAGAGATGTACCTTCACTGTCTCCTAAGACAGGCTTTTGAGACTTAACACTAGCAGATAACTAATATTAAGCTGAACAGAACCTAACAGGAATAATGGAAGACAGGCTTAAGCCTCATGACCAAGACATCAGATAGATACATTCCAAGAAATCCAGAGAGGAGAGAAAGCCACAAGAGAAAGAAGTCACTGAGCCGAGAAAAGAGGTGAAAAATGAAAAGGACAAATGAAGAGATTTGAGACGTATCTTGCTTTGCATGAAAAGAAGTTCTTATTTTAAATAGAACTGCATCTCTAGAGAAACTGAAAAGCAGCTATAGTTATGGAATTATATTGTCACTCTCTGTATCTAAGTGTGTTCTTTTATTCCCTGTTTAATATATATATATATTATATTTGTTAAACAAGTTTTGCAAAACATTTTTTTGTTGGGCTAGAGAATTAGCTCATTGTGCACTACAAGTTCTTGTATAATTTCACCAAGTTTCTGGATGTACCCAGTGTTTTTATACCAGCCCCTGTAAAATCTAAAATCAGCTTATGTTGCTGCCGGTCATTTTTTGGCAAAATGAAACAGTGCACCAATAACTCAGTATCTCCACATCAAAGACTGAAAATCATAAGCCTAAGGCAGTTCTCCAAAACAGTGAATATCTTTATAAAAAAAAAAACCTTAATTAATAAATTAATTAATAATCTACACAAATAAACTTCAGATAAAGGGAAGGAAATGGAGGAGATCTAATGGATAATTATTTAATACAAAAAGTTAAGGAATTTTAATCCAAAATATCCAGTGACTGCTGAAGTCATTTTTTGACTATCTGGTGTTAATAAAAATATTATCATTAGTAGAAAGAACTCAGACCAAAATGTTATATGTTCCTTACAAGGTGAAAAGACGTAAGGAATATCAGACAGAAAATAAGTTGTATTTTGGGAGTATTTGATCAATGTAGCATCACAAATGCTTCTATGAACTTTCGCAGTAGTTAAGAGATCAAGAAAATTAAATTATCTTTTTGATACCGAGGGGTCAATTAAATGTGGATGTCTGTGGAAACTCCACAGGGATGAAGGGCAGCCTGAGCTGACAAGATCCAAATTGAAAACAGTTCTCAAAACTGCTGCTGATCAGTGTTTTTTATTCTTCAGAATATCTTTTATTATCTGTGATCCAAATAACACAGAGAAAAACTATAAATTTATGAAGAATATAGTTCCAGAATTAATATAGTTTACAGAATAAAAATTTGGATACACATTCACAGCTTGCAGAATATCAGCAGTTTAAAAATTTGTTCCAGGCCAACAACCGATCCAGTAGGCTAATTTATAATTTTATTGTCAGGTGTTCAGTGTAAAATATTTGGGGTGAGTCCTCTTTTTAGCTAAGTTTAATATTTACTTGTGATAATCTGTTGGCAGCATCAGCAGGAAAAAAAATATATATATTTGATTGTATAAAATTAAGTTGCTTCTTATGAATAGGACTGATAGATTGTTTTTCCTCTCATCAGTACTGAAGTAAACTTGAGCATACATGTACCTTTCAGTGTGATGTCACTTCTAGAGCTAAAGGAGGATCCTTAGACTCAACAGATGATGGACAGACTGCTTCATAAACTGGTAGTTTCTGCTTCAGATTTGACTGTGGAGGTAAAGTTGAAATGGTGTGTAAACATCAGCCAACATTTCCATAGGCATAGTCATTGGCACCTTCCTATTGTAATATGGCAATATGTTCTTTCTAGCTCCTTTAAAACGTCCTTCTGTAGTTTTGCTTTCACTTTTCTCACATCCTATCCTAAAAACACTATAATCTGAAATTATATTTCTCAATTTCACTATGCATCAGTCTTCAGCACTTTGCATTTGTACCCCTTTGACATAGAGTTTTTAGTAGCAAGGTTCACATGTTTCCTCTGTTGTATAAAAGAAAATGTAGATTAATTTCTGGTCTGTTCTATTTGTATTTCTTGTTTCTTGTAAACAGGACAGCACTTTTCATAAATATTAATTTCACACAAAAATCACTGAGAATGATGATGCTGGCGAATAATGGCCCTGTAAAATTCTGAAATTACTGAATATAGAAAATACAGCCAATTACTGTATTTCTGAGATCATTTTTTTTTAGGTTGAGGTTGTTGCTCATCTACAGAAATTATAAGAGAATAACTTTAGATCCTGAAAGCATGCTAAGCAAAATATTCAAAGAAGTCTTTATCCAAAGGCAAATTCCTGAGAATATCTGTGGAAAGAATTAATGTAATGATGCAAGTTTAGAACGAAGACTTTCCAAAAGTTAAGTGTCAGTGAAAGACATGTGTGAGTGTATGATTTTATTTTTAGGAGGATCGTTTAAAGATATTTTAAAAACAGGATATTAGCTGTGGAAAATTACTGGCCCTTGAACTGAAATAAATAAAAAACAAGCCTCAGTATAAAATAATTCCTCCCATCTTACAGCTATTCAAACAGTGAAGTCAATTGGTCATGTGTTGGGTGTTCAACCCACAATCTAATAAGCTCCCAGCTATGGCTGATTAAGATTTATGTATTTATAAATATATACTTTGAGTTGGCAGGCTTTCTTCATCAAGCACATCCCTTTTATAGAAGAAAATGGCAAATTTCCACAAAAATGACAAGTAATAGTAATCATTCTCAGACAGGTTTCCATTCTGCTGAGTGTTTCAGTCTGATGAACTGAACATGGGAACTGAGAGCAAGATCTACTGAGGTCCTGCGAACAGTGCTTTGGGAATAACTGTATTTCAGTACTTTAAAAGTTTCAGGCTGAATAAAATGTGAAATTATATTTTTGCCTAAAAAAATGTTTTTTATCTGTTCAGTGGAAAATTACATTCAGAATGAAGGTTCAAGCAGAACTATGTCACATAGCCTTATATCTTGAGGTGGACATGCAGAAATACAGGGCAACACTTCAACATTAGATATTGCCTCATTTGAAAAAAAAGGAACTTAGATCCTTGGGTTTATATTACATTGATTTATTTTAGAGTTGGCTCTCCCACATCTTTACATCCAATCACTGGTCTATTGGATCAACACAGTTACCTATGCACACTCTTTAACAGTTATAAGCCCAATCATTTATTTTCTACTTCTATGCAGCCATGAGGATGATTGGAGGATTGGAGCACCTCTCCTTTGAAGACAGGTTGACAGAGTAGAGAAATGGAGTTGTTCAGCTTAGAAAAGAAAAGGCTCTGGGAGATTACGGTAGAGTGTCCTTACAGTACGTAATGGGAGCCTACAAGAATGCTGGAGAGGGATTCCTCAAAAGAGCATATAGTGATAAGACAGGGGATAAAGGTTTTAAACTGAAAGAAAGTAGACTTAGATATTAGGGAGAATTTCTTCACTGTGAGGGTGGTGATAACACTGGAAGAGGTTGCCCAGAGAAGCTGTGGATATCCCATCACTGGAGGCATTCAACACCAGATTGGATGGGGCTTTGGGCAACCTGATTTAATAGGAAGCATCACTGACCACGATGGGAACTTTGGAACTAGATGATTCTTAACATTTCTTCAAATCCAAACCATGCTGTGATTGTATGATTCTATGATTCTATGAACTTGAACTGCCAGGAGACCAGTTAGTCATTTTCATCAGTTCACATACCATTAACAAGACCTGACATTTATGCTATATGAGTTCCAAGAGTTCTATTTTGGATTAGTTCTGGTCTGATTCCTTCGGCTGGTGCCCAATAACAGTAGGAGCATGTTGGGTCCAGTCTTGGAATGCATCTTCCAGGTTAGCTTCATTACAGAGGAATCCAGTTTGCATCCTCTCATTACTCGGCAATGCTGGCCGAAGTGTGGTGTGTGAATCAGAACATTCACTTCAACATTGCAGTTCTTCATTCTAATAGAAGTGCTCTTGTAGACAGCTGTAACATTTGACTATTATTCTGTTACTCCCCAGGCAAAGTGTTAGCACAATCAAAACAGTGTAAATTCTTCAAGTTGTACTGTTTGCTTCCTTTTCTTTCAAGTCATTTGTGACACTCTCTTTTCTTTGGATTAATAACAATTTTTTTAATGTAGGCTTCTGCTGTGTCTTCTTAAACTTGAGCATCCTTTGACTTTGAGAACAAAAATGACCTGCAGTGAATGTTGATTGTGGCAATGAGTACAAAATAAGAAGTGGATCAAATGAAGTCACAAACTTCAGGAAAGAAGAAAGCAGTAATTTCACATAGAAATAGGTGGTTTGCTTCCATTGACACATTTAGAGAAAGTATGGAAAAGTTCATTGAACAAGAAACATTCAGGAAACTTCAAAGAAGCTATACAGATTACAAAGATTTGTTCAGAGACTGACGAATATCCTGATCTGTGTGACAGCAATAGTTACTATCCTAGCCTCCTAAATAATTACTTAAAATGAAGTGAAACAACTGATAGGCACTAGTTAGAAACAGAATTATAAAAATTATCAGAAACTAAACAGAGATAGACAATTGTCTACAGGTGTGTCTTGCAAGAGGCAAAAGAGAGGTCCCTATGCCTACAGCTGAGTAGGAAGTCTTGGAGCCTCAGAGTTTCAATTTTATCTATCCATGTACAAGCTGGGGGAGGCAGGAACACTTTTTTCTCAGCATAGGTTTCTGGACTCTGTGCTGATGCTGACCTTAGAAAGAGAAGGAAGCTGATCCATCTTTGTTTCATTTAAAAGCAGCTCAATCTTCATGTCAGACCAAGATATGCAGAAAGATGTATAGAAAACGTGTCTGTAGCAAATACAGAGGGAAGAGCGCTTGCCCTGCAGTGGAAACACCGAGCTGTAGCCAGAGGCTGTTGCATCAGGGAAGGCAGAGGTATCTGCAAATACGGGGAGGAGGGAGTGGCTCTTATACCACTGAGGAAAAGTGAGAACAAAGAGGAAGGTCCTTGCCTTCATTCCTGACTCTCTAAAATCTCTTTGAGTACGTCTCAGTATCCTTTCACTGAGATATCACAGGACTCATTAATATCTCATTTGCTCCCTAACTCATTTTAGTGCTGTTCCAACCAGCTTTCTCCAGTCCAAGAGATGATCCAATCCAGGGAGTCCTCCTAAGTAGTTTGACCCAACTGTCCAATAGTGTCCCAGTAGGTTTTGCATCCTTAGAAAATCCCACAAGCCTCTCTCCGAATAGAGATCTCTATCTGGAATCTGTTTCACATAAGTAATTGTCTGTTTTGAGAGAATTACTGAAGAGGCAAAACAAATCTAAAGCTAAGGAATAGTTCTTTTCGAACATGTTCCCAGGAACATTTTTTTGTTTGTTTTGTATTTCCCAGATTTCTCTTGCTGAAAAATCAGAATTTTGAAACCTGGCCCAACAAATCACATGTATGTGTGCTTAGGAATGTGAACACCTGTGTTGAAATCACTGCTTGTAGTCTGAAGGGTAAGTCTGAAGGATCGCCTGGGATCATATTTTTTTTTGTATTTTCAGTTCTTGCAAATAGTGCTGCAACTAAATTGTTGTAACCTTAAAAAATCCTGTTTGAGGAATTTAACCCATAAAATAGGCTTTATTGAATGACTGTTTTTAACATATTCACATTTCTCAACAGTAATTTTATAATTTCAGAATATTTTTGATGCTCTTAGCTATCTTTATTAATAGAAGTTGAATCAAGTCATTTTACACAACCAGTAAATGAGGTCATCTAATTTCTTGCATTTTTGGTGATGCAATAATTTGGCTCTGAAACCTTAGGAAAATATAACTGAAGAAGTAGACAGACTGCAGAAGTGACACATGGGGACAAAAATAAGAGGGTTCTTCATTTTGCACCCCACTTTAGATTCCAGATGCTATAGCAATTACATAATATTTTAATTATTATTGTTAAAGCTATATCATAGTGTCTGCTAAAGCAATTACGCTGAGCATCAGATAGCACAGCAAAACCGGACCATATTATTTGCCATATTATAAATCAGGTCTTCCCTCCGTCATAATTTTTTATTTTGCCTACATTAACTTTTCTGTTTTAAGGAATACACATGTGCTTGGTGTTTGAGCAGGGAAGTTGTAGAAGACTAAACTACAGTCTATATTTACTTTTTCTTTTGGGTCATGCCTTCCTTTATTGTTGGAGGAAGATGGTCACTTGTATAAAGACAAATTATGACTCAGAGAATCCCTACAGAGGGATTAGCCAGAGAAGTGTGGTTTTCACTGTACCTTCATGAAGTCTCCATATAAATAGCCTTGTACTATTTGTTTAAGCAGCTCTCTAATCCTTGCCTTGCCCATTACATACAAAGTGGTTTTGTTAATTCAAAATAGACAAAGTTCTGACCCACAACATTTATAAGATCATAACATCTAGGGGTGGAAAACAAGTAATACATCATCCGGTACACCTCCCCTGAAGGACAGAGTAGTCTAGTTAAAAATGACCCAAATAACATGGTTTTAACCACATCCCGAGCCAGCTGTCTAGCTCATCCTACTGCCACGTTGTTTTTTTTTTTTTTTTGGATTTTTCCTCATATCCTCCTTCTTAGAGTTCCAGCCTCTCACTTTGAATTCAGCTTAGCTATGGTTGGGGGAGTGAACCTCCCTTGCCCAAAGGAGAGCCTTCCATATTCATACAACCATTTGCTTCCCGTTAATGTTCCTATCTCTACGCTTGCTTTTGAAATTGGAGAAATTAGTGTATATTACATTTCTGCATTATCCAGCCCTGTCTTGATTTTTAATTGTTAATATTTTTTTCACATTTGGCAATACTACTGTATTTTTTCTGCACAGTTGGAATACTGGATTTCTGACTAGTTATTCTAATAACTGTAACAGTTGATGTTATATAGTGGAATAATGTTGACTTACTATTAAGACAGAATATAGAGGAAAAGGGGCAATGGGCAGAAAATGGAACACAGGAAGTTCCATACTAACACAAGGAAGAAATTATTTACTGTCAGAGTGACAGAGCACTGGAACAGGCTGCCCAGAGAGGTTGTGGAGTCACATTCTACGGATATGTTCAAGATCCATCTGGACCCTGCAGTTCTGTGATTCTGTGGTCTTAATAGATGACAGTAAGACAATTTCATCCACACTTAAAAATGATATAAATGATCTTGGCAAACAGACAACAGATTTCCCTGAGATAAGGTAATCACATATCTAGCTGAAAAATAGACTGACACTCCTCTTTCATTTCCTCAAGATTGCAATTTAAGGATTAATTCAGTGTTGTTTGATACCTTTTCCAGAGACTTCTTAAAAGCTGAAGATGTTGGCTCTTCAATGAAGAAAATGTGTTAAAGCCTCTGGTTTTTTTATTATTTTTGTTTTGTTTTTAAGTGAATGTTGGTGTTTCAAATAAATGTCTGTCTAGACTGATGTCAAAAGTGAAATCCAATGATAACGACCTTCTTCATAATAATACAGCAGATGGCAAAAAAAAATGCTAATGGTGTAAGGCACACCCAAGCCACCACAAAAAGACAGATGTCTTTGTTTCAACTAGTGCACAGAAAAGGGCAGCAATTCAATCAGTCAAGAAGTTGTCTCACCTGGATTTATTCTTGGCTAAGAGGCAGCATGGGTGTATGTGTGTGGTAAAGCAGTTAAAAAGGTAGTAATGGGTGTTTTGTTTTATTTTGTGAAAGTTATGATCTTCTTAATGCTGTGATTTCAAAAGCCCTTAAAGGATTTACATTTTTCAATTCCTATTACCTATTCAGTCCCGTATCTGAAAAGTTCGGTACCTCTCATATCTCCAAAGCTGTCTATGGCTGCAGGGAGATCAGCCACTACGTACCAAGAATTGACATTAAAAAACAGAGATTTGTGTGCTTCAGTACTCAGCATCTCAGTACCTAAATGTTAGTCGAGTGATACTTGTGAAGAGATTCATAGAAGTATATATACCTCTAAATCTCTTTAAACCATGGAGAGACTTCATGCTTTAACTATGACACAGAAGCATCTCAACTAAGCTTCTTTCTGTGTTGCAGTCGAATATAGTCAGCTCTCATTCCAGTGTGTTCCCTATTAAATGTCTGAAACTGATTCTTTAGATTTCCTTTGTCTTTCGAAGGAAAGGATTTTGGACCATGATGCTGTCACAAGAAATCTAATTGATTCTTGAAAGTAGATTATATACTGCTGAGGCAAATCAGAGCATATACCGATTTTGCTCTCTGCTTTTGGGATCTGTCATCGTACATGTCTTCCAGTAATAGGTGTAAGTAAAAATATGAACTAAATGTAGTTCAGGACACATGTCCATCCTGATGATACCATCATCTTACTCAAGTAGATGTGTGGAAACTATTAGCAGGCAATAAAACTGGAATTCATTTTCAAATATTTTGCACCAAAATGCATTTGCATATCTAAAACCTGCAATTGATTTGTGGTCAAAATGCTTTATAATTTACACTTTCCATTTCACCTTTGAGAAATAATTGCATTAGAAGATGGCTGTAGGCTTCAGACAGAAAATGTGTAGGTTATATCTTCATGTGTTTGATTAAGAAAAGTAAACATTTTTTAAAGCTGTCTCTGCCAATGGCCCAACCACTTCATTCTTGTGTAGAAGATTAATACCTAAGAACCGAAGCAACTAAATGGCACCTTTAAGGCATATGATAGTGTTTTTATATAATTAGTGTGCATTTTTTTAAACATAATGAAGAATCAGCAATCAACCAATTGGAAGATCTTCTAAAGAGAGAATTACACAGTATTCACATTGTTCATTTGGTACTACAAAGAACATCATTCACTTTTTAAAAAAATTATTCCTCATTGTGAATTAATAGGAAATATCTGATACCCATAATTACTTAATACTAGACTTCTGAACGCTACATTTTTATCTTCATCTCTGTGATCTGTGGAAAATATGACATGCCGTATTTCATCATCAACAACCACCTATCTGCTTCATTTATATTTTTGCTTAGACAGACTTCTGCAATTATTTAGTAGGAAAAATATCATCAAAAATACACTCCTCTAGAGAAATCAGTAATTTGATTTTCATCCATAACTAACAATACAGATTGCTGTGACCCATGAGCTAATCATAAGTCAGGCACATGGAGTTGATTTCAGAAGTAAGATACACCGATACGTGATTTTTTAGTGCAACTCATAAAGATACCCTCAAGAGAACTGCAACTGAAGAAAGAAGCGTTTACTCCACCTGTTTTATATAGGTTAACCAAAGTATGTGATCTATGGCCCAAGTAGTATTGACATTCACCTGTAATTAGTCAGAGAAGTGACACTACTGCAAACAACAATGTTCCAAGGACAGTAAGTTTCAATATTTACCTGTCAAAACCCAGTCTGTCTGAAATAAAGAGGAAAGTAATTTAGTTAAGAATTATTTTTTCCTCCAGAGCACTAATTTACAGGATAATTTTATGGCTAGTTTGAAGTGCAAGTTCATGTTCAGTCAAACTCTTTTGCTTAATGAATATTGTCTAAATTTGGTCTTGGATCAAAGAGAGAATTTACTGTGCATGAAACAAGAGAAATAACATTTCCCTGTCCTAAAGATATTGTATATAAACACATCAGCTTTCACACAGGGCTGGGATCCAACTTCAGCAGACAAAAGCAAGTGTCAGAATCATTTATAGTCTGAAAATTCTATGTGATGTCTAAGTTTTGTTATAATTTCTTGTTCTTACCTTGTATCAAACAGGATCTGGCAGCATTCTTTTGCTATCAGTTAACATATCCTCCCTAGGGTCAGTGGGGTCATCCGAGTGGTTCTGCTCCTTTCTTGGAGAGATCTAAGAAGATACTATTGGGCGATTACTCACCTGTTGGATCTATTTTTCCATGTTCTTGTCGTGTCTTGTCAGAACTGTTGCTTAATGTGTCCACAGAATTTTTGTGGGTTCATCAGGAGTTAAGAGGCTGCAGCATCTGCACCACTGCAATGACAAGCATTTTTCTCTTTCTATTGCGCTGAAGCCAGAGCCAGTTACCAGCTTCTAACAGAGGCTGGAGCAGGCATGAATTCCCACCTCAAAGGCAGAAATAAGACAGAAACAATAATTACATTATATACAAGTCTTTCCTTCATCTCCCACATCTACTCTAAGTATTTCTGTCAAAGTATAATTTTTTTAATTCTTCATTCTTAATTCTTTAATTCTTCTAATTTTCAATTTCTCCATGACAGAATTTGAAAGGTAAAGTATCAATACTAACTGCAATGCTCACGGGATAAATAGTGACATTAAAAAGCTTAACAAATGAAGTACTGTAAGAGAAGGATTTCTTTAAGTGTCTTTTAAAGGTTTGTCTGTTAAATAAATGAAGATATGATTACCTATACAATACACTCATCACAGGTTACAGGACTAATGAAGATGCAGGCATCATTAACTTTCACTGAAGGCCACACAGCTCCTCCTGGGATTGCACACCTTCTTTTGATCTGCAAACACAGTCCAAAAAAGAGAGCTTTTCTGCCATGGTTCAGTGTACTGTCTTTAGAAGGAGGCAGTCTTGTAACTTTCAAACCTGGTTTTGAGTTATGGTTATGGCGATCCTCGGACCACCCTAGCTTTAACATTTCTAAACACTTCATTTTGCTTTATAGTTATAATGTTTAGAATTTGTTACTGGCGCTAGTAGCTAATAGCAGATCTACTTATTTATATCATGCTCCTGCATTTACATTTCACTCTATCAGTGAAACGAGTTCACACAGTATGTCAGAAGCATTTTATGTTAGTGTTTAGATTTACAGGCTCACTGGCTTCATTAGAATTGCTCTGCACCTACAGTGGTTGCAGCAAATCAAACCGTGACTCACAGGCTTTACATAGCAATTCACAATTAATTTGGAGTTCTTTTACTAGATTTTTTTTGCTGCACATACAGAATACAAGTGTACACACCATCTTTATTTTTTCCTTTTCTATTAAGAAAACCTCTAGCTTTTTTTTAGCTGAGAGCAATTATATAAACTCTATCCCAGCAATCAAATACCAGGTTTGCATCTCAATTTTCAAATACCTGAAGATTTCTAGGCATGAATTTCTATTTACCTGTCAGCATGCACTTAAACAAAGGTTTTGCTACTGAAACAAATTCAGGTTTAATAGAGATCTGTTCTATTTGCCTTATTAATGGAAAATAGACAGTAAACCCACCATGTTTACTCTTCAAAGACCCAGCAAGGTACTACATGTGGGCTATGCAGCCCTGGGCATCTGTGTTTGTACTCATCTGAGACAGAATCCTAATATTTGAACATCTTAGTTGCCATCCTTGTACCTACTGTTTAAAATCCTTCAGGAACAAGTCTCTCAAAACACCCCTTGAGGCAAGACTGCATGTCTGTTTAATTGAAAAGTCGCTGAGGCAAAGAGTTTGTCTGCCTTGCCTGAGGCCACACATTTCTGCCTTGAAATTGTGTGTACCTTTCCACTACTCACTTTTCATCAAAATTTTCTTTGTAAGGTAGTGTAAGGCTTATATATCTTATACAGCAATTTGAGAAAAATGAAGCACGGATTTAGCTGGTAAGAACATTGATTTTTTTTTCTAGGAAAGAAGTGATTCTCAAGCTTACACCAATATGTGGATTTTCCCTTTCCCTTCCATCTTGTTGGGCCTTTTTCCAGTGCAGTCGACTTTCTTCGTGTTCAGCAGCCGTTCCCTGCATGTGCATGCCAGCACCTCTTGCTGCCAGCTAAAGCCTCCCCATCCAGCAGCAGCTCCAGCTCCTGCAGCCTTGCTCCACAACCTTCCCTCAGTGGGCACGGGAAGGAGCCTGAGGCATCCACGCGGCCCACCCTGCTCAAGAATCAGATTTCAGACAGAAACACTTTGTCCTTGGGCACAAATATGAAAATCAGCTTGCCTGGATATTTCTGACGCTACTAAAGCCCCAGCTCTGGGTCACATTGTGTTTGTAGGGAGCCAAGAATTGTGTAATGGCTCGGGATGCATGGGTTTTTGAATTGCAAATGAGTGCATATAAGCTTCCATCAGCAGAGAACTGCCCTTATTTTTACATAGGGCTTTTCTGAGTAGACATGCTACACCTTTTCTCTTACCTAAGTACAAAAGAAGGCCCATGGTTTCCAGCAGCTCCCTTCTCTCTCACCCCCCGGGAAAATGAAACTAGAATTTAAGGAATTTAAAGCCGGGGAAATCGTCTTGAACTTGTTGCACTATTGTTGTAGTATCACCTCAGGATACCTGAAGTCTTAACTGATTAGGTTCAGCATCTATAGCATTAGCGGCATCCTCAGAATATCAGTGACTAACCTCCTACCATAGTTTCGATAACAGTTCTAGAGAAGGGCAGAATTTGAGGGTTTGCACCAATGTTTGGTTTACTCACCAAATATGGTTTCAGCATTTATACTTCAGCTTGCATTTGGATTTTTGTAGCCTTTTTGAAAATGCACAGATTAAATTAGAAAGAATACTGAGTTTTCTATATCAAGATTCTTCAATGCAAAAAGGACATTTGGGTTACTTCAGAAACTGAAGTGTTTACATTTTTAAGACTTGCATTTAAGGAAGAATGAGTCTTCTAGAATTCTACTAATTCTATCTTTATTTGGGAACTAAATGTGAATATTTCAATAAGAGCTCAAAGAATTGCATCCAAAGACAAATGTAAATTTTCAGGGAGGCCTCAACAGGCACCAGATCGTGCTCTTTGCAACAGCTTCAAGTGATCAAATGCAGCACATTGGTATGCCTCAGCACGACAGAAAGGTGCCAATAATAAAAACCCCATCAGATAGATGATAAACTCATCTGTGGTGAGGTCAGTTCTTGGAGGCAGAGCCAGTATTGTCTTCGCAGACAATGTCTTCAGCACACATGCTGAGTGACTGCCAGACAGCTGGCCCCACAGCTGTACATCAGTATACAATTCAGTGCAACCTGCAGTGTGTGTGCATGAAATAGAGCAAAGAGCTGTGTGATTTCGCTCTTGCTCAGCTCTTGCTCCTGTGGTTTAACTGCTGATGGCACAGTTTCCAGCTGATTTAAAGCTAGCCCAGGTACATGCACGTGACCTGCTGCTAGAGAACTAACAGGTAGACATGACCTCCTCACTTCTGATTATACAGCCTCCAGGAGTCCTTTGGCACTCTCACTCATTTACTTTTGTCTTTTCCCCAAAGTTGCTTCCTTTTTTTTCCATCATAGTAGTTCATATTTTTCATTCTTGAACAGATCTGTCTTCTCCCATCTATTTATCCTGACATTAAAATTATTAGCATTTCACTATTTTATTGTGCAAGGTTCTTTCCAGTTTGCAGGCATACAGAAATTTCTCATTAAATCTTCCTCTCCAAATATCATTATATTTTGTGGGCTACCAAATTTGTTTGAGTGCATTATTTCCAGATACGTTTTAGTTTTTCATTATTCATTTTTACAAAGACCTGACATGACATTAATGACTTCATTAAAAAAACAACCACAATTGTTAATAACTAAAGTACACCTCACAAAATGCTGAAAGATTCTATGCATGAGATCTGAGCTACAGAGCATTTTAATCCTACATTTACATACTTCAGACATAGACTTATAGATTTTTTTTTTAATAAAAAATTACTTTTTGCCATAGGTATAATTTTAGTGATATTTAATTAGAAATGATAGAAAAAAGAGATGGAGTTATCTAGTGTTTGTTAGCTGCAATGTAAGAAGCAGCTGCCTGACACTTGTAAATCTGATGCTGCTTATCATGCTCTCCAAAAGGTGTTTATAGAAACACATTTGGAAAAAAAAAACAATAAAAAAGCAACAACAATACCAAAAGACACCAAAACAACAAAAAACAACAACTCAAAAATAAACCTTTTACTGAAAGTAAAAAAGGACTGCTGATCCACTTAGCAGCATGCTGTTTAATGACTCTAAGTGATAATGCACTTACGCTGTTAATTCAAGGGTTAATCCTCCTCTAACGCTGAGCTGGGAACAAAACCTGAAATGACTTTTCGGAAGGGAGGGGCAGGAAGAATTCAGACCCTTCTCCTGACGCTTTACAACGTGAAACCACGAAGCAATTGAGGAATCAGCGCACGGCACGTGGATTAAAACGCTTCCTAGAAGCAGCTCGTACTGTGCATCGCCTCAACCCTCGCTGAACTTTCTCAGTAAATACAGCAGCCTGACAGCCCGGCTTCCCCGCTGGGTGGATCCTGCAACTCCAGGAGGGAATGGCACTTCTTGTTTTTAATTAGCAAAGGTGAAAGGTGAATTAAAACTGGCTGTTTGGCAAGACAGAGCAAGGGGCTGAGTTCTGAAGAGCACCGCGGAGGAGGGTGCTTTTTTTTTTTTCCCTCCTTCTCTTAATGAATTGCCTTGCAGGAGGGACTGAAAATACAGCTTCTTCCTGAATCCACGGGCAGAGTTACTAGAGAGCTCAAGACATAACACTGCAGAGTAACGCCTTGGAATGTCCTTGCACTTTATAAACAATTGTACTGGGGAGGGAATATTTTTACATGACATTTGCACAGCTTGACAAATGGCAAGCTGAGGCTGTGTGCTGCTCTGACGAACACTGATTTTTCACGTAGAGATACCCCACAAACAGACCAAAGAGAGATATCTAAGTGCTCCGGGAAAGTAGAAGTGGAACTTGAAGCCTTAAAAAAATAACAAACAAAGAGCGGCAGTTAAGTGAAGAGAGCAAGATTTTGATGTTGGGCAGGATGGCATCTGCCCAGGACCTTTTAATTCTGGCACTATGTGGCTTGTTACTAGAGTTACCGGCTGGATGTCATGCAACAGATACAAGACAGCCAAGGTTACGTCTGTCACATAAAGGTAGGTCAGTGTGTCAGGTTTTTAAAGCCTTTATGCTAATGCAAGTTCATTGACTTCACTGAAAGTATTGCACTGGGTTTAAACTGCGGTCCTTTGACAGAGTAAAATATTCCTTTTCAGAAATGCTGTAAATTATGTCCTTGTACTAAATTGTATCTGTAATTCACTTTACTGAAATTAGAATGAATTTAGGCACTTGCAATGATTGATTTTAGGTTATTTAAATATTCTTATACCTGAAAGTGCATTAGGTTTTCTTGTTATTCTGTGTTGTCCTCTGTGCTGTAAGAAGGATGTCTGGTCTCTAATAATAAGGAAAGTCATGAGAAGATACCCTGAAATTATTACTGAATAAATATACTCTTATGCATAAAGTTACCGTTAAGCAATTGAATGTCTGTTTCACTTTTAGAATCCTATTTGTCTACAAATATAGCTAAGGGAAAAAGACTGAATTCCTGTGTAGCCATATGATTCATTTTCTAAACTAGCAAGTGTCATCACACTGTAATTAAAATGACTAACTGCCAATGTAAGTCTGCTTCCAGTTTAGCAGTTGCTCAAAGAAAAAATATTACTTTCTCTCATATTTGTGTATATTACTTACAACTTTTTTCTTCAGTTTTAGTCTCCCTGAAACCTAACCCCTACTCCCTTAGCTCCTTCAGAGTGCCTTGTTCTTGATTGCATGTGATTTAAACTCTTCCTTACGATTTGGTTCTCATCCTATGTATATCTATAGGTCCCTGTCTACAGCCAGGACATTTCAGTCCTCTGCAGGAGTACATACATTTGTAAATGTCATACATGTAAATATATGACAGGCAGTTATTAGCAGTGGAGGTGGAAAAAAAATGCAAGTGTGCAAGGTACATTGATGTTGAGCCATATTACCTTTTGTGAAAAGATGAAAAGAAAATACCTTTTTGCTGACATAGTTGTGAGTGAGCAAATGCTGATTTACTGAGGTACATTTATGTGGCTATGGAAATGATAACTATGCAGTATCAGTGTGAAGTATATTAGAATATCTATTTTAAGTATGGCTAGGATTTAAAATCTAGCATCAGCTACAACTCCACCTGTAGACAGCTTTAGTCTAAACAAGGTTTAATTGTGTTTTATATAGCAAGCTAAATTAACAATTATAAAGAAGGAAGCTGAATAGGATAATTGGTCTGAATGCCTTGCTAGGAAACTCTACGAAATGAGTTTTGCTTTTATTAGGGCAGTGAAACATGTTTTAAAGAAAGATAGACTTGTCATGAAAAGCTCTCTTGTAAGTAAACAACTGATTGCTACCAATGCAATAAATCCCTTTTAATATATAAACTACTTATCTTTTTAACCAGTGGTTTCAAAGTAGGGTAGAAATGAGTGATAAATGTTGATTATATAATTCTCTCACATCTCCTTTGTTGAAAATGTATTTGAATGTTGATTTATTTCTAGGTGTAATCACGAAGGCTATTGTTATTATTGATCTTTACTTGCTTGTGATGGGGTTAAGGAGATGAGAAAAGCAGAGTAAATGAGACAAATAGACCTACTGTTATGTTGGTTCAGGGCTTAGCTGCCACTTTTGGCAAGCTCCCCACTATGGTTCTGCAACTATTAACTGCTTCTGTGCTCGCTTGTAGGAGTAATTGTTTTTCCGCTAGTTGGAATCAGTGCATGTTTCACTGCATACTACTTCATCTTCAGCAGGGAGCCAGTAATTTGGGCATAACACATCATAACTCTGATATTTTCAAGGAGATTTTAAAACATCCATTTCTCACTGAGGGCCAAACCTCCCCTGCCTGATGTCAGTTTTCCCAGATCCAGTGACACAGAAGGATCTTTCCCAAGCAAATTCTCTACCATAAGCACACATATCACCATCTTATATTTCACCTTATAGAGTAACATGCCACATTTTTCACACTTATGAAATGTGACTGATTTTACAAGCTGTGTTGCAGTCAATGAATGCCTGACTACATATCCAAAGTCAAAGGTAATACATGGCATCCCTGCCTGCACCCTGGGAACAGCTCTTGCAAGTCTCCCATCCAAAAGAATGTAGCATCCAAGTATGAAGACCATGAGTAAATGTTGCTGCATTCACTAATCAAACAGGAACAGCAGGAAGGTCCCTTCATTTTAATTGCGCATACTCCAGAGGGATGCTGCTCTGGGTAGCAGCTGGGCATGGGCAGTTAGAAAGTGGTGGTTGCACCATTTTGGTTCAGGCATTGAAATCCATACCTGTATATTTGCAGCATGGAAGAGCTGTAAATTCAGTGATAAATTTAATCGCAAAGATCCTGAAACTTGAAAGCAGACATACCTGCTCACTGCTTCCCTTTGCAGCTGGGAGTGTTGGCAGTTAATTACCATTCAGGCCACTGCAGGCTAGGCTAGTACTGACAGATAAGTAAAAGCTTCTGTGATGAGTATGATGAGCTTTATGGACATGAGATTTTTTTAATGGGAGGAATATTTATAACTAATCTACTTTAAAAGCTTATTACTTACAGAACCCAGAGAAGGCATCTACAAATTAGATCACACTGATTTTTACAAACTTTTCTTTCCTTTTTTTGCTTTAAAAGTGATGTTCAGTGAAAGTAAAGTGAACTGACAATGAATGAGAGCTTTTTGCCCTCAGCAAACCAGGCTTCACCTGCAGCGCACACATGCTTCCCAACTCACTGCAACAAGCTCAGGTCCTAACCCTTGCTCAGAGAGGTCACCTGATGGATAGGAATACCACAATCCCCTTGCCAATTAAAGGATATACTGTGCAACCTCTGTTTGATGCTATGGCCATTTTCTCAGCTTCAGTGGGAGTTAATCAAAATCCTGCATTTCTGAACTACTGTTAAACCTGTCAGTTTAATATAAACTATAATGGTGTTTTTTGGTAACACAGAGGATTGTCTTTACTCACATTAAACTCAAACATCAGAATTTTGCCATTCCTTTATATGAGGTTGAATTAATTTTATGGTTTTAAGTTAATTCTTACTAACTTGAACTGTGTACAAGCCCAGGAATTGAAGGTGTTTTCCTCAGTCCATCGGATTTGTTCATAAGAAAATTTATATTGCAATTAACACCATTTGTGGTATTAGTGGTGTGGTCATCTTGAAGGTTGCATTTGACGATGACCAGCAGAAATCTTGCTTGGGGTAATAACGTACTCCTACTGTTTCATGTTGATTTGTAGAGATAAGAATGTATTATTACTCACTCAGTATTAGAGAGAAATAAAGTTTCTACATTATTAAGTTGTAGGTTGACAAATATGTTTAAAAATCATTAGCTCATTTTAAGTACAGTACAGGCACTGCTTAATGAGGTGTTAATGGAGGCCAAGATTCAGCCCCCATGCTTTATAGGCTGTGGGTTACATTCTTTCCCAGTGTCCCACAGTTTGAGTTCTCGCAATGGGAAATATATAATTAAGGTGAAATCAGCACACACTGTATGTTAAAAAGAAACTATTTACATTACAGATTGAAATGGATTTTGTTTCCAGAGAGCAGGAGGGATATATTTATATAAGCCTAGTAGAACTACATTAAAAGCATGTAGGCCTGAAGAGCCCATGAAGGATGTAATTGTATAATTCAAGCCCTAGACAGGGTATGCAGTGTGTTCCTAAGTGTTCTTTTCTGGTTTGTGGGTAGGTTAAAGAGCAAAGGTAGCAGTATGAAAGTGAGTTGTTGAGCCCCTGTGGTGTCTCCACAATTTTGTAGCAGGAATGGGATCTGGTACAGTGGGCTCTGTGCAGACTTTTGCAGATCTTGACAGATCTGTTTTTTTTCTTATTATTTTTATTTTTTACCCATTTATATTGTTCTTGAGTGACTTGAGGCATTTTGGCATGGTCCAATTTCAGGTTGTGTAGCTATGCACTGTACACTGTTCTTTCCTGGAAACGGTGTGGTTAAGTAGTATTCCCAGTCCAAACATCTCCACCTTGCTTGCTGTGAGCAGTGCTTGCTACTTGTGGTAGTGAAGATGCAACAGGCAGAAGGATCAGATTGAATTAAGAAAGAATCTGGATTTTGCATTCTCAAGATAAAATATTTAAAAAAATAGAGGAAGAGACTGAAGGGATAGATGAAATGTTGCAGAAGAAAAGTGATAATCTCTGTGTTCATATACAGATTTTAATACATAGGATGTGTTATATGAAACCATCTCTAAGAATTATGGTTAGGCCTGGCTAATCATCTTTGAGGACTGCTAAGGTCTGCTGCAGAAGAAAAATATTTCCTTGACATTTGCAGGAGCTGGGCTTTCAACATGCCTACTTTAACTTTCTCGATAATAGTCATTTTTAATTCATTTTACTTAAACTAGATTAAGACATTTCTGCAAATTTTATTGGTTGCAATTTAGCTAATCTAGTCAGAGATTTTCTTGCAAAAAGAAATTTGATTTCAGAGACTGGTTTGGAAATTATTATAGCAATGTCTTGCTATTCATTACTCTGGTCTCATAATTGTATAGCTTCATTTTTTTTTACTGTGTCAATTCTCTAGCTAGGTGGCAGCAAAATTTATCCAGGGACTAATGAATACTGTGAATAATAAGAATTTAGAAAAATTTTAGACAGGCATTTGTGGATTCTGAAGTAGGTAAATACATTAAATGCACATATAGTATTTTCAGTTAGTAATCACCTGTCCACAGAAAACATGGCTAAATAATAACTAGCCACATAACTCATAACTGAATCATGACTGATTCAGTTTCATGCATAATTTTTTTATTTTAATAGTTTTCATGGTGGTAGAATTCTGGTTTTAAATGATTATGAGACTAGTTCTCCTACCAAGAAAAGTTAAAATGTAAGATTTTCATTCATACTAGATATAAATCAACTTGAATATACCAAAATAAGGATCTGGGTTATCTACGCTTATCTGTATTCTACAGAAGTTTGTATATAAAAAAAAAAAAAGATATGAGTATGTATATATTTATGAATATGTATCTCTATGTATAAATATCTATATGTTTAAATAAATATGTATGATATGAATATTTGTGTATGTATAAATCTATCTATAAAATATATGTATGTAAATAACAGATAGATGTTTGGATTTTTCTTATGGTGAAATAAAGAACAGTATAACTGATGGCTTAGGAACAGAAGACTTGCATTATAGCTGAAGGTGTACGAATCTTACTGAGTATAAGGGCTGATATTACAAGTATTTGGAAACAGCACATGACAGTCTCTTTTTAACATAATACTTGAGGCTACATAGAACTCAATGTCAGTACAGAAATGTTTTAAAGAAGGATATATAGATATCTCAGACCAACTGGCGGGGAAGGGAGGAGGGCTTTTATTCCTTTTCTCCTGTTGGTCAAACAACAAATTCTTTACCCAAGCTTCTGATTTATTATTTATCCATATCCCAAGAGGTGACTGGCAGCAAGTTCAGGAGTGTTTCCAAGTAATCCTAGACGGACTTGTTCACAAAGACTGGAATTTTTTGGCAGAGAAGTCATGACAGTTCCTTTCATAACTGCAGTTTGTTGACAAAGGCTTCTGTAAGTTTTACTGTAGCAGAACTCCAAAGTGATAAGCACTACCACTGGGGATGTAAGAAGCAGACTGTTTGCTGTGTAACATCAATCACTTTCCTGCTTTTGATTTAAAGAACTAAGTGCCATCTGAAGCTACAAGACCAGAATATTCTGCATGCTACTTCTTCCATGTAAACTACCTCCTTGCTTTCAAAGTGATAACACCATCTGCTATTTTAAACTCTTCATCAGATATTGTACTTACCATTATTTCACTAAAAGTGTTCTATTTTACTTACATGCACACAAGATCAATGTTGTTTGTATGATTTACAGTATGCTGTGCAACGGTGAGCATTTGCTTCAGACCTTTTGAGAAACTTTGGGTCAAAAAATATTCCAAAACTCTGCAATAGATATACTAAATATTATTAAAACTGCTGTCTTGGTCTTCTTCATGCAATTAGGCAAATATGATGAAGTCAACATGTAGTGAACGTTAATTAGATGTAGTCAACATTAATTAGAAATAAACTTGATTTCTTAAAGAAATTCAAACCCTGTAGGGATAAAGATAGGAATCTTTGTTTTACAGATAAAACTCTCTTAATGCAAGTATACTATTTTAAATGTTTTGTGTTGGTTAGTTAATGTTTGGCACTTACATAATCTTTTAAGTATTCGTGACTATACATGAAAGAAAATGTTAAAAGAAAAAAAAGAATGAAAATATTGTATTATAAAAAAATCTGCAATGTAGTTTAGCATTAATTCCAAACCCTTGTGAAGAAAGGATGTTAAATAGCTTTGAAGAAACAGTGTTTCAGTAGTTCTTACATAAGTTCCATCTTTAAGTTAGTGAAAATTATAAATTGTCAACATCAAGATTCAGTTTGAGAAACTGACTGAATTTACTACCTACATAAAAGCAAATGAAAACATTGATTCTCTCAGCGAATGGTTTCAAAAATGAATGTTACCAGCCTGTTATTTGTTTTTTTTTGTCATCTCACACTGATCTACTCCTTTTTTCCATCATCTTGGTTCTTCTGATCTTCCTCAACTCTACAATTCTGTTTTGGAAGAGCTACTTCACCTTGTTAACTGACTCAACTGAAAACATAATGTTATAACTGTGTTTCTCCTCTAAGCATCTTCTGTTAGTTCTGATGAAGCTATTAATAGTTATGTTTTTGCCTGTGATACATCCCTTTGTCTGGTGGTTTTATAGCTCTCTAAAGTCTTATTTTTTTTTCTTTCAAAACAGTGTAAAGCAGGACTGTATCGTTACGTATCCAACTTTTTTTTCTTTTCAATAAACAACATTACAAACACAAAGAAGGGTTTCTCTGTTTTATTTATTTATTTATTTATTTATTTATTTATTTATTTATTTTTGGTCAGGTTTTGTCCCTGATGTTTCTTGATGCTAAGCTTTTAAGAGCATTTGTAATCTTCAGCACATTATAATCAGGCATCTGAATACACTCTTTGGCCACGGTGCTCACCATCTTAGTTATGCATCGTTGTTTCTAAGTCTGCTCTCATTCTTATATTACCTGTAATTTGCAGGAGCTCTGGAGTATAACGGCATGTGAAAGGTTCCATTTACAGTTTCTGTGCAAGTATGAGCAGGCGGTCTGTAACCACAAAGATGTCAGCAAAGAGATGCTTGCCAAACATCCTGGCCCTGGCATGATGTGCAGACTGTGTGTAGCCAATAGCTGCAAAACTTGGATCACTCATGTAGCTAAAAAATTTTTTTGATGGAATAAAAGTTGAATCTCATCTTCAAATTACTTTTTATTAGTTTCAGGAAAAAGCAGATAATTGGTAGGGTTTTTTTCATGTGTTGTTACTCTGTCTCAATATTGTACTTGCCATGCTTTATTACCCCTTCTGTCTATTGGAGTCTGCTCAATTCTTAGTAAAGTCAAAAAGAGACTTCCAGTTGCATCAAGTGACTTCAGACTTGTCCTTGAAAGCAATGCAGTGTTTCAGAATGAAATCTCATTTGCTTGGTGGAAGTGTCACTAATTTATCTTATAAATTTCACAGATTAGTAAAAAATCAATGAAATATATCAGGAAATAGCAGTATTCTCTGTCCTATTGCATTCCACGGAGAAATGTGGTGCAGTAGCACATTCTGTAACTCATGGCTACCATTGGTTGACTTCTAATACTTATGTCTTCAGGGTCAAGGAAATTAATCAAAACTGGATTTTACAGTGTTTCTGCAAATTAAAAAGTTAACACAAAGGAAATGCTGGAATAGGCTAATGGCAAAGATTAATTTGTCATAGACATGCAACATTTAGTTTCTAAAACCACATTACCGTTCTTAATCTAATTTGCCTGAAACGAGCTTTCATTTCAGAAACATAAGTACAAAGGATATCTTTCCAGTCAGTCAGAGAAGGTTGTATGATAGAAATTAGATTTTCGTGCTTTCTGTGGTCTATTACAATAGAGTTCAAAGTATCACTATGAACATTAAATATCCAAATAAAGAAGAAATAAAAGGTCAAAAAAATCATTTGTGGAGGAAGGAAAAAAAAAGAAAAGAAAATATAAATCCAGTCACAGAAAGCCTGCAAAGCCTGTTAGCCAAACAGGAGAAAAAAAAAACAACACTGATTTCTTCACATATCCCTTTGTCCTAGGCAGAAGACATTCATTATTTATAAAACTTTGATGACAGGCCACATATAGTCCTTGTTAGACTGTGATTTGGCAGCATTAACTCAGAAAAAAATGTTCATGATCCCTGTGAAATCATATCGCTAAAATTTCTACTTCATCAGTACTGAAGAATTTCAGGTTTTAGGCAACTCATTCTTTCAGTGAAGCATGTGAATTCTATCTTTTTTGTTTCTGTTATTTTAAATCCCCCCAAATATATTTACTTAAATTTTTTGAAGATTCTTGACTGGGTCCTCTCTCATAATTATGGATTTTTTGGCAAACTGTTTGCAAAATAATTCTTTAAGCCAAGGAACCTGTGGTTGGAAGTCAGGTCTTTCAGTGAAAGAAGATGTCACTCCTCTTAATGTATCTATTCTCTACTTCTTCTGTGTTTATTTTTATCTAAAGGATTCCTGACTTCAAACTGTGAATCAATTGAAGCTTCGGTAGGGAGTCAAACAATGGGCCTTTTACTGTTGCTAAGTTTGTTTTATAGGCTTCTTCTTACAACACGTTTGTTTAATAGACCTAGTAAAATGGTGAATGCAGCTGTAAATGTATCTTTTATTTGTTGATGTGTAATAAACATCACAGGGATGTTGGCCTTTTCTTACTCTGATCTTCCTGACAGTGGTGAAAGGAAATTGTACAAAATGAATGAAAAGTGGCTTAAACTGATCGCAGAAAACAACAGTCCCCAAATATCTAAGGGTCAGTACCTTGTTTCTTTTTTAACAGATGGTTTCTCCCAGCAGTGTTACCAAACCTTAATAATAGTAAAATAATAGGTTGTTTGGTGCAAGGGAATCATTCCAAATAGCACTATTCACTCGGGTCATCACTGAAGGTCATTTTTCAGCCAGAAAGCTAAAGGTTAGCAAGTGTTACTTAATTCCATGAGCTCCTGCAACCCTTTATTTATGATTAAGTGAAGTGTTTTCCTGTGGGTGTGTGGTAAAAGCCAAAAGTAAAGGAAAATAAGCCCATTCCTTTATGCGTTAAATATTTCATCTCAGTTGATTAAGAATGGTATGATGCAAAGCTTGAAAATATGTATTATGTTGGAGTCCAGAAGTACTCAAGCTGACTTAGAGATCTTAAAATTATTGCTGCAAAAAATGCTTTGTCTTTATGTTCCTGTGTTTACATGCAGTAAGTCATTATCTTCTCTTCTCTGCTTATCTTAGGCTTGTCCACATCCTTCTGCATATTTCCAGGTTACACAAGCACCTGGGATAGCTGTTTCTAAACACACTACTGAGGGGATGTTGAAATATTCAGCAGATTGAGCATTACTTGTAGCTCTGGAACAGGCTGTAAATACTCCCATGTTCTACAGTGATTCAGTAGAATTCCTAATTGGGATTCCTTATTGCTTCTGTGTGAGCAGCACTCAAACAATGCAATGTGTTATTTTATTTCTAAAATACTTGAATTCTTTCTGATAAAATGCTTCACATTCAGAAGATAAACAGTTACAGTAAAGAGTGGTTCTCCAAAAAGTGCTTTGAATGCAGCATTCTGTCCTTTAAATCTACCACTAATTATGCAAAACCTCTGATACAAAACCGGAACAGAGATTTTGTTTCACTGTTACTAAAGACAATGATAAACACCCCACAAATTTATATCACTAAAGAGTTGACAAGGTCTTTCCTTGTTCCTGACTTCACTTTCGGAAAGAGGTGATTCATTTGATTGTTGTACTTGTCCTGGCCATGTACTTCTGTCTGTCCTGAACACAGAAGGATAAAATAGTTAGCTTAAACCAGAAGCCTGACATAACACTCAGATAAAAGTAGGTGAGATGGATTTGGGATGAATGTTTGACGACAGGTCTAGGATGTTACACATCCGAGAATAAAACCCTTCTGAGTGTGACTAACTGCAGAGTTAAGACCCTGTAGCACAATTGTCTTGACACAATATAAGTGAAGATATTAATTGCTAATTAATATGTCTTTGACCTACTAATGGCCTGGAAGATGAGGACAAAGGTGTAGTCACTTGAGCAGTGATTTGAGCAACTTAAGCAGCTATGGTATCTGCTGGAAACAGCTCTCTGAACCACTGGCTCGGATGTGTTCTGCATCTGCTTCAGGGCACAATAGGTTGAGTTGGATTAAGCAGGTTTCAAAGCACCCTGAGTTAAGCTTGTGCACTTCACATCAAAATAAGTGAAGCTCTCATAGCTGCCTGGCAGAGCACAGCTGCTCTCTTGCAAGGATCGGTAATAAACAGCATTTATTTCTGCTGCAAACAAAGTGGCATTATAGGCCATACCCTAAAACTTTGATTCTGTTAATACTTAATCATCTGTGTTTCTTTAATCATACAAATGCTTCCATTGACTAAAACTTGAGCTGGTGTTTGTTTGCAAGATCAAAGTCTAAGGCCCAGATTCTGTGTGTCCATACCTGTAGTGTAATTGATTAAAATCAATAATGACAAAAGTTGTTCTATTTTCCTGTACCCCAGGCATTACAAAGCAACATTAAACACTGACAATTTTGATTTATGTGTATAATTTCACTTTCTATTTTGTTGTTTGGTTATAACACATATGAAAAGGCTTGAAACTTAAAATTTTCCATGCACTTCTGTTGTATGAAAAGTGGTATTTTTGTAAAATGCATCTTAGTGGATTTTAAACAGCTCTGTAATATGTGCATGAATTTGTCATTTAGAACTGTTAACTGGATGTTTCAAGTGCTGTATTGTCTCAGTCATTTTTTTAATGGAACCATCCCTTTGTTAGAAAATGCAACACATTACTTCATAAAATCAGGTTAATGGATTAGATTCTTTTTTTGTTTACTTGTTTTACTTAACTGCATAAATGTGTAATAGCATTAAAACCCTTGAGCTGTAAAATTCTGGGTTTTTGAAAACTTCTTGTACTTCTAATTTAAAAGTAAAATAAAACAAAAAACTCTTAGCATGGAGATTTGAAAATAGCACCAATGTTTATACACTCTTGAGAAACAGCTCCTAGAGTGTGCTGTGATAGCAGCATAGAAATGCTCTACCTCAAGTAACAGGTTGAAAGGTAACAGAGGTATTGATTTGTACTTCTGTATGATACTATTGCCTGGGATCCAGAGGGAACAGCTGAGAGTTAGAGTTGTCACATCTCAGCATGCTTTGTAATGTAAATGCTGTAAATCACAAACACACACACAAGTAGATTTTTAAACTATGGTGAAAATGTTCCTCAGAGTTTTCTAGAATTAGTTATATATAATATGACTGGTACGTATATACATTTTATGACTAGTATTCCTGGACTGATAGTCCTGCAGCAGCTTTTTGGGGTGGTTGACTTCCATGTTCAACTGTTCACAATTTGACGGTAAGTTTCTACAGATTTCTGTGAATTTCTGTGCAAATACTGTCTTGGTGGTTTTACTTTTTGGTCCTTCAGTCTGTAAGATATACTCTTCCGGAAACTATAATTCTGATAGAAGAGCTTAGCTGTTACAGCATTCGCCTGAGTCCCAAACTTATGGTTGTTACTGCATTAAAGTCGAACAGGGTAATAACACATTTCTGTAAGTGTTTTGGAGCTTTGCAGTTGCTTTCATAGGGATTACAATAATGCTGATAGTACTCAGCCGCTTCCAGATTGTTTAAAGAATTTCAAAAGTGCATCTGAGAGTACTAAAGAGTGGAGATGGACCCTGAGAACTTAGTTTACATAAAACCGTCTGTGTCTGGGAAGATCATAGAGAAGATCCTCCTTGAAGAGATGCTAAGGCAAATGCAAAATGAGGAGGTGATCCAAGACAGCCAGCACAGCTTAGTCAGTGGCAGGTTGTGACTCGCCAACCTGGTGGCCTTTTATGGTGGAATGCCTGCATTGGTGGACCAAGGAAGGGCAACTGTGTTGTCTACCTGGATTTGTGCAAGGCCTTTGACATAGTCTGGCACCATATACTTATCTCTAAATTGGAGAGAGATGAATTTGAAGGGTGAACTTTTTTGTGGATGAAGAATTGGCTGGATGGTCGTAGCCAGAGGGTTGTTGTCAATGGCTCTACATCCAGCTGGAGGCTGGTCATAAGCGGTGTCCCCTAGGGGTCCGTCTTGAGACTGGTGCTCTTCCACATCTGTATCAACAACTTAGAAGGTGAGACTGAGTATACCCTCAGCAAGTTTGCTGATGACACTAAGCTGAATCATACAGTCAATACAATAGAAGGAAGGGATGCCATCAGGAGGACCTGGACAAGCTGGAAAAGTGGGCTGACAAGAACCCAATGAGGTTAAATAAGGCCAAGTGCAAGGTGTTGCATTTTGGTCAGAGCAATCCTAGAAATGAGTACAGACTGGGAGATGAAATTCTTGAGAGCAGCCCTGCTGAGAAGGACTTGGGGGTCTTAATGGATGAAAAGCAGGACATGAGCCAGCAGTATGCTCTTGCAGCTTGGAAGGCCAATGGTATTCTGGGCTGCATCAAAAGACGGATGCCTAGCAGGGAGAGGGAGGTGACTGTCCCCCTCTAATCTGCCCTTTTGAGGCCTCATCTGGAGTACTGTGTCCAGGCCTGTGGGGCCCCCAGTACAAGAAGGATGCAGAGCTGTTAGAGAAGATAAAGAAGAGGGCTGCAGGGATGGTCAGAGGGCTGGAGCAACTCTCCTATGTGAGGGAGTTGGGATTGTTTAGCTTGGAGAAAAGACTCCTGGGAGACCTCACTGCAATCTTCCAGTAATTGAAAGAACCTTACAAGCAGGAGGGTGACTGACTTTTTACACAGGCAGATAGTGATAGGACAAGGAGGAATTAATGTAAACTGAAAAAGGGGAGGCTTATGTTAGATGTTAGGAAGAAATCCTTCACTCAGGATGGTAAGGCTCTGGAACTCATGGAGTCTCTGGAAGGCTCATGTTTGTTGGAGATTCTGACTCCAAAAGCTTTCAACTTTTATGAGAAATCAGTGTCATTTTGTATTTGCTCCTTTAAAATTCCTCTAAACACATACACACAAAAAAAAAGAATTCCAGAAGTAGTCAGTTATGTGCTAACTCTGAGACATGTGCAAACACCTACTGAATAATCAGTTAAAATTATTAAACTGGTAATTTATGGCAAACATAATCTCTCAATGTGCAGTATATTCCTAGGTAAAAGTTATACGGCAAGGGTCTATAATTCTGATGTATTGTTTAGGTTATCCTGAGTTTTTTAGCAAGTGAAAACTTTCTTATGTTCTTGGAAGATCTAGAATCAGAGTGACCTAGTCAAACAGAACAACAGATCATTCATGACTGTTGAGAAGGTGGCATGTTTTGCTTTTCCCAAGACACACGTTTCTTAATCCAATATCCTTTTGTATCTGTCTCCGTGTTAAAAGTTTACATTCCTTTGAATAAGGATTGTAAAATGATGACTGATTGTATATTTGTTCTGAGTTGTAAGAATTGGTGCATAATGAATTCAGTAAATATCTGAAGAATAATGCATTGTATTCTATGTAATTTCAGGATTAACTTGTTTTTCATCTCATTGGTATGACCAAATAGTTCTGGAAATTTACACTGTAGGAAAAAGAGAAGAGAAAGAACAAGGCCTCCTTGCTTATGTATACTTTGTATCTATCTTATTTTTTTCTATTCATTAAGAAGAGTTGTACAAAATTTGAGCTATATATTGCATACTGAAGCTCAAGTTCAGTGTAACCTCTGAACTTCTGTGAACATATCCGCTGACTTTTGTGCTTCATTTGGCTGCGTCTCTTCTGATCATTTCCAGATTTTGATGGCACTTGTGCTTGTGGAAACTCAATTAGGTTTTTTTGTTCACTGCATCCTCACTGAAAAATTTAGACAGAACTAGCTCACATATCACAGCTCAGGCCAGGATTTTCACTTTGAAGTTCTAAACTTAGTTTCATCTATGAATGAGAGCTGAGTAAAAGCCCAAATTAACAGTGCAGACATGTGATCCTTTCAAATGCTACTTCTCTCTTTTTGTTTGTAGTTCAAAAAACGTCCCTGAGGTTTTAGAGGCATGCTGATGAATTTGTACTGTTTGAGAAGTACAGCTAAGTTTAGGATCTTGTGGTTACTGACCATATTCATGGAGAGTATTCCCTTCTGATTCATAACATAGTATGACTAAGTAATTTTTCAGTGGTTTTGTGAATCCACACCCTATTTCTGGCTCGACAAGGTTCTTCAGGCTTCTACATACAATCTACACCAACAGTTTTGTGCACTTAGGACTATGGTTGCTTTTATAGTAGAAAATGAATAGTTTCTGAACATCCTCTCGAGAAACTTTAGGAGGCAGAAGAAAAAGAAAGGGAGAACCCCACTCCCCTCCACAAAATTCCACTAGATTTGGGTTTAATATGGTTAAGATGTGTTGGGATTGAGTTAAACTGTGCCACTGCATCACATTTCTTCCTTTCCTAGAATCATCAATCATCTTCATGCTACAGCTCAAATTATGATATTATTCATATCTTGTTATGAAAATCCACAGTCTTCTCATTCTTTGTAGGGTCCAGTTCATCATGACAGAAAGGCAGAAAACTGATTGAATAATGTTATCCAAATAGATCAGTATCAATAACGTAGACAATTTCAACCTATATTAATTGTATTTTTAAATTATGTCCAGTCATGACAAAATTGAGGTCTTTCAAAACAGGTGGGTTATCCTCCTGAGGATAGTTTTCATCTAATTATAACGCTAATTGTTGTTCAGCAGGATCACAGTTCTCTATTTGAGGTGGAAATGTAAAATCTGAGAGATCTGTGGAAAAAAAAGCACCTTATCTGAAAGCTCGTTGCTTCTTCCGTTTCAACTGTTAGAAAATGAGATCCATTTTCCTTACTACCTCCATTCTAGAAAAAACTACAGCTCTAAAACAACAACTTTGAAACACAATTGGTTAGCTTATTTCAAAACTAGTCATTAGTAAAGATCCATACAATAAATCCCACCAAAAGAATTACTTTTGTTGAAAGTCAAAACAAAGAACAGCAATTTTGTGGGAAAGTAAATATTTAGATATTTTAGCTATATATCTCTGCTATTTTATTCATGCCTTGTTTTTACCCTTATAGTTAGAACTAGGATCAGAAATGGAAGTGTGACAGTATTCTAGAGGAAGATAGAGAATTACAAAAAAAATCCCTTAGATATGTTTACTTTCATATATGCAGGGAAATAACTCTGAATTTCATACACTGTATTTGGGAATACATTTTGAGGTAAGAAATTCAGGACAAATTGTCTATTTGGAACTGCTGGAATGGAAACCAGGATCATCCTTCCACTTCTACCTTTGGTCATCTCAATGACCACCCTGAAAACCGATCTGAAGAACAGTGTTGTATTACATTTCATTATGCCTTGATAGGTTGTGATACAACTTTAAAAGCCAGGTTTTCACTTGACGTGATGAGTACAGTTTTTCAGCAGTTTTTTTATTTTCATGTATGAAAAGAATCTTTACTTGAAAAAAATGTGTTTTTATTCATGTACTGTTATTACTTTTTCAATAGCTGTAGAAAAAAAAACAAAAAACAATGCCCCAGACAGATGCAATGTAGGTAACACATATTTTGTGTATGTGTATAGATCTTTACATTTTTCTTCTTACCAATACACATTCCAGGAACATGTATAGCAAATGATCATGAACAATAATGAAGACCTCATGTTACGAAGAATCTTGCAAAAGCTATACATTTTCTCAAAAGAAAAGATGCATTTTACTATAATGCTGCTTTTAAAAAAAAAGATTCAACAGTCATAATAAAGTTATAAAATAAACTTATCAGAAAACTTATTCTTACTTTACAAGTTATGTAAATGATTGTTAGAGCCATCTAAAGTCCATCTACTGCAGAGGTCTTGATCTGAATACTTTACATTTAGTATTCAGTTCTTGTAGTATTTTTGATCTCTGAATGGATTAAAAATAGTCTTTATACTCCTTATTCTGTTTTTAAATGTAGTCTTTTGTTATTGTAAAGGATGATAGCAGTTTTTCTATTCTTCTCAGTATCTTCATAAGCTATTTATTGATTTTATGACTATATTAGGAGATGTAAGACTTGACTATTTGTAGTCCTTGCATAGCTTAATACAATTGTGCAGTAGCAGATCTTGGTGTATAATGAAGGCTTTGTTACCATTACAATATCACTTGAAGTCCTAAAGACAACTTCTTTAATCCTATTGGACTGTCTGGAAAATAGATGGATTGTTATAATATGAAGGTTAGATATCATAGTTGAGCAACTTTTGTAGTTCACCCTGACAGGAAGAGTCATTAACTACATTGTCACTCTTCCATTCAGACTTCCAAAAGATGCTGCAGACTACTCTGTCATTTAAGCTTCAAATCTCGTGTTTTCAATTTTGTCTTCAAAACTTCAGTACTCAGTAGCCTGTGGAACACTGAAATCTTGCACAGAGTGTAACAATTGCTGCTCACTACATGTAATTGAGAAGCAGAGAACCCTGGTGTTTCAACTTACCAGGGAATAGATCCATAGAGTATAGCCAGTTTCCTAGATTATTATTTTAGTCAAGGATGGAGTTTCCTACTTCACTATGGATCACTTAAACAGTTTATCTTTCTTACAGATCCAAAAAACACATCTGTCCACATCTCAAGGAGCAATATTTTTTCACCCTATATATTGAAATAACATATGTCTTTCACCAGCAGGAAGTGCTGCTGTTCGCCTGCAGTGATAAGTAGCTGCACTTACTAAGAGAGAACGTGATGTTCACAGTTAAAAAAGGCTGTCCACTTCTCCTTTCTCTTACTCGTTGTATTCCACAAACTAGATGAACTCTGTTTTACCAGAAGGATTTGTAATGCCTGCATTCTTTAACACAGTCATACAAAATTGAGGCCTCCAAAGAAGAAAGTCAGTATTAGCATTGGAAGGATTTGCTTAGAATACTGCACAACCTGGCTTGCAGCAGTGATTTTTCTTCTAAGAATGTGTCTTGTCTCAACCTGCACATCATGAAATGATTGATTATAAAAAGATGTTTGGGCAAAAGTGCAATAATAAGCCCGGAGCAAATTTTGTCCACACCTGACTGTTTCTATAACATTTCTACTTAAGAGAAACCTAAGTGTCTGAGAGAAATTCTGTGATCTGGCTTACATATTTATTTTAAATATTGGTACAAACATAGTTTCACAACTTCTGTGTGATAAGTCAACGTAAAGCTTGTTGCAGTACAGTAGGAATCAGGACTGGTGATGAAAATGATGATCCTTCTATTCTTTAATAAATGCTCCAATGTAAAATGAGCCTAACATACACCTGGCATCTCAATCACCATATTTCAAACACCTTGTTTCTAGAAGTGACTACATACCTATTCATGAAGCAAATATTTCAACTTACTTTACTTCTCCTTTCTCTAAAAGAAGAAAGTTTTCAAATTTGAGATGACAAGTTATCCAGGGATTGATTTTTTTCTTTTTTATGCTGAATGAACATAATTTTCTACTGCCACTTTGTCTACTTATCGCATGTATTCATGTTCCCCAGAGTTTGATTTAAATATAATCAGACTATCTTCCATTTCCTCAACACAATTGAAATTGCATTCAAACTGTATTTCCATTGCAATTTGTGTTACCTTTCCATGTCAACTGACATAGCATTCCTGACTTCAGTGAATCTATATTGACTTCACTGTTTCTGTATCAGTGCAGATTCCATATATCTATTGCTTCCTTAGATTTACACATGTACTGAGTCACCCCAGATGTGTAGTGATGGATGATACATAAGTGGAAGGTCATTTCCCAGATACAAACAAAACATTATAGCATTTTGTTTTCAAGGGGAGTTACTGAAATTGTTATCAACTGAAACTGAGTGTAACAGATATTTTCATTTACCAAAGTGACTGTAGTCCCTAACAAAATTGTCCATTGTCCTAGGAAAGGTAAGACTTTTAGAAGATCTGCTGGGAGAAAAACACACCAGGGATGTTCTCAGGCATATTAATAATTCAGATTCAATTACTAGAGAAAATTCTAGTCACTAACTTCAGAAAACAAATAAACAGGAAGGTCTGCAGTAAAGCAAGTTATGCTACATGGGCCAATAAGGGTTAATACCTTTTTCTCTTGAGCCCAGCTAAGTGTGTATCCAGTCAGAAAGCTGCAAGCTACCAGAGTAGTGGGTATACAGTCCTGCAACTCTAGATTGGCCTTTAATTCTGAAAACTTTGTTTTTCACCAGGAACAACTTCTCTTAAAGGCTGACAGCCGTTTGATATTTTCAGGCTGTCTTGTGCTGAGGCAATCATCAAACCTGACCACCAAGTGCAGTGCTATGACTATTATCTCCATGCAATCTTTGGCCTCTGTCATGAATCCAGGAGGGAGTGATTTATTTATTCGCTATGTTTAGTAATAAGTTGAGTAAGTAAAGTGCATATAAACTTTTTATTATGCTGAGTATTGCACAAACAAGTATTAAAATAATAACAAAATAAATGAGAAAAGAGAATGTTGTAAAATCATCTGTCTCTCAGTTTAGACGGAAGTGTCTAAATATCAATTTGGAAATCATGACCTTATACCTCCTACCTGGAAACTTTTTTCACAGCTTCTGGAGCTATGTTAAAAATTTCATAACCTAGGCTTTCAAGTTGTCTCAATGGCGATTGATGTCTAGTTTTACATGCCTGTCTAAAGATGTTGAAAACCAATCTTACAAAGTGATACATGTGGAAATAAATGTCTATTTAGCTGTAAATTGTCAGTCTTAGCTAGTATGAGACGATAATTCTTTGTTTGGGTTCTCATTATTATTGCTCAGTGTATATGAGTTAAATTTATGTTAAAGAATTCTAAATAAACTTGTATGTCTAAATACAATTATTTATCTAGGACTACCTAAAACAGGAATTTCCTATGAGAATATCTCTAGTACAAAAATTAGTCTTTTCCTGACTCTGTTGATTCTGTATAGCCTGTACTTTGCATATGGTCAAAATAGATTATTATAGTGGTCTCTTACATCCTTCAAATTTTGGGGGCATTTCTTATTTGGCATAATTCAGTCCAGCTTTGTAGAATGCACAGGCATACACAGGCTTAGTACAATTTCACTGTCAATATACTTCTGGTTTATAAAGGCAGTTCTGATGCTCTCTCATCATTAATTTTTAGTTTTCATCCAATGCACACATTCTTTGCATTGGACTTTGAGCAAACATATGAAATATATCACCTTACCTGCTCCTGCATGCTTTAATTTAAAAAGATAGAAATAGCAGGAAGTTTTATCCTGCTTAACCACAGCATATTTCTGCCATCCTCAGGGAAAAAAAATAATTTTGGTTGAAAAGGATACCCTGTTGCATATAGCATAGTGCCTTCAATGACTTTAATGGATTTCACTGTTTTAAAAATCATTGGAAGTGGAAAACTTTAGACACTAACAACCAAAATCACATCACATTGCTTTTATTAAAGGTACCAAACTTTCTGAAAAAGAGATCAAATAGTTTCAGCAGTGTTCCTTTCTTTGAAAAGAAAGGGACTACAAGGATATATTCTCTTCAGAAACATGAGTGTTCTTAATTAACAAACTCAGAGATCTTTAATAATAAGGAATTGGTTTTAAATTCAGACAAGCAGCTATTACTTTAATTGTTTGGATACATCTAGGGACTCTGCATATATTCATTTTGTGTAGAAGTATTAATGGGACTTGATATTTGAAGTAATAACTGAAGAACTTTCTGGGATCCACCCAACTATGCTGTAACATTCTTAGCACCATTTCCAATTTCCTTCTAAAGTCTTACTTTACTGAAAGTGTAATGTTTAAGATACAGACTAAGGCTATTGCACTCATTGTTAGTAGAGTCATCCCTCCTGATTTTCTGCATCGTAAAAAGTAAATCTAGTGTCAACTGATTTTGCAATTATTTGTGGAAAGGATTTGTTGATGGGAGTACCCAAGAATTTTTCACAGAATTTTTTACTTCATAAAAAATCTTGGATGTATTTTCCACAAAGAAACTGAATCAGGATGTTTCTTTTCAGTCAAATCCAACCTGGATATATAATTTACTTTTCTTTAACTTACCACTGTATTTGTAGTTAGGCTCTAAACCACATCTCCTATTGGTGACTTGCATGTTTATAGAAGTTTCTGTTCAGATGCTCAGATTCTTCTCTGGCTGGAATACTTTAAATCTAATTAGAATAACTTAGTGACTGTGTATGTGTGACTTTATTACTGAAATCTTCTTGTTAGCTGACATTTTCAGTGAAGACTGTGGGATTTCAGTGACCAAGTCCTTATCTAATCCACTTAAATCCCTTTGAAATCCTACCATTAACTATTGAATTCTCTTAATGAATAGTTTCTGAAAATACCCATGTACTTCTCAAATGATATATAATGTAGTCCTTTGAAATACACTTGTCTTTGAGGAGAACAACTTCTGGTTTTCAAGAGATATTCATTAACTATTCAAATAAACAGCTTGGTTTTTTTTTATTATTTCAGGTATACTTCTATTTGTGACACATGAAACAGTTTAGCAACATGTTTAATTAATTATCTACTTGAAGGAAACCATCAAAAGTTTTGTAAGAAAAGTATGAATTATTAAAAGACAGCTATAAAAATGACCATGATTATTATTATTATTATTATTATTATTATTATTATTATTATTATTATTATTATTTCAGGTATACTTCTATTTGTGACACATGAAACAGTTTAGCAACATGTTTAATTAATTATCTACTTGAAGGAAACCATCAAAAGTTTTGTAAGAAAAGTATGAATTATTAAAAGACAGCTATAAAAATGACCATGCTTATATCTGGCAATACTATCTAGCACAACAATTTTTCATTCTCCATAAAATGCTTTATATTTTAAATAATATATCTATTTTGAATCAAATATTCATAAATGTATCAGTTTAAAGCAAATGCTTTTCTAAAATGAACTACAATACTTTTAGCATATCTATACATCTTCAGTTATTAACTTTTAAAATACTATTATTACTTTCATCTATTATGGATGTAAATGAGATTAGAGTGACTTTTGTACAAATTTGTAGCAAGATCATACTGTTCCCTGGGAAAACCATTTGTCTTTATTCTGAAAATATCTGGAGTATCAAACACAGGTTTGGATTCCCCAGTGGAAGAGGACCAACAAGAGGATTTGTGGCAGGAGACCATGATGTCTGAGGAAAGGCAAAGAGATAAGAGATCTAAGCCACCTTATTGCTGGCTTCAGCTATATCCTGGGTGGATTCTGAGAAAATGGAACAAGATTCTTCTCAGAGTTTCATAGTGTAATGACAAGGGGCAAAAACTGCAGTAAAGGAATTCTGATGAGGCATGAGGGAAAAAAATAAAAATCACAATGCTATGAGTATATGCAAACAATTGGAAGAAAGATCCAGAAAGATTGTGGAATCTCTGTCCTCGATTCCAAATATAATTGCCAGTCCTTTAACAACCTTGTCATGTTGACATTGCTTTAAACATGAGGTTGTACGTCCTTTCTAATCTCAATTATTCTATGATTCTATAGTATTTTATCCCATCTTCTAGCCAACTAACAGGGTTTTAATGACAATCCTTCAAGTTAAATTGCTCATGCTTCCATACAGATCATAAGGAGATACAATACATTGAACTGTGCTTTGAGAATTTTAATTCTTTTTGCCCTTAAATATCTTTCACAAAGTCAGAGCCACAAAGTCCTTGAGGAATCTAGACAACTTGATATTTATAGTTTTAAATATCAGTAGATATGGTTTACTAGGGAATATTCCATCTTGTTTTCTATGACTATGAGAATTCTTTCCAAATTTCTATCCTATCACATCAATTTACGTAGAAGCATTCTGAAACATTTTTTTGTTCCCTCCATGAAAGGGGGCAGAGGGCTTATTCATATACTATATATATGTTCTTCTTGCTTGAAAATTAAATATGAGAGCAATGTACTTCTATTCCAGCAACATACATAGGATTTAATGAGATGTTCCCAATTTTTATAATATTGTAATGTATAAAAAACTAACCGTAAAATTGTTATTCTTCTAAAAATTTTAATTTCTTTGTAATTTATATTTATATACTGTCTCCTTATTTATATTGGTGTAATCATACTGAAAAAAAATCATTGCAGTGTACAGTACTGCAAAGATATAATAAGTGATAATATATATTATTTACATAGACATAATAGAGATCAAAATCTAGCAAACAAATTTATAATTAGACAACTCAGAAGACCAGATATAATCACATGAATGGTTGCCTGCCATTTATTGAAGGCAGACATTGAGCATCAGAAACATAAACCTTTGAGCCATTGATTTTTAAGAAGACTGTTTTCTCTCTTCATAATCATATGCATAAAGTTAACTTTTCTGTTTGACTAAAAGCAGCTTGGAAGCCCCACATCCTGACAGCAGCAAATTAACTCTTAAAGTTGTTCTTGGTACAAAGAAACACAATCTAACTTTAGAAGCAGTTAATGTCACAGAATTGTAGGGGCTGGAAGGGACCTCTAGAGATCATCCAGTCCAACCTCCCTGCAAAGCAAGCTCCCTATACCAGGCTGCACAGCTCAGCGTCCAGCTGGGTCTTGAACATCTCCAGAGAAGGAGACTCCACAACCTCTCTGGGCAGCCTGTTCCAGTGCTCCATCACTCTCACTGTGAAGAAGTTCTTACACACATTTGTGCCAAAATTCCCATGCTTCAGTTTATGGACTTTTCCCTTTGTCCTATCACCATGCACTGCTAAAAAAGTCTGGCCTCATCCCTTTGCCTCCTGCACCTGAGATATTTATAGACATTAATAAGATCCTCTCTAATGTTCTTAGAAACCTCTAATCATGCTGTTGCTGCTAGGTAGTCAAATCCATTTGGTGTTTGTTTTTATTTAACTGAACTGAGATTAATTTCAATGGAAACTAGAATATTATGTAAGCAAAGCTAGCAGGTTAATCTCTCAATTTGAACATATATAATTACTATAAGGATTCCAAGAAAATTTGGCATATTCTCTTGGATTCTCACAAAAAACAGCACTTTCTGTAATTAAAAGTCTCATGTTTTAATTTTATTTCACTGTTTTCAACAGAATCATAGATTAGCTTAGGAACTAGAAAACAGTCAAAAGTAAAAAGGTCTTAAATTTTTAGCATCACTTTCTCTAAATTATTGTATTTAACCCTTCAATTCCCTTCATATTTGTGTGATAAACTGTAAAGCGAAGGATACACGTACATGGAAATTACATGTAAAAAAAAAAAGAAAGAGATGAAAAATAGAAGGTGAGAAGAAGATCTGTATATGTAGTATGCAGTTCTTTACTTTTGTCTTAATCTTTTAACATGCTCAGAATATAATGATTTATGAAAATGAAACCTGAAGGTTTGCATCATTAACCACTCTGTGCATCACATGAATGAGAGTCATGGGTTGTTCATAGTAGAGGAGGAACTTTTTGTGAACTTCTTGATTTTTATAAAAATTTATGCTAAATTTCTGCCTGTGCTGGCCACTTTTTTCAGTGATGTCCTGTATATAAGCATCTAAGCTCATCCTTGAAGTAAAATAGATCAGTATAAGGCCTTGAATTCAGGTGTTACCATCAGCATGTTTTAAAAATCTGTTCAGAGAATTATTCGTCTAATCAAACAGAATTTATTTCTACCAGCATTGGAAAGATCACCAAAATCTAATCTCTCTTCTATTGATCACACTCACCCAGGTCACCTGGACAGGCAGACAGCGTGGCACAGCATTCAGGGGATGGCACAGCAGTTTGCGTGGCCGTTCACACAGGAGGGTGCGCAGGCAGGGCTGCCATTCTGTCACTTTCACCCTGCAGACAGATATGTCCTCTGCATCCCATGCGTCCTCTCCAGAGACTCTGTGGGCTTACCTTCAGCACTGGGTGCAGGATTGGGTCCCACAGTATAAGAAGGGCATGAAACTATTAGAGAGCATCCAAAGGAGAGCTATGAGAATGGTGAAGGGTTTAGAAGGGAAAATGTATGAGGAGTAGCTCATGTTGCTTGGTTAGTTCAGTGTAGGGAAGAGGACACTGAGGGGAGGCCTCATGGTAGCCTACAGCTTCGTTATGAGGAAGGGGCAGGCACTGATCTCTGCTGTCTGGTGACAGCGACAGGACTCAAGGGAATGGCATGGAGTCATGTTAAGGAAGGGTCAGGTTGTATATTAGAAGAAAGTTCTTCACAAATAAGGAGATTGGGCACTGGAACAGGCTTAACAGTGTAGTGGTCAGGACACCAAGCATGTTGGACTTCAAAAAGTGATTGGAAGATGCTTTCAGAAATACAGTTTGAATTTTGAGTTGTCCTATGTAGAGACAGGAGGTGGACTCAGTGATCTTTTTGGATCCCTTCCAACTCAGGATATTCTAAGATTCTAGGTCTTCTCGTTTCAGTCTTCCAGCTACTGATACCATTTCATCTTGGAGATCTTCGAATTTCTTACATAGACCTAGAAAGTTCTGTTTTGGAAACAACCACAGTAAAAGAGTTTTCATGTCCTCACTTGTTGAAAATGATGCCTATTCCTGAAAGTATTATCTTTAATAAATAACTGTGAGTGCAGTTCTTCCTATGCATTCATTATTGTTTGGTGTAAGGAAAACAGGCTGTATATTCAGACCACTGTACACATACTCAGCTGGAGTTTTTTAACTTCCTTATACAATGGTCACAGACAGTTAGTTTCCCTGACTTATTTTTTATATTTCTGTAAGATCTGTCTGGGATCCTTTCTAGCTCCTGAGGCTCTCTCTAATTTACTTTCAGCCATTGATTTCCCCAGCTGGGAAGTACTTCACCAAGGGACCATCACTGCTAAATAATCACACAGCTCTAATAGGCTTGAACAGTTGAGTTGAGTATGAGAAGCCTGGTTAAATATTCACAATGATAAGAGAGGATAAGAAAGAAGAAATAAACAAGAAAGAAAAATGAGAAGAATTCATAGTTTTAGCTATTAGGAACTTACTTGGACACCCACTGTGTAATCCACTGAACACTTATTATATTAATTACTCTCCTCAAAGAAAGAGGTATGTTAATTAACCAGATTTGGGTACGATCTTGAATGTCTCTTGAATTTCAGTTCACAAATGTAGATTCTTTCCAAAGGCTAAAATGGGCTCCATATTTTTATAGTGGTGTGAGACTGGTAAGAAGGGGGTTATTTTAAATATTGATTTCACAAGACATTGCAGTGGTATTTAGTTAGGAAAAATACAGAAGGGAATGAGGTTTGTCTACTAATTGGAAAATATCTCAAGTTCCATTGCCCATCTGTCATGGTTTTGTGATTTTCGGTTATTGGTATTCCACATCATAACATCATGTAGTGGATATACCTGGTTCTCAGAAGAGAAGGACTACCACAGTCCCCACGGTACTTTGCTCCTCTGTTACCATTTCCAGCCGGAGGGAAAAGATAAAAGCTCGCAGTATAAAAACTTGCAGATCACGAGACCTCGTCCCTTTTCCGCCCGTCTCTCGTCTTGGCAGCACCTCGCTCTCCAGCCGTCTTATCGTCGGTAGTAGAGTAAGGCCTACCTTGATTTTGGGACATTCTCTCTCTCTGTATTGGATTTATCAGCTTAAATTGTAATTATATTGTATTATAGTGTGTTGTTTTGCATTCCAATATCTTATTTAGTAAATTAGTTTGTTTCTCCTCAGATTGTTGCCGCTTTTCTTTGCTCTCAGGGCCATCTCCTTACCCTTTTCCTCTTTTCCCGTTTCCCAGGGCGTGGACCCGTGGATCCCCCGTCCCCTTTGTCACGGAACCGGGCCGAACGCCCGTAAACCGTTGACACCATCTCTGACAGAAATAATGCCATTAGCAAAATGAGAGTAAAATATTTGAAACAAAAAAAAAAAGAAGGGATTTAAACTGTTTATTGTTTGCTGTGGTTAAAAGCTAGCTGGAATGGAAATGTACGTGGAATGAAAAGTTAAGATATAAAATGATCATTTAAAATTATACATATGATGCCTTACTCATGCAAGAAAAAATTTTGAAAACTAATTTAATATTGTTAAATGGCACATTCTTATGGTTGGAACTAAAATCTCACATTTCATAGTGCTATCTTCTGGACCTTATTATTTGAATGGTAGTTAAATCAGACTTTCTTATTATAATTATTAATTTCTATATCACAACTACTTGTATTTTGACTCTACTTTTCACTCAGAGATCTCAGAGTACTTTATAAGATGTACAACACTCTTTAAAAGTACAGTTCACTTAATCAGCCATTTGCATGGTTCACTCATTTGGAAAACCAACATGTGCATTCTGCATTTATATATATATTTTTTCTTTAGTGGCCTTTTCAAGACAGAGGTTAGAGTGGCAACATGCCCATGCACACAACTTTGAAAAGTCAGCCAGTGTAAGTTACCCATACAAGTGGCACAACTAAAAAGATGAGTATTAATTTATACAGGCATGAAAAATGAAAATCTTGTATTTCTATCCTTTTCCCTTCCTAGCTAAACCACTTTTGCAGTCCAGCATTTTTTTCTCTGTATCACTCGCAGTCCATGGAGATCTCCAAGCTCCAGGAACTCTCAGGCTTACTTAGTTAATATTGTATGTTTCTTATTATAGAAATATTTCCAGTAGAGGATATAAATTCATTGAAACTGGGCCATTTCCAGTTTGAAAACAATGCAGGCTTTGCTAGAAAAGCATCTTTAATAAATGCATTCAGAATACTGGAGAGAGACATTTTATGGTGTCACTGGCTGATTCTAAGAGCTGTAATGTTAAAACTATAGAGTTGGAGTTCTTCAGATTTAATTTCCTTTTTTTGTCTCAGAGATATTCAAAACTAAAGCGTATAATCTTTATGCAAGTTTTTCATCAAAAATTTTACATACAAATGTTAATGGAAACTGTTTAGGAGGGTTGTATTTCATTTGTTGATTTTTTTCTGTTTTTTAGCTTATTTCCTCCTCATTTTAGCATAAGGAATAATTACAGTTGGTGAGAGATGTACTGTGGGAAATAGGATCTTAATATACATAATCTTAGAAAGCAACTAAACAGAATGTAATAAAGTTGAAACATTCTGTAGTAAGCAGGACTTCCCTTAAATAATTAGAGGATGAATTTTCTGTTTTATTGTGTTCTCTCTTTCATGAACAAATGCTTCCTTAGGACTAGCAAGCATGAGAAACCTGGTTTAAAAAAGATTTTGGATAAATATGAGTCAAAATGATAACAACAGAAAAAGATAAATGCTGCTTCTCCTATAATCTAAATAAAACAAAACTGGAAAACTTTAAGGAAGAACTTACTTACTGTGAGAGTGATGCAGCACCAGAACAGCCTGCCCAGAGAAGTTGTGGAGTCTCCTTCTCTAGAGATATTCAAGACTTACCTGAATGCCTACCTGTATGACCTATTGTAGAGAATCTGTTTTAGGGGAATTGGACTTGATGAATTCTAGAGTTCCCTTTGACGTGGTCCCACACCACATCCTTATCTCTAAATTGGAGAGAGATCAATTTGAAGAGTGCACTATTTGGATAAAGAATTGGTCTCTTCCAACCTAAGCTATTCTGTAATTATATGATTATCTGCTAACTGATTCAGGATGAGGATTTGGTTATTCAGAAATTAAAAAAAAAAAAAAAGAAAGCATGCTCTTGCTGAAAAATAAGAAAAAAGAATAGAAAAATACATTAAATCAAACAATGTCTGGACACTTACAATTTTTTTTTTTTGGTCTGGATTTCTATTAGCTAATGTCAGTTCCTGGGAGACCTGCTGTCAATAGCTAGTTATATGTTTATTTACCTATCAAAAATGTTTTTATTTCTTGAATCATTGAAACTCCTGTGTAGTTCAGAGTTTCTTCTGGGCTATCTATCTTGGACTTTAATGAGAATGGTTAAATTAAGAATGGGGCTGAATACTCCAACAAACTGATAAAACCAGGACTACCAAGAACAGCTTTGTATTCCTTCATTAGCTTCCCATTCCCATTCCTAGGCTAGCTCTGCTGCCTGCCCAGACCAGGTGACAAGGCACAGACAGAATCAGCACGGCCCAAGTCTTCCACTTGCTGACCAAGGTAGCTGAGCTGGCGTGCAGCTGGTATAATTATTTCTGGAAAAGTCCGTACATAAATGGAAACCCAATAGGAACAAGGAGGAAGCAAGGGAGGATTTATGACTCAAAGCAATTTTGGGGAGTCACTGCTTCCCTGGGCTACCCAAGCATAATATGCAGCTTCACTTGCTGCGACTGCAAAGGTATAGCCTAATTTAACGGAACAGCTTAACTTTGAATTTAGAAGAACAGGTTGACAAAGAGTGATTTCTTAATGATGTTTGTGGTTTTAAGTGCTTTCATATTGAATTGAGAATATCTGAAATAAATCTGATAAAATCATCAGTTAATCTGAGTTCAGGATAGAGTTCTGAGTTCAGCTCTGGGGCTGCCAACAAAAGAAGAATACGGACCTGTTAGAGCATGTCCAGAGGAAGGCCATGAGCACCTCCCTGTGACGACAAGCTGAGAAAGCTGGGTTTGTTCAGTCTAGAGAAGAGAAGGCTCCAGGATGACCTCACTGTATCCTTTCATCGCTGAAAGGGGGCCTACAGGAAAGCTGGAGAGGAACCCTTTATCACGGATTTTAGTGATAAGGGTGATGATTTTAAACTGAGAGAGAGTAGACTGAGATTAGATATAAGGAAGAAATTCTTTCCTGTGAGAGTGGTGAGGCATGGGAGTAGGTCACCCAGAGAAGTTGTGAATGTCTGCATCACTGAAAATGTTCAAGGCCAGGTTGGATGGAGTTCTGGGCAACATGATCTAGTGGAATGCATCACTGCCCATGGCAAGAGGCTGGAACTAGCTGACCTTTAAGATTATTTTCAACACAAACCATTGTACGATTCTGTGATTTGGCTTATCCCTTCTATTGTGTTCGTTATGAATCTCACAGAATGATAACTGTACCTGTTTCTTACCCTAAAACATTTTCAGCCTTGCTGATGGACATCTGCAAATTTAAACTCAGTTTTGAACATTTTGAAAATGCCACTTGGTGTTTCCAGCAGGAATGCTGGAAACCTTTTTTTACAGTTCCATCCTATTCTAGTGGAAACTTTCAAATGTCCACATATTTCAAGACATTCTGAAATGCATTCATGTTTAAATGATCTAACAGAGCTAAAATGCTAAGTTTTCCCCCACAGTTGCTTCTGATGAACCCCGTCAGCTCAAAATGAATACATTCCTCTTTAGGATGGCAGTTACACTTAACTGGTGTCCTTAATAAGGATATTCATCAAAATCAGACAATAGACATACAAAAGACAAGTAACAGCCTTTCTGTGTGCTTTGTTTTACTGGATAGCCGCCTTGGTAAAAGAAGCAAATCATGCAACAGCTTTTGCATCCAGGCTCCAATTCCTTATTCTCATAATCTGAAAAACAGCTGACACTTTTTGCGCACCTGATTTGCTGCTTTTACGTTCAGATAGCGGAAAGCAAGTTTAGCAGATTTTCCTCTGTGTTGCTATAATCAGCTTGAACAGTGCAACTAAGGTCTGGAACTGGCAGACTTTCAAGCATTAAAACTTCAGTGATTCGCTGGAAAAGTTTCTGTAAAAGCCCTCAAAACTTTAGTTGAAAGATTTCTTGTGAAATTGAAGTAAAGCGTGTCCCTGAATTGTAAGGTGGGGCTCTTTAAGTTCAGTAAGAATTTTGCCAGCACCAACTGAAAAAGTGGTCTCCAGGTGTACAATTAAATAAAAACACCTACACAACAAAACAAAACAACAAAACCCATAAAACTTGGCATTAAATTAAGGCAAAATAGTTGGCAGCTTAGTTTTTGTATGATCTTGTATCCTTATGATATATTACAATGAAGACAGCAGTGTTTGTATTTGTGTTCATGTGCTTGTATGTATATTGAATGCATATATACGTTTTTATGTATGCCTTATTTGTATATACATACATTTATACACACATGCACACATTTCGCCATACATTTGGTTTATAAAATTTCATTACTGTTTAAATATACATCGTTCATAAAATCTCTTGCAGTAATTGCTCCTGTGCTGTGATTTTGCAGTGTACCATTTGTTCAGGGTTATAACCCTTTGCATTTCCTACAGAATTTTTAATTCACCTTTTTAATTAGTTGCATAGTAGGACTTCAGTGTTTAGCTACCTTTTCTATCAAGTTTTTTATAAATGTTTTTTTTTAACATTCAGACAGCAAAAAAAAAGATGCATTAATGTGGCAAAATTCTATTTACAAATAGAATGTAAATCCAAAACTGATTATTTATTTTTATTATTTACTCTATATATTTTTGCCCTATCTTTAAATATCGGCACTTAATGGAAATAAGCTTATGTTCCAGTTAGGAATTTTTCTATCAAAGTGTATTTCTATTCCCCAGCACTTAGGTTTCAGCCAGCTTCACTTCTTGAGTAGACATACCCCTTTAAGGGACAAAATTCCTCTCTCAGGAAAATAGGAAAGATAATCCATGCTTTCATAGTATTTAGGGCCAGTTTCTAAAGCTGTATTGCTCTAATGCAAAACAGCTAAGTTTATATTTTTCATTTAGTTTACTGCAAAATTAATTTACATCAGCCTTCAAGGGAAGTGAATTTTATTTGCATATGTTTTTCTTTTGCTGTAAGGAAGAAGTTGGCCTACACTGACACTAATGGATGAAAAAGCATCAGAAGTTATTCCTTAGCAAATCTTGACATAATCTTTTCATCTCATCCCCACATTTTCATGCTGTCAGATATCAGCTCTAGTCAGTTTGCAGAAATCAGAGTGCCTCAGTAGCATGAACTACACATGCCAGTGCTGCAAACTATTAAATCTTTTGAAAACCTTTCTTTCAAGGAATTTTAATTATGGCACCCAAGGTCATTCATGTTGAGACTTTATATTATGGGCCAAACTTCAGATATTGGTGAATGAGGCAAGAGGTTAATATGTGTAACTTTATCCTCATTGCAGAGTTCATATGCTGCTGATTATAAACTTGCAAACAAATCCTTCGTATCTCTCCTCTCTGAAATAGTTTAATAAGGAATTCATATTTTTGAAAATAAGAGCAGGTGACAAGGACAAATTGTCCTGATGTATGTGAAAGAAATCTAACTCCCCCAAGTTTATAATGAAAAAGTGATTATAATTAGATATATCAGTATATAATATATATATCAGTATGTAGTATATATATCAGTAGGCTACGCTGAGTATACTTAGGTCTCTTCACGGTTTTGCTGCCAAGGAACACCATTGCTCGGCTTCAGTGAGACAGGATGAATTCTCTTCTCATTTTTCTCAGCATCTGGTTTCCTCTTTTCCCTCTTTCTCCAAGTAGATAGATACTGTATAGACTATACTTGAGGTGAAAGCACTGAATCAAGCTCCTTGCTCATTCATTTAAAAACTCAATTTATTTGGCAGGTTGAATGACCAAAATGCTTACCAGTCTTTATGAATGCTACCCTTTCTCAAGGGTACATTGTTCATTGTCTAAAATACTAATTCTGAAGGCATTTGAAGTTTTATCCCAGGTTCTCCTTTGGATGTCATAAATACGCACACAATAGAAATCAATTATGGTTATATTTCTGCTGCTTATTCTACACTTTATATTTTACAGACATCCAAGTCTAAAGTCTATTTGGTCAGTGAAGGAAAACTGGATTTATTTTAGGGTACTTTTTTTTTTTTTTCTTGAAAAGCTGGGGGTTTTTCTTCTTTCTTTTCTTGAACAGAATCATCCTGATTCATCTGCCTCTCTCGCTTTATTTGATATACACTGCTTATATTCACCTTAAGAATTAATTTGGCTCACTTGTGTAATTCGCTCTTTTAGTCCACTTTTACCACATTTGCTTCATGTCTTCAACCGAGACTAAATTGTGTTAATTAGGAAAATATCTAATGGCATCTTGCCCATCACCATGCCTGAATGGCCATGTAAAGTTTAAAACTAAATTTAAAAAAAGAGGTATTTCTTTTGAGCTCATATGAAGTGCTTCCAAAAATACCAGCATTAAGTAATTTGCCTATTTTAGACACTAATAATATTGTGGACAAAGTTACAGTAAGAGAGATTTGGATGGGAAATAACATAGATTCTTTTTTGTTGTTTATAATCATTATAATAATTAATTATTGGGAAAACTCTAGCCAAAGTGACAGAGCCATTCTAGCTGAAAGGCTTTCTAAATCATCTACTTGACCTCTTCAAGAAGTTATTAGGATTGATACAGAAATTACTTAATTAAATTTTATGCCCTGTGTAGTGAAAAAGGTCAGATAAATAGTCATAATAATCCTTTTCGGCTTTTACTTGCAAATAAAATTGTGGCCAACTCTATCCAAGGCCTAATTCCTATTGACGTCAATAAGAAAGTGATTTTACCCTGCACATTTATGAACAAAACTTTTACTTAGATGATGGCAGATGCAGAATATATTTCAGCTGACTTATTTTTAATCTATTGTAAGTGCTACAGAAAAAGACTGATATGGATATAATGTTTTTACAATGGCAATGAGAAGTTATAGCTTAATTCTCCTTGTCCCAAATGCTTCTGAAATGCCTTGCAAACTAATAAACCAAGTTCATAAATTCAGTCAGTAATGAAGCAGAAGTGCCCTTTGGGTAAAGCTATTTTGTTTGGCTATTTTGATGGCTTTCTGCATTGCTGTTTTTGTTGTAGAGATAGGGTCATGGCATACTAATAATTTAAAAATGGAAGGAAAAAAAAGAAATGGAAAACTTAATGTTTCTTTAGGCATTGGTTTAATTCTTAGTGATTGCACAACAAAATGCCTTCAGCTATAGTGTTAAACTATGTGCTGAGTGAACAAACAATTGTCCTCTGATGGGACAGACTTGATGATGTAAACGTTTTTAATATTATCTTTTGTGCCTCTATTAAAGGCCGAAAAATATAAAAGTACCTCCTTTATCACATGCAGAAAACAGCTGAATGTCCCTGTGGAAATCTGGCATCTTTGTATCTTTTCTTGTATTGTTAAGACTAACACAACTTGCAATGAGCCTCCAAGTATTTGTTCTTAATTTAATGGGGCTGTAATATTTACTATATTGAATATTATGAAAGTTTTTGTATTGATATCCATCATATGTATTACGTGCCAAGGAGCAGGTCACAATCCTTTTCTAGTCAGTTACAGAACTTTTGACTTCCCTAAGACACAGAGAAGTCCCTGCTGCTTTTTCTCTTTTGCAAGTTAATGCCTGTATTTTTAGCTCCATCACATAATGCAACACAGAGTCCAAGGCAATTTAGAACTTAACAGGGGTCAGCCTGCTGTTGTGACCCCTAATTGCTTCTGTCTTAAAACATTTCAGTATTTCTAAGATGTGTAATTCTTTTTCTTTTCAATGCACATGAAAAGGGATAATGTTAGCATTTTGCAGTTAATTCAATTACTTTCCACTTGTGAAAATGCTGACAGGATTTCCTACCACTGGAAGAAGTGCCCTGACTGTTAGATGTGATTGGCAGCCCAGACATAACTTATAAACTGCAGCTGAAATTAAAGCATTTTATCTTCACTTATATATATTCTTCATGACAAACCATTCAGCAATACTTTTAAGCCATTATGTCAGTGAATTGATTTTCAACAGTAATTAATGACCAATTTGTTAGATAATGTTCTCAGTCAAAGCACAGACAAGTCAGGATCTGCTTCAGTAATGGACAGCAAGTCTTTGAAGCACTTGTGGTAATAAGTCATGGCTGATTTTTTTTTATAAATAGTTTAGATAAAGCTTTTTTTCTTTTCAAATTTATGCTGATGCACTACTTGACTTTGAATTGTGCATTTCTTATTTTTTAAAAATATGGAAGAAAGAAAGAAATATTGAAAATGAAAAGCATCGCTGCATGCTAGAGAAAATAATTTACATTAAAATATAATTTTATGAAAAATATTTAAAGATAATAGTGAGAATGTGCATATTATATTACAGGGAAACAGTTTGGAAAGTAAAGTATGACAAAATTATGAAACACTGAAGAGAAAAACTTATTTTAAGATACAATTAACTGAAGCTTGTAGTCAGCAAACCTAACTTTAATCACTTAAAGAATCCAGTCAGCCTGAGCTTAATTCCTGTATGGATTTAGCAGACATGTGCCCAGAAAACTAATAACAGCCACGTACTGGGGATACATCTAAAAATCTTTGAAAGTAGGAAAATAAAAGGAGCAGATAAAAATTTGAAAAGTGTGAAGATGAGTGATGACCCAAAGGGTTAAAGATGTACTTCTAGTATTAAGGGCAAAAACAGTTACCTTGTCTTTCTCTCTCTCTCTTTTTTTTTTTTTATCTATCCTGAGGAGCTAGAGTAACAATGTTTAGTCTTCCCTATATCAACATTTAGTGAAGGCTTTCTTAATTAAAGATGTGTCAGGACCTGTTTGTGCAGCCAGCTGCAAGAACACAAGATATCAGCAGGGCCATCCAGAACTCTCTTGAGCAATTGCATTTCATGGTTTGTAGAAGCAGATTTATCTATTTATTCTCCAACTATCTGTAGGAGAGAAAGAAATAGTTTATTCTCAAGGCAACTCTGATTTCCTTGATTATTTCCCTCAAAGAATAACAGGAGACTGATGCATCTTAGAAAATTTGAAAGCAGAGTCAAGGTCCATACCCCTTGCCTTCATGTAGTGAGGAATATTGTTTGAAATACTTGGACTTCCTGAAGAAGGGCTCATGTTTTCAACAGTGAATCTCAAAACATTACAGCTGATTTTGAACTGTGGCCTGAGGAAATGAAAGATTTAATCCCATTAAATATATATGAAGTTAAACATAGTCAATGCACATACTGTTCAGATTGGATATTTTCTTTATTTCTACTAGAACAAAATTATCTTCAAATAGAAGCTAATAAAAGATATGAAAATGAGAAGTTATTAGGTAAAATTAAGGAGCTATGCTTATATGCAATTTAAACCTCCTTTTGTACTGTGAAAACTGATGACATTTTTTGTCCTCTTTAATCAAGCTTATTTTTGCAATGTGTCTTTTTTTTTTTTTTTTGATTTCTTGGCTTATACAACGATAATTCAACATATAGAAATAAGTAAAAATGTTCCATTATTTTTGTAAAAATCTCAATTATTAAAGATCCATTCATGGTCTGACAGGTAGCTCGTACTTAAGATATGGAGTCTAGCCTTTGTTATATATCTTACAGATTTTTCATGCAGTATATGTTCTTAAGTAGGAAACATTTGCAAGGCTCATAGCGTAATCACTTTCATCATTTGTGTGCCTGCAAATAAAAAAAATATTTTTATAAACTTTTTTTGTCATGTGTGTATTTAATTTCATTTAAGGATATGATTTTCCTCAATTATCATGTGCTTTTGATTACAATGATACCTTCATTAGCCTGTATTTTTGAGGATTTAAGTGTTAATTACTCACCACCTGTCAATAAGGAAAGATTATCTCACTGCCTTTTGGAGGGGTATAGGCTAATTAGAATCAATTGGTTTTTTTATTTATTTATTATTTCTTTATATAATAAATCTTCAACTCAGGAGTTACGTAGTCAGAAATATATCTTTCGGCTAAGTGCACTTTTATTGGATCATTACTTAATCCATCAAAGATGTTGATTATATCTTTTAATAACTGGAATAGTTGAGACAAAAAGGAAAGATCAATTTAACGATATGGTAATTTTAGCACAAAGCAGGCATTTTAAGTCTAAGATCCTGCCTGAAAGGGGAGAGATTGCCTGAAGGCTACAGAGAAAGCATTATGGTATTTCAGTGGCGTATTTCCTTACTGCTATTTCAGCACAGTTTACAGCTGGTTGCTTTTGTTCATGCTTGCAGTCTTCTAAGGATTATGATATTCTTCATGTTGAGTACAATAAAATCAAATGAAACTTAAAATCTGCTGTGGTTTAAACCAGCAGACAGCTCAGCACCACGTGGCCATTTGCTCCCTCCCCCTTGAGTGGGATGAGGGAGAGAATTGGAAACAAAATAGAACTCATGGGTTGAGATGAAAACCACTTACTAGGACAGAAAAGGAAAATGGAAACAGAAATTCAATTATAACTGTATATATATTTATATTCGCAATGCAATTACTCACCACCTGTTGCCCAGCAATACAACTGCCTGTTGACCAACGTCCCACTACCAATACATCTCACTACCTCCCAACCGATGCCCAGCCAATTCCCAAGCAGCGGCCAACCCCCAGCCAATTTCCCACAGCTTTGTAGCCCTCTCCATGATGTCACATAGTATGAAATAACATCTGTGTGCGGACCTCAAGACACTATGCTATTTCAAAAAGTGACTATCAGATACATTTTGCTATTTAGTATGACAGACTTAGATTTGAACTGATTGATGTCTTTTACCACTAGTAACTGCTGAATCAAGAAAATGTTTTTTTATTTATTCTGATGAGGCCTAAGATGCTGAAAGTAATTTGAATTCCCATCTGAGTATTCATTGTTTGCTGTTGAAATGGTGGTTACATTTACCAGACATACTGGTAAAGCTCACTACTGTATTCTTAATCTCAAGTATTACAGGAATTTTCAAACATGTTTTGTAGAATATAATCTCTAGTGGTCTTTCAAATACTTCCTAGAGAAGACTCCTTATATCAGAGTAAGGGCTAAGAAATACTTAGCACAAAGGCTTTCAGCCTAGCTTTAACCAGGAGGCTGTCAGTCTTCATATTATTTTCTTAGATAAAAATCTTCAAACAAAAATCAAGACCAAACACATGAAGCAAACCAAAAGCATGAATGTTACATTTTGCCTCCTAAAGCTTTGGTTCTAGTTCCAAATCAGTTATATTTGTTATTTTATTTAAATCTCCATGTTTTCAGATCTTTTGACCCACTGATAACCTGTTAAACCTAAGTTAACTTCTAGGAAAACATGATAATAATGAAAAACATTAGTTTTAGACACAGAGATTGTGCCAAATATTTTAACAGAGAAACGGAAGGGGATCTGGAAGCTTGGCTTTAAATAGTGCAGTGGAGGTAGTGCTGTGGCTCAGCTACGAATAGGTGATAATGGAAATTTAGGTAAAACTTGATTCTTAATCTATAGCAATACAGCATAGTTTTGTTTGCTTGTTGTAGACTCATAGAATAATACTTGAAATGTTTCAGATGCCTTATAGCTTTTTTATATGTTGGTGTATAACCTGAGAAGTACAGGGAAAAACAATGTGTTAAAAGACACTCAATAGGAAAAAAAAAAAAAAAAAAACCCAAAAACAGAAGCATATTTTGAGTACCAAGGTAAATGTGATTCTACAGTTGCGTTTTGAGCAGATTCTGAAATCCAAAGTTATTAAAGACAGATGGACCAACGCTGTTAGTAAAAGTCTTTAAAAGACAGTTTTTAAATTTGGAAATGGAAGTGACTCAGGTGAACAGGATTAATGTTATGTACCAGTAATATGCTTGTAAATAGGACTATCAAATTCCTGCACCAACAATTACATTGAGCTTGTCATCTGGGAATCCTTTATAACCAGTGAAAATAAATTAGCACTTCTTGAGTGCAATTCATGCCATCTATGTTGGGCATGTATATAAGGAGGAGGTGAATAGCTATGTCCCTATAACTAGTCACTACTTCATTTCAGAGAGATTAGGTAACTTCATCATATGTAGACATATTAGACTTCTGAAACTGGATATCTCTCCTTTAATGTCAGATCTTTTAAGGTATTAGGCATATATCTGAATCTTTAGGGATGAAATTTTTTTTTAAGTTTAATTTTTTTTTGCAGGTTGTGATGAAAGGATGACATGATTAACCTGTTCTATAAATGTGGTCCGGAGGTTTCATTTGAGAACTGCTATGAATGAAAGCTCTTTGTAAATGCAAAAGTGAAAACAGAGCCCAATCTCCTGACTTCTTTGGCTCTGCAAATGTTGTCAAATATCTGCTGCTCAGGAAGCCATAGCAAAAACCCTAGCAGTTTTTAACATACTTGACTGAAAACAATTGAAATTGCAAGTGAATTGCAATTGCAATGAAAAACTTGAGTTACCACAGTGATTTCTGATGGCCATTTCCTCAGCATGTAGAAAAGTTTTGAAAAGTACTTTAGTTGCTATCAATAGAAATAATGCAGTATTTGTAATTTCCTTTGGCCTAAAACCGAAATAATCTTGACTCTAATTGTCATATTTTCTAATAACATTCTTATAAATGTTAAGTACTAGATTTTTTTTTTTATGTTGTTAGTGTGCGTTTTTTGATTTTTTGGGGTTTTTTTGGTAAATAAATACAATTGAGTGGCTTTACTAGTACAAGACATGAAGCATGCAGTTATTTGGCTAGCAAGTAAGTAGTAACTGGCAAACTGTGTAGACAATCTGTAGCTCAGATATTTGGACCTTTCTGGTGGTCCCAGGGTCTGCAATGAAGACTGAATGGCATAGGGACTGAACTATTCTTGCAGCTGAGTGGGTGGTTCTTTGCAAATCAGAGCTAAGACAAATAACTAGCAAAGGCACAAAAATATTTACTGCCACTACCCACTACACATACTGCCATCATACGCAATGTACTGACATTATGACTGAAAATAATTTTTCTGGCTGAAAGACTATCAAAGTAGCACACTCTCCACCAATACAAGATGTTTGTAAATCAAACAACATGGAACAACATCTCATGTAACATAACCATACTTATGTGACATGCTGATCATACATGAATTCAGCCCCTATAATGCTTAAATTAATATTATGGTCTTACTGTGGTCGCTCATGCAGTCAGTGGACTAGGGCAGGCCATTACAGAAGCTAATGCTTAAAGGTTAAATCATTATTTGGAGGGACATACTTCTCTCATTACCTATATATGGAATTTATTTACAGAGTATGTAGCTCAGTAACTTGGATGCCTCTGATGGTTTCTCAGTAAAGGTGAAATGAATCTAAATCTGTGTGATTCAGAAAATCACACTGAGGAGTGCAAAACCAGATAGGATCTAGAAGGTTGTATCGGTCTCCTAAGTTCAGGCTACTGAAGAGCAGAAAAAAAAAGAGCTTTCCTTTTTTTCTTTCCCCATGAGCTTCCACAGAAATTGAACCCAATATTAGTATTGAGTGTGATCTTCAGCCGGTTAAACATGCCATGTTTAACTTGATACCTTCTAATAGCTGAGTTGTTGAGTTTATCATTAGACAACCAGTTTTCTGTTTTAGGTCACATGTCAAAAAATGCAAAGTATCTAATCTATAGGAACAACTTAACAAATATGCAACCTGTCTTTAGTGTCTTTTCTTCTGATGAAAAAGAAATCACAACTGACATAGCAAATCAGACAGTAACGTTTAGTCATTCCTGTTGTTTCTTCTCACTCTTTACAATGAGGTTCAATATATCTAAATCAAACCTTCATCTAGGAGCCTGTCATTTGTCTGAATTCCCAATAGTAAACCAATGATTTGTGTACTAAAGTCATTAAGAAATATCTCTGGAACTTAGATCTTTTACTTTGAAGGGTACATGCAGTCTTTGGATTTAAAAAGCAAAACATGTTTCGGGAAGCAGGAGGAAGAATATTAGAGACGTCCTTTTGAAAGAGTGAACTGCCTGTTAGGATCTTAACTACTTGTTAGCATCTTAGCTCACTTGCCCTCTCCATCTTCACTAATGTACCTTTCTAAGCCATTTCAGTTGCATCCTGACTCATATAAAAAGCTCACTATGATTCCACTGAAGTCCCCTAATCAAAGCTTAATGATAGGTAAGGGTATCTTAATTAAAATAAGGGACATTGGGAGCTGAATTCTAGGTATGTGTTCTCATTTTATAGATAGACACATATACATTTTTTAAATTACAGAACAATTTTGATGAAAAACTAAAACTTCCAAATCTTACATGCTGGAGAATCTAACTCATCACTGTTACTGCTACCTAGGAACTTTGTGGTCTTCATTGTAAAGTATCAGAATTTATTTATTTACAGCCTTGAGCTACACCATAAAAGATGTCTTTGTAAGCCATAATTTTTTGTAAAAATAAATTAAAATTGTTCTGAACGCTACTGAAATAACAAACTAGGGCAATCCATCTGGAATTCATTTTTCTTCATATTATGGGGTTTGTGTCACTGCTGTCCAATTTGACATCGAAAAGCACAAAAATAACATTGACATAAGGATATAGTTATGTTTATACTTACAGAAGTGGAATTTTTTTTCTGTCATTTTCAAAGTATCCTTAGAATTGGCACCCTCAACCAGCTTTCAGGAAAAATATGTCTGTAGCAGGCATGCTAAAATGCAGCAGCAAAAGCCTATGAAATGAAAAAGCTGTCAGTTCATCTACTGTTCTTAGTCAAATACTTCCATTATACCCAATGGGAGGCTGGGAGAGTGGAACCAGGAGATTAAGACCCATTATTTGCCCAGACATGCTTTGAGGAAAAAGGCAGAATATTTGTCTGCTGTCTGCATCAATACATTTTCTCTTAGGGTCCAATAAGTCTTCTCCATTAAAGTTAGTAGGTCTTTTTTTTTTTTTTTTAATTAATTTTTTTCTTGGTGGTGGTGGTGGTGGTTTTTATTATTATTATTATTATTATTTTTTAATATGTCTCCCTCAAAGCAAAATAAAAGCTGGGTTTTTTTTATTTTCTGAAGTCATATTTGGTACACTTGTATAATATAACACACGTGGGTTTTTTTCTCATCTAAAAGCTTAGCCTCCATAGAGGCTGCAGCAGTAAGATCTTTAGGTGTTTGAAAGAAATTATAGAAAGAAGAAAATAGATAACTGTTCAGTGAGGTCTGAGAAGAACTTGGAGATGATCTAAGTACAACTCAAAGCTAAATGAATATTTGCTTTCAGTAATGGTGGGGATACAGAATATGGGAAGAAAAAATGATTAATAGCAATTGAAATATAAAAGAGAAAATTCTCCAAGCTGGAAAAACGAATATAAGAACTTTGATATCCTCAAGTCAGAAGCACACGTTTCATCAATCTAAAGGCGGAGACAGCAGGAATTTTATTTTTTAATTTCAGTGGCAAGAATTTTTTAATGAATTGTCAAACGTGAGACAAAAATGTGTGAATGGAACTTAGCAAAGCAAACTTATGAATATTTTATAAAATTTTTATCTCCTCAGAAATTTAGGATGAGATTATTTTCATCTAAGTCTAGGCTTATCCATCAGTCTAAAAGCATGGCTGTCAGTTCATTCAAAATAGGAAATTTGATATTTAATTGAATTTTAATTATCCCTGTGTATTTGTACATGTGTATGTGTACATAAGTATGTAGTGCTTTCCTCTACTCATATGCTTATGTCTTCCTACTGATTATGGGAAGCCTAAAACACTACTTTGTACTAAAAGATTCTGTTTTGCTGTATTTTTCTGTGTGGAGTATTTTTCCAACTTAAAGGAAAAAAACAGTCCTTAAAACATGGAAATAAACTGACAGCGAGATGGCATCTTCATCAAAGATAAATGCTCTTAGTTGTACTAACTTACTGTTATTTAATAGATGATGCATTTCTCTAGACAGATGAAATGTAGTAGAGCAAATGTGTCTAGACTTCAGTAAAATATTTAATATAGTGCTATGAAGATGCTATTAGTCAGCTAAGGGTTAGGGTCAGACAGGTATTAGCACACACCTTATAAAATAAATAAAGGAAAAAGAGTTTCTGGGCTTAAAGAAGGGTTGAGTTTTTCTTGGAGTTCCAGAAAAGTTATTCATGGAATGCAGCTTACTTAATAGACTCATTTATGGGCTTGGCACAAAAACAAGCAGAGTGCTAATGAAATTTACAGATAATGCGCAAAATAGATGATCTATTTTTGTGACTTTTGGGACCCACAGGGAAGAAGAAAAGAGAAGTCTAAGGGGCTGTTCCTAGGAGTCATTATTAGATAGGTAGTGCAGCTGTCCATGAAAATAAAAAAGGGGCTACTAAAATATGTAAAGCAAAGTATTTTCAATTGAATTTGGAAAGACTGTTATATAAGGCACAGGTAAGACTGCTGGAGTATGTTATCACAGTGCCATGGAGGGGCTTGAGAACTACCTCCCATGACAAACCTGAAGACAGTCTTCATTATTACCTACTTGTGATGAGCCCATGACCTTGGACTTCAGCTGAGAAGGCAAAAATTTTGTTCAGTTCTGTAAGACCTCTTCATCTTACTACTTCTAATGCCAGAACCCGCAGAAAAGCTCATGGTGTCCCTGCTGCAGCTCAGGACCCAGAGCTACTGAGTTTGACCAGGAAAAGAAGCTAACACAGCATGATCTGAAGGGTAGGATTAGGCTGGCAATGCAGGTGGCTTGTGGATCATAGTACAACTTGTACTATGGAGACAAGTGGAACTGTATTCAGGAATAAGGCAAGAAGAAACAAAAGAAACATGGAACAGCAAATAAATTCTAGTACAGTGTTTTCCCTAAACTTTTTCCCTAAATAAATTTCTAAATTTCTATGTAACATCAGCAGGTTTTTTAAATGAAATAGAAAGAACACACCACAAAAATGTGACTAAAATGGAGCACGGCAAACATGCTGATATAACATTTCCGTGCACACAATTGTTGGATATAAACAGCAGGGAGTCCATTTATATCCTTTTCTAGGCTGTGAGTTTCTGCACACTAATGAGCAGATGATGAGAAAGAGTCTTGATATTTCATTTTGTTGTTTGTTCTCTTTGGCTTTGTATTGAGTGTCTCTGGCCTCTAGAGAGACTTCCCTTGTATACTTTATCTGGACTTAAGTATAAAAAACGTCATAAAATACACTTCCCTAAATATCTGCAATTTTATCTTCTTTTTTACAGAATTACATGATTGAATTCTCAAGGGAAATGCTAGTCTAAATGTAAAGGAATATATACAGCAATGGTAGATCAGTATTTCTTTTGTTGTTCCCTTTCCATTTTGAGCAAGATTGCAAAAATTTAGTACCATGGAGAATTTAGTAAATGGAGATGATGAAAAATAAACAGTAGACTTAAAGATCACTGTATTATTTCAATTCTTAGTATTTTATTGTTTTAATTAATTCCATTTAGTTTTTTCTTTTTCTGGAAGAAGGGCCTGTCCTAAAGTATATTTAAGTAAATGACATAAATTCAAATGTAAGGTTCCAGAGTGCAGCAATTTTTCACTCTTCTGAAGCCCACTTCAGTGATGCAGAAATATGAATGCTGTAATACATGCAGACATTTTTGTTTTTCAAATTATATTTAATTTTCAAAGGAAGTTAGGTGCCAGAAAATTGATCAAAGTGATTCTCCAAAAGGACCTAGCCAGACTGAAAGAGATAGTACTTCCTTGACTGCCTAATGTATGTTTAAAATACTAGTAGGCTTTCAACTTCTAAATAATTCTGAAAAGTCATACCTTGCTCTGCATTTTCCAACCAAAACTGTGTTACTTAGTATAGAATATATGTATGTTAGAAATCAATATCTTATTAATTTAACTGAGTTAATAAGCTCTTTCTTAAGGTTTTATATTGTTAGTATTTGAAACATTATGTTTTATGCTTTGACACTACTCATGGAAATTTTGTTGCAGTGCTACATTTTTCACCACACTAGCGAACTGAATACGTGCATGTTGTTGAAGACAATAATATCTTGGAACTGATTTTCAGCCTAAATTAATAATGTCATCTTTGTACTTGAGATTAATTACTGTGGCTTTTTTATTTGTTCTAATCTTATCTGAACGTATTTATATGTGATTTAGTTATTAAGAACCTATTGAATGTAACATTTAAAAAAGAGTTGGGAAAGATTTAATATTCTCAAATGCTATGGATAAGTGAATAAAAAGATTTATATACAATATTCTTTAAAATTATATGTACATTAAAGTGGAAGCATATTCAAAGGATTATGCGTTTTCTGTAACCCTTAGGACTGAATATTTTACTGCAGATCAATGTACTAATAGGACTGGCTGTAAGTTATTAGTATTTTTAGCATTTGTGCTTATTCATGAATGGTAATATCAATCCATTCTTTTGCTTCTGGATGTGCATCATACACGGGAAGACTCTGGTGCAGAACATATATCACCCAGTTAGTATAAGAATTATTTGCAGTTCTTGAAGCATCAGATTTTTAGCCATCAACAGAAGAAAAGTGCATCAAGATAAGCAAATGACTTAATTTAAAATTAATCTTGCATTTTTTTTTTAGTATGAGCAAATTATTTCAGAATTATTTCAGAACAATTAGCTAAATGGACTTGTAGTACTGGAAAATATACCTGCAATCCTCTTGTGAAGCCAATTAACTCCTTTGTGTTACTTTGATGTGGTTTTGTAGTATAGATAGTTTAATTCTGGATTATGCAATTCAGCATGTCTAAATTACAGATTGGAAAATGTAGCACTGTGCCTACAGCAAAAAGTGAGTGAGAATATATTGGAATGGCAAGGCTGATTCTGTAGCAAATTTAAACTTCATTTCTTAAAGGAAGAAAGTTGGCTTTTTCAAACAAGATGATGATTTATCATGTAGTTGAAGTGAGAAGGCAAAGGTTACCAAAGACATGAAAACAAAACTTTTTCTTGCTTTAGTTGAGTAAGAGGTTGGCAGAGTTATACTGTTACGGTTTATAATCTAGGCTATTTTAATATATACAAAAATTGAAAAGCTTGAAACTGTAAATGTATTCATAATCATAGTAATCATCTGTAGATTATTCCTTAAACAGACATAGTGTATAGCTCCCTTTTCCCCCTAAAAATAGCCCCACATCCTTCCAGTGTGCTAAGTAGCATGTCTGAAGTTCTGCTCTAAAGCAGGGTTCCCCATCTTTGGGGAAATAACCCTAAAATGCAAGGGAGAACTGATAAGAAAAACATACCTTTAAATTCTATTCTTAGTTCCAGCGTAAGGCACAATTTCTCATAAATACAATTTACTCAAAAATTTAACATATTTTTCATGCAAGCCCACTATTCTCCTTAAGGATCATAACTTGTGCATATGTGCAACATCATATTCTTTAGGATTATATACTGACTGCAGAACGTGTGTTTTTACAGATTCCATACTTTAAGTTAATATTTCACATCTTTGTTGTGAACTAAGATGTTTCATTAAATATTAGAATATTTTCATGGAAAAAAATCTCTGATACAGATTTATTGGGGGCTGAACATGCCGTTAGAATGAGATTTGGATTAATTCAAATAGAATGAATTTCTTAATTTTGCATTCCATACTCTAGTGCTTTCCCAATTAGACAAGATTATTGTTGAGTTATATGTTCACTTTAAGTATGTCAAAGAAGATTCTAACTAGATTTTAATTAATAGATTACAGATATTCTTTTCTTAAAATCATTACAGATGGTAACTAAAGTTACCATTGGTAGTTAAGGCTACTGTAGTAAAATTATTTGTGCTCATTATTTCCCCTTGGCTTTGATTCAAGAAGTGAATATAATCCTACCACTCCCTCAGTCTCTAAGGTAAAGAATCAGGCCTTTCAGAACCAGACTTGTTATAGTACACATAAGAGATGCTTGGGACAAAAGAGGTTCTTGTTACTTATTTCTCTCACTGATGCTGAAATATATCAGTTAATTATTCTTTTCAGGAATATAATAGGCTTAAATAAATGATTTAATCTAAAGCAAACCAAGCAGGGATGGAATTAAGAAGCAGGAAAGTCTGTATTTAAAAAGTGGACTTAGAGCACAATTATCACTGAAAGATTGACCTGTGATCATCCCAAGCATTTACATTTTTATATGTTCTTCTTGGCAAATGTGAAAACTAGCACTCCAAATAATATCTGGGCATGGTTCAAGAAACAGGATGACAAAGCCCATTCTGAGTAGGGGGTTGGATGATGTTACATTGTTTGGAGATTAAGACAGGGGAACAGTTTAGCTTCATGGAGATATGCCACGTGCTCTCTGAGCCATAAAATGGTTTTATTTAGAAATACTTATGTAGCCAAAGAGACCATAGTCTTTCATACTAGCAGGGCCTATTGAACCACTAATGCTTCCCAAAGAAGAGGCATGAATAGTTTCATTGCTGTGCAGGTTGTCTTGTACATCAGCAATGGTTCTTTGCTATCAATGAATGATCTTATCTGAGAACAACAGTGGCTAAACACAGTTGAGATAATGTTTGCAAGTATCAAATATAATTCATTAGTTTTCTTCTATAATAAGATTGCTAATGCAAAGATGCTCAGTATGTACACCCTGTAGCACAAATTTATTTTAGTTAGTTCCCTGAAAAATTTCTCTTGGTTCGTTCATTTCCATTTCATTACTGAGTAGAATGCAGAATAGAAAAAACATGACTCAGAGTGACTTCCTTCCATACATTTTTGTTCAATATAATAAAATTTTTGCCAAGATTATGAAAATTGTATTTGTTTCCACCCTCTACAATTTATTATAGTTTCCTGCATTCATCAGTATGTGACAGAAATAACACCATTTAAGCATTTTGATCACATGAAAACATTTGTCAAGTTGACATTTTGGCTACTTTACAAATATGTATGAAGTCCATCAATACAGCATAAAAATATATAAATTAAAGATTTTTATGCCATTTTGAGATACATGATTAATAGGATATAGCCTAGTATGATTAATATGTGAATTCTTAGTATCTTGTACTTGACAGTCGTAGCTAGTTGCTTTCTTTATAGTCCTTCTTCTTATTTCACAGAATTTCATTTATACACAAAAGGGAATTAATCATCCTCTTTGCTAGTCATCTTTTTTCTCAGCCACCAAAAAGCCTTGGCTTTACGAGAAGTGTTTCCATTAAACACTCTTGCTGCTATATTTGGCTATTCCACCACATGCTCTCTCAGTTTTCCCTCTCTTTTCAAAGTTAGTTTTCACTCTACAATTTCCATGGTGCGTAATGTTAAGAAAGTATTTGAATATAAAAAGCCATTGCTAGTCAATTTTTTCCATTTCAAATGTAATGAAACCAATTTGAATTGACATTCACGTGCTAATGGTTCTTGTGCAAGAGAAAAAAAAAACACAACAAAATGAAAACAAAACAAAAAACCCAGACACAAATGAGCTTTAACAGTACTGGAACCCTATAGTTTCATTTGACAAACAATTTCTGTGTTCAGTGACAGATTTTATGGCTTGAGTATATGCCTGAAAGCAATAAAGAGTGAAGTGAGTTAAACTGCAAAGAATGAAAGTATTCATTAACGCAGAAGCTAGTGATCACCTTTTAACTAGTATTTTATTTCATTTCAACTGTGGATAATCTCAAGGAGGAAAAATGCTTACAGAGAAGTGCAAAAAAATAAAAACAAAAGACCTTGTAAAATCTTGTGAGCAACTCCGAAGCTCTCACTGAATTTTCTTCAACTTCTGACTTCCATTTGAGGTGAGGGCTTTTCAGTACAGAGCCTGTTCCTATTCCAGGTGCGTCAACACCAGCTCTGAAAGTCGTGCTCTTTGTGTGCTAATAACCACCTCTGGTGTTAACACATAGAACTAAGTGGAAATAGCCATGTGGTGTGCAAGGGGCCACAACAGTATAATAAATTATTGCAAAACAGCTAAGTTTTTTTCAAAATCTGTTATAAAACTGACCAGAGAAAATTGATACGTAGCTCACTAAGTAATTCAGGAGGAAAGAAGAGAGCTTTACAAAAATCATAAGCAAATTGTTTGTTTTAAGTTTCAAGAGGGAAGAAATTGAACACTTCATTGTTTTGGAGGAGCAACAACAGAGCATTTATAACTCTTAAACAAGTGTTTTAAAAATCTGTCACTGAAACTGTCTCTTAAAGTTGTGCCATTGTATCTATGAGAGAGGATAATTGTTAGAATAGTAGTTATTGCTCGCAGCATTAATAATCAATGCTTTTCCAGCAGTCAGTGTCTTCTTAGGACATGAAGAGTTTCAGTTTAGGTTATCTTCTTTTGCCTTATTTCTGTTGTCTTTTCAAAGGCAATTTTTCCCCTCCCTACCTTGAAGGTCAAAAGTTTTTATCTTTTGAAATTGTAGGTGGTAAGCAACATGCCAGCCTTAGGTCAGCTTCTACTTTCAAGGCAAAGTTTTAAATAATGTGGAATAGTTCTCACACAGAGCTTATTAGCTCTCCAAGTCTAAATAGCAGATTCCTATGTAGAAGTGCGGAAGGTTGTGTATACCTCTGTGTATATTTGGCACAGCAACCCCACTGTTGCCATAGAATTCATTGATCTTCTGCGCAGCGCTGCTAGTGTCCCTTGAACATACTTCTGCTACATATTCTGTCTTAAATAAACATTATCAAATATCTTTTTTTTAATGCTCTTTCTTCAAGAAATTCAGCAGAAAATATGCTATTCTCAGCAGCTCTGAATGTAAAACCTATTATAAATACAAGCTAACTTACTAACAATATAGAGTTCAGTGCCAAAATGTGAATATCAGTTTAAAGTGTTGATATTTTTCTCACTCTGAAATGCAGCTCAGGTACCACTCTCCACACGACATTCATTCCCTGTGCGCAAATAATTCAGCAAACCCAGCAAACCAAATAAGCTCTCATTGAAAGTAAGGCAAGAGACTTTACTGAAGATATGGCAGTGCATATTTCAATGCCATTATTGCATTTTTAATTGAAATTACTCTCCCCTTAACATGCCACATTTAACCTCTCAGTGAAATACTCCATGCAAGAGTTGTGAGACAGTCACACATTAAAGGTGTATAGTTAGGCACAAAGCCAAAGCTAAGTGCTCCTAGCTCCTGTAGAGAAAAATATCCTCTAAGGAATGCAAATATTTATATTCAAAAGGTATCCTTGAAAGCAAGTGATTCAGCCTTCAACAATGTCCAATTCTTCCAAAGAAGGAAGTGGATTATTTTACGGTGTTAATGAATGATTAACATTCTATTTCTATTGATTTGTATGCATGAGTAAATAAATAAATATGCAGTCTAGTAGCACAATATTTTCTTTCTTATAAGCTTATTTTCCTTATAAGCAAGGAAAGAGCATTATATTGATATTTAAAATACTTGAGTTTGACATTGTATTCCTACTAGATTATGCTAAAACTTGTGGTGCATACAGGTATGTGGCAACTATCCACCATTTTAAGAAATGATAAATAAAACAAAAAATAAATACCTATTCTGTTACCAGTGGTCGAAAGAACATGTAAACAGACAAAACAACTTTGGTTTGATAATTGAAATAATTTGTTAGATTATAGCCTGCTAGACAAGCTTCAATGCATCTCCAGCCTCTTATGTGTGAATTTTAGAAACTTTGTAGCAAACAGGAAAGCTTTCCAATTAGTAAGAACCTACATAAAGCCAGCATTGTTTTTATGTTAGCTCTATGTGTCATTTCTAATTGTGATTGAATAACAGAAATTCATGCTAAAACTAATTTTTTCTTTACAATAAGAAAGCTCTGTAGTGCAGAAAAAAATATAAACTTTTTTGGTTTACTATTTCACAGTCAAAGAGCATATCACTTACTGCACATTACTGCAACATTTCAAGCATTAAATTAAATTAAATTACAGACAATAGAAACAAGTAGTTTACAACTTTGGGAAATTAAAAAATGAGGCACATTAAGCAATGTATTTATTCCCAACAGAAATATTCCTGCTGACATAATAGGCTAGTAATAGTCTTAAAACATCATTTCATATCATACATTGATGTTTCAAAAGCACTCCTAAGTCAAGATAGGTATCTGTTTTTCAAACATGACATGCTGAAACCTGTCTTGGTTTTCTTGGATGTCTTGCCTTTCTTGTGCTATGGTTTAGGTAACTGTTATCACCCCCATTTTCCTGCCCTGCTACTATACAATGACTGAAGCATGCTTTATCCATCAGGGCTACAAATAAGAACAAATGATCCACATGTGTTAATATATTTTGTAGGCTTCCAACATTTATTACACCTGATTAATTTTATAACTAGAAGGAGAGATCAAACAGTGTGGAGATTGGACTTGTAATCTTTACTTTAAACACATGAATCTGTAACATCCAAAGAGAAAATTATATTGCTAGTTTAATGTCATTGGAGCTTACTACGGTCCTAAAAGAAAGGGCTGTAACCATTATTGGTTCATTTACATGCAGATTTATTAATTTATCTTGAATTTTTTTGGTAAATTATAAGTATTTTGGATTTTAATAGTTGGCATCATATCTTCTTGTTCCTAATGCTGGAAAATTCATTTATATTGGCAGATTACATAAATAAATCAGAAACAGAAATTTAATGTATCAAGGGCCAGATTTTACATAGATGTAAATAAGTGTATTTTATAAGTGTAATTTATGCCAATGGAAATAGGCCAAGTGAAATGAGTATTGTTCCTACATGACTGGTCCTCGGTTTCTGTTTCAGTATTACAAAAGTACTTGGAATTTATAATACTCTCTTTTGCACCATGATTGTGTCACCTTCTTTTGCAGCTGTGGTCTTTCACCGGTTGAGACTTAAACAGTATGGCACATTAGAAATTGAATCCATACATACCCATCTGTGGATTTGTTGTGCTACATTCTAATCACAAATATTTCTATCCCTTTTTTCTTATTTTCTTTTTTTTTTTTAAGACTTATTAGACTTCAAGAAGAAAATGTCATTACCCACATAGAGTTTGTAGCTTGAGGTGAAGTTCGGTGTTTATAACTGTGTGTTGAGTTCTATGACTGAAAGCCCAGGTTGTATGATACTGGAAGACAGATGAAGGTGATTAAGCTTAAATGAATCCAAATTTCATGGACCTCTTGTGCAATGAAACTTCTGAATGTTCATAGAAATATTCTGGAGATTTGTTCCACTTGTTTTTACATTTAAAACTCTCTGACATATGAATGTAAAAAGGAGATAAATGTAAAATAGGAGATAAATATTTAACACGAAAGGATTTCTTAGATGTCTGTAGTACTACTTTGTTGAAGCAGAGAATGGTATTTCAAGACTCATAATTTGCATTAGAGAGCTGATGCTTATATTTGTGATATAAATGCAAGTACCGGGGTACTTGGATTAGTGGAAGGGACAGCTACCTTGACAGTGTCAAGGCACCTCCACAAACACCATGTCTTCAAGAGTTCTAATTTCTGTACCAACAGCTTCCATATTGCATCATGTGTAAACACTTAACATAATAAAAAAACAACAGGTACACAGAGAAATTAAATCCTTCTAAAGGAGTTCCTTTCAGTTAATTACAATCATTACAACCTTTCAAAAAAAGGAAAAAAAAAAGTACAAGTACAAACTGACGGGTTCTTAAAGACCCTGATAGACAATAAAGACACCAGCCAAGTGAGATCTGAATGAATCACCAAAATGATTAATTCTATACGAAATAAATAAATAATTGTTTCCTATATATATTTACCTTTTTTTTTTTAAAGTTATTTAGATAATTATGATGGCTGTGGTCTAAAGAACTGTTAAACACAGAGAAAACAATTAATGTCAGCTGGCTTTAAAACTAGCATCAGGCAAGACTTGCATAGAGAATGTGTAATTATACATAAGCGTTGTGACAATTTTTAGTGATTAACTGTATTTTCTGTAGTGGTGTCATTGAGACTAGACTAGAAAAAAATAAACTACCACAGGAGAAAAAAATCAACAGGTTGCTACTTGCTTTTATTAAATTTACTTTTCCCAAATAATCTTTTGAAAATACAGATTATTATAGCTATTATATTTGTATTTCTATTATTAAATTGCTGATTCTACTTTCATTAACATGGCTTGAGATGACAAACAGCATCACTCATAAAATAAGACCTTTCTGTGAAATAACACACATACGTGTATATATACACACATATATATGCTCTCTATATGTGCATATAGACATACATATACCCATATGCACATTCTGTGTATCACAGAATATTTTCCTCATATGCCTATACAAAGAGATGGATATGAATATTCTTTTTAATCGTACTCTTATGCATAATTATTTTACCTGGAAAAGTGACATCTACAACTAATGACTTGGTATCAATATTCTGTGCATATAGAAAATTCTATTCTTTAGTGTAAATTGTATTATGGAACATAAAGATGGAAAAACAACCTGGAAAATGTCTAATTCTTTTCCAATTAGTGCATGTCCGTGGACTATGGAGTAGATTGTCAAGCATTTCCTTCCATCCTTGCCTAATTGGCTCATCTAATAACAGTTCCAGTGCTTCTCTTTGCAGATTATTCTGAAGCTAATAGACCTGTCAAATTATTTCTAAACTTATTGTTAAATTGCCAAATACAATTCCTTGGTTTGTCCTTGAATTTTTTTTTTCTTTTTGCTGTCTTTCCTCTTTATTTTTTTATTTTTCTTTCAAAAGCACGTATTTATAATTTTGTTGTGTTTTAACTTTATTTTCTATTGCTTCTGAAAGAGCAAAATGGAGGGAGAATATCTGGTAGTTATCTTATACTCAACTTGAAAAAGTGCATGTGATTATGAAACTTGGAGGAAGAACATTTTCATCTGGTTTTCTTGTGATACAAACTATTGTTGCCTATGTAGCCTCTTAGTGCCACCCATGCACTGGTGCCTAACAGTTGTTTATGCCACTCTTACATAGAGATATCTATCCTTCCAGAACAGAGCCTCCTGTAATCAGGAACTTTTAATATATATAGATCCTTCCAAAAGTAATGCCTCCTATTTATCTCCATAGAAACTACAACAGATACGAAGAGCACAATAACACTCTGATAGAGCAAATTCTCAGCTACAAAACACTATTTTTCAACTTAAGCATCATCATTAGAAATGCATTTCTGCCAGAAATTAACAAGAGCCTGCATGCTGCACTCATAAAAATCTGCGCCAGCAGAGGTGAACCACTGTTGTCTCCACTGCTGAAACGTGCCACTCACCACCTCACTGTGATCACACTCACTGTTTGGTCTCCATAAACATTCAGCAAATGTTGACAAATGTCAAGGGGTGCAATTTTTTCCATATGGAGGAATTCAATCACAGACATTTGCTTTATACTCACTTCCATGTCAGATACCATTTTGTCAGACTGCCCCTCTTCTGCCATCTGTTGCACAACAACAAAACTTAGTGGAATATTGTTGGGAAGGTTCAACCTCTACTGCTATACCATCAACATCCGCCTCTGATCTTGCAGGTCAACATAATAAAAAAGAGGCATTACTTTCGGAGCATCCCTCATGGATTGTACTTACTTTGTGGAATAAAGCTGGCATGAATAAACTAAATACATTGCATTTATATCTACACAAATATGCATTTGCTTACTCCTTTTTATCTTTTTCTATGAAGAAAGATGCCTTCAAAGGGAATAGTATAAAATCCTAGGAGGGTCCAAATAAAATAAAATGCTTCCAATTCTTTAATTCTTGAAGAGAAAAAATTCCCTTGAACTTCAAGTAAGTTTATACAGTAAGTGGCAGAACTACTTAACTGTAACATTTTCTTCTTAAGTATTAATGAAATATAATATAAACAATTAAATAGGTTTCAGTTAAATAATGTATGTTTAGGACTTACTCATTCCTAAGTGTACTTACTTATGACAGTGTGATAAATATATTATTCTATGACAAGCTATTTCATACAGTTTTGATGCTCATTTTACATATTTTCTATAGTATCAGGAATGGAGAATTGTATCCTGGAGTATAAATGCTGAGGCAGCATGCAGCATGTCCTCAGATAGTCCCATGCTCATAAATAATGCGCAGAATATAAGTTTCTGTTTATATTGCAACCCATTTAAATAAATTTCTGTTTGTATTGCAATATAAATTTCTGTTTATACCTCAAACAAAAACAATGCTGTCTGACTCACCTATAGTATGGTAGTTGGGATATGTAGGTCTAATACAATATCTTCAAAGTTTTCATACTTATATTGAATCTAATTTTGGAAGTAACCTCTATGCCTCAAAAAAATTGTCTTGAAAAATTAATGTGTAATTCTGCATAAGGTCTCTGAATGTTGTCTGCTACACCTTTTTTCTCTGTAACTCTCCATCTCATCATACCACTGTGAAAAATCCCTAGTAATTAAACTAATGAAACATTCTCTTTTCAAAAGCACTGCTTAGTTTTGGAGGCAGCCAAATTTTTTTAAAGATTCAAACTTTTGTAAAATGTATTACAGTATGTGCCATAAGGTATGCTTAAAATTGTTTTGGCTATGGATCTTGGGGTTTTTCGGTTGGTTAGTTGGGTTTTTTTGTTTAATTTTCTGGCTTTTTTTGCCTATGAAATAGTATTCTGAAAGTGTGGAAATGAAAGCAAGGGCTGCCTTCATTAGCTACTATTTTGGCAGATAAAAAAAGGATATTTACACATTTTAAATGAAGAGTTCTATTTTGTTCAAATAATATTTCATTTTGAAATTTTTGTTGGCTAAGATGAAACAGCTTTAATCAAAATAAAATATGCAAAATTATCAAAATAGTTCCATTAGGTCAATATGAAAATAGTTCCATATTTGAAGATTGTTTCCCATTTTGGCATTTTTCAAAGTCAATAAAAATTATTTCAGTGCCAGACAGGAATTTCGTCCCAGTTCTAATATCACATGTGTATTCTTCTCCCTTTTTTTCTGAAATCAAATTCTCATCACAGGATAGCAGTAGCCATGTCAGCCATCCATTGAACATGCACTCAAAATATGAAGTTTCCAATTGTTATATAAACTATCTGAATGATTTTGTAGATCAGAGGGTTAAAACCAAGCCCTGGGGAATTTGGTGAAATAAGAAATTATTTTTTCATTTTCCCGATCTTCATAATTGAAGCCTTTCCTTTTGCACTGTGTCTTCTATTTTTAATGCAAAGTCTTAGAAAAAAAGGATTGTGATGCATTGTGTTTTTGCAGTGCTGGGTAGGACATATAATCTATAGGTCACTCTGGATTCTGCACAATGTCAATAAAATTATTCCAATGCCAGTATACAAAAATGAATATGCATGTGTCAACCTCTCATTAATATTATATCTTTATACTATAAAAAGCAATAGTTCTTGTGAGAAATAAAGTTTATTAATAAAAATACTTCATTAACTTCGTAAAGTCAGCTAAAACAAGAAAAGACAGGTTGACCCTACAAACTCCAAAGTTAAGCACGAATGCCTAATCAAGCACCAAGATAAAGGTGAATTTCTAAAGGTACTGTGAAGAAGAAAAGAACGGAGGAAAACTCAATAAGTTTCTAGTACTTATACATGGCATGCAGCATGAATCAGGATAGGGTAATAGCAAGATCGTGTTCTCTTCTGAAGGACAAATGGCTTGTGATTATTTTATGGTTATAATCAGGTCAAATGAGGATGTAGAGATGTTACTTGTAATTTGGTCAGATTGTTTCTCAGCTTTACATGTAGATTTCTCTATAGTTTGACAGAGCTTTTATTGCCATTGGGTATTTTTCTAAAATATGAATATGAAGGGCTTAGGAGCTCAAAGTACATGTGAAATTCACTAGGAACAAATCTCTGACTCTGTTAGATGCTGTATAAAAATCATACCAAAATTTACTGTAAGAATTTACTGATGATTAATGAGAAAAGATATTGTTTACATCAAATGTACAATTAACTTCTAAATGAGTACTTGATTTTTCCCTCTGACTTGCAAAGTCTGCCAGTGGAGGAATAATGTGGGAAAAAAAGAATGGGGAATAGTTGCAAATATCTGTGAAAGTTTAAGGATAATATGCAGTGGTTCTCAGTATAATTTGTAATAGTTTTGAGGTCATTAATAGCTACCCAATGTTTACTTTTATTCTCTGGTTACAGTACTTAAGATCAACTCTGATGAGTTCTACTGGCTTAAAATCAAATGCAGAAATGTTACAGGTTTTCACTGCTAATATTTACAAAGTGTTATTGATTCTGAAAGCTTTTAAGTACCTTGCCCTAGTTATTCAAATAAAAATTTTCTCTGTCTCCTTCATCTAGGGCATTTAATTAATTTACAGTCAATTAGGCATTCTAGGGCAGAAAAAGTAGAGACAAAGATTTGTAAGGACAGTTGCTTCACTTTTCATTGCAAGGCTTACAATTACAAATGTTGACAAAGTACAGCATTTGTTCTTGTATAGAATGTATTTTATGGAAGAATTCACTTACATTTAACTGTCTGAAACTTCTTAAAATTTCTTATTATAAATCTTTACATTCTTTTAGAAAATAATTTTGAAGTGTCATTGGAATGCCTTTTTCTCTTGTTCTGATAAAAAAAGGCAGTGGGATAACATCATAAATGAGACATGAAACAAAACAAAAGTTGAATAAGATATTTCCCCCCCCTCCAATTCAGGACATTGAATTCTTTTATAAAAATTCATCTCAGAATAAAAGAAGATAATTAAATTAGGGTAACAAACAGACCTTTGATTTATTCAGTATTCATTCATATTCAAAGGTATTTTGGACATGAAAGGAAAAACATATTGAAATCATGGATAAGTTAGCACCAGATATCTCAAATTAGGTAGGCTTTCTGAAGAAACTATGTATAGTAGCTGAATACTTGACGCCTTTCTGTGAACTTAATCTTCTTTGGATAAGCTATTCTGATCAATTAAAGAGAACAGACTTTGTGGCAACAATATATTAATTTCCACAAAGCTCCATTCACTGATGCTTAGAGACACTGTGGTCAGTAAAACATGAGTTTATTTCACTGTATGTTGCAAATCTTTTTGAATTCACCTATGGAATATTATCTTAAAAGCTGCATCTGCTGAGAGTAATTGATTTGGCAGAAAAAAAAATAACTTGAAAGTTCCCTTTCATCCTTTTTGTTCTTTCCATGTCAATTTTCCCTCTTCTTTTTCTTGCTTTTCTTACAATGCTTCCTTTTGCCTCAATTCTTTTTTTATCATGTTGATGATTCCAGATAGTCTTATGGTATACTGTCAATCACATACCATCATGCCTAAGAGCATATGCCTCTGAAAATCACGAGATAGATCATTTTCACCCATATTTTCAAAGGAAATTCAATTTAACAGTCATTTTGAATGGTATAAAATACTGACTTCTGGCTTCTTCACTTTAAATGAAAGCACCAGATTCTCTTTCTGTCAAAACACTGGATCCCTCCATAGGAAGAATTCTACTCTTCCCAGATTGGTGTGGTAATAAGCTGTAATAAATGGTACACCTTAATAAATCAAGCCCTGAAGAGACTGGGCTGTCTGTATTTCATCAGAAGAGGGCTGTGATTATTTGAACCATATGTATCTGCTAAATCTCAAGAGTTTTATAAATCAATTCTTTCACTTGTTAACATTATTAAGATATTAAATATAATTCAGAGCATTTTATCTGAGCATAATGTAAAAAGAATGTATGTCGGTATGCTTTCTTTCTTAGACGTACTTTAACTGAAGTGAATAACATGCCCAAGGACTATTTCACAGGTGTTTGTGTTACCATTAGACTGGAATAATTTCATATGAAAAAGCTCTGATTTATATTTCTAATAGATTGTTTTTATAGAAAAATGTTTTTATTAAATGTTCTATCAGAAATTCTACATTTAAGAAAATTCTAATGATAGTAAAAATTATTATCTACATAATTACTATTTCTTATCACCAGCTCTCAGAATAACTTACTAAAGAGATAAAAATCATTGGGATTTGAAATCGCCAGAGAATTTTAGGCAGTCTCATTATACTGATCTAATATCATGTGAGTAAATATCTGCTCTACTATGGACAGAGATCTGGTGCCTTGGTGTTATGTCATTTTGCATAAGCAAGGAATATGGTTTAATATTTTCTATTACAACCACATTTTTAAAGTGTATTGGCAGAGAACACTTTTGGGATACATCTATATTTTCTGAGAAAAAATCACACTAGAAATAATAGGAGTATGTCATCATGACTGTAGAAAATTTATTTGAATACTTGCCAAAATTTGCTATCTAGAATAAAAATGATTTTTAAAAATGAATGAATCACCGCTATACAAACAATATCCAGTTATCTGGAAGTAATTATGAAATCTGTATAGTAAGCTTAATTTAAAATCTCTGAAAACAAATGCTAAATTCCAGTTCATTAAGAGCATGTTGTGAATGCATGAAAGCAATTATCCTTTGAATGCCATTTTAGCATTGGGATTATTACTTCTTTTTGAGATGATTCCTTGTCTGCTGTTTCTTGGATTTGGATAAAATACAGGAGGAAATCTATTAGCTGGATGCAATATCACAGCTATTTCATCTGTGGTTACCTAGGTTAAAGTCAGTGAATTTAACTGGGAAAATGATGAATGAGCTCTGGATTAGGCCTCATATCAGAAGCCATAGTAAGTTTACTGTTCACGTAATGAAAATAACAAAAAGATCCAAAATTTAGCAGGGTCACATATTTTACTGTCAGAGGACAAATAGCACAGCAAACTACACAACAGTTAACAGGTATTGTAAATGTATTAAATTGATTCACAAATAAGTTTTCTTTCAAGACAGTCTGTTAACTGGCTAAAATTACTGGGTAGGTTTGATTACTTACTAAAAATATCAAGATTTTACTATACTACATTAAATTTCTTCTAGATTAGAATGTGCTTCTGGAAAAATAGCCTAAATGTCATTAATCTAGCCCTCATGAAGACTATATGTGTATATTTTCAATTTGATGTACTGTTCCACTGGATACATTTCCAAAAATTACTAGAAATGTTATGAAATGCTGTCTAAGCATACGCTTTGTTTTTTAGGAGTATGTAGCATACCAACAGAATGTGTCTTGATAGATCTGTAATGGTTATATTTCTGTTTAGTAACTAAAACCAGATCAATTATAGTGTCAGTAACTGAATGTTTTGCCACTAGGGAACAAAAACTAAATATTTGCTAAATGTAACAGAGGAAAATACAATAGTGTGAAATGGAAATATCAAGGATCAGTACATGAGCTAACATGATTAGCTGTGTTAAAAGCTTTCAAATTTCACTGATTTTTTTCTGCCATAAGCTAAATAGATGTAGAAGAAACAGAAATATACATTATGATATATTACATCTTTTATTTATATTTTTTTCTGATAGTTTTTAAGAAAGAGACATGATTGTACTGCATACAGATCAAAAATATTCTAATCTGCCCAAACCATACCTTATAATTTCAGAAAATTTTGCCTCTTCAATTTAAATAAAGTCAAAAGCAGAGATCTTTAAAGGTGAGTGTTTGCTTTTCGCTATAATTAATCTCATCATTATATCCACACATTCTGAGAAAGCATCTAGAAAAGCACCAACCAATAACATTTTTCATGGACTTTGCTGTACCAGCTCACTTCATGAAGCCAATTACATACTCCAAATACAGCTAGATAGCCAAACTTCCCTGCTGTTAGGAGCAGAGGTTGAATCATATGCGAGTAGTTATGGACTAATGGCTTTCTGCTTGTCATTACTAGACTTTACTTTCTGTCTCCTGCCTTGCCAAGTTTCTGAGGCATCTTCCTGGCAGCCACAAGATAAAACCTCAAGCAGTGAAAGTTCATACTTCAGTCTCACTCACGGACTTTTAAGTTTACCTCCTACTAATTCACATTCCTTAAATGAGGCCCTGAAATATACCCATGTATTAAAAGTACAGTGGCAACTTCCACCATTAGTTTCAACATTCAAGATTTTTCAATTAGTTTGCTAGCTGCAATTAATCCTGCCTTTAAAGTTCTCAGCTCAGATTTTGCTAGCAAACCTCACAGAATTCATCTGCCTCTAGCCAGTTTACACTGTTCCTTTTCTAATGCTCACTCGTTCACCTGAGTTAGTGTCTCTCTCTGCTAAATGGTGACCATTGTCCTGACTCTGTAATCAGTTTTGAAATAACAGAGATAACTGATGACTGTGAGCACAGGAAAGTAAAAATTGCTAATGCATTAGCTCATCTTCAGTAGAATAGTTTTGAGATGAGTTTCCATCTCTATTTTTTCCCCAGGGAAGAACATTTCTGCCTCCTGTTAACAATTCCATGTGGAATATTGCCATTTAGAGGTTTTAACCTTGTCAGAATGATCCAACCACTTGTAAGATTATATTTTTGTCCTTGTGATGAATGACTCTTCAGAGTACTCTTGAATAGTAACCTACTTTAAAGTACTGGTGGTTTAAACTGAAGGATACTTGCATAGCCTGATCTTTCTATTAACTTGTGTTTCATAAACTGTGTTACAGATTTTTCAGGCTGTCTCCATATGTCTCCTATTTGTTTTTCCTCCTTTCTGTTTATATTCCTTTCTTGTTATATGCAAGCAGATTTTGGTTGTTATTAGCTATATAGTAAAAAGCTGAATTAACTAAAATTCAGTACAGATCACCAAATTCTTAAAAAATCTGTTCCGCTATAATGTTTATATTCGAGGACTATGGTGATCATTGGAAACATGAAATGTTATTCAGGTGTTCTTTGACTTATTTCAACTTTATATTTCTGGCCTTTTATAATATTGATGGGGACAATTGCTACCTCTTCCTGCAAAGCTGCACTGAGATGTCCACCTTATGTACTCAACAAGTTCAAAGTGCCAGACTCATTTGTCACTGCCCTGCATCTGGAAAACATCTTCACCGGAAGAATGTTCTGCAGAATTAAGTAGTGTGGGAGGTGATACTATATCTCTGTAGAATTTGAAAGGGGAACCAAAGATTTTTATGAGGGCAAAAAAGGGCAAGAGCAATTTTGCAGTTGTGGTGATGTAATGCTACAGAAAACAGAGCAGAGCAACAGCAACTTTTTTGCCCCCTGGAAAAAAGTATACATATATTTGAAAAGATATTAATCTGTATTCCACATCTAAAGCGATGTCTTCCTCACTAAGTTTTTAATTTCTGATAAAATGTTACCTTCTATACAAGGTAATTCACTATACTCTGGCTACTTTGAAGCAGTCACAAGTCTTTTTGCATTTAATGTCCTAATTATATTTTGGTTATCCATCACTTGTATTCAAAAAAATCTTGACAGAATAAAAATGGTGAAATCATTTTTTTAATTACTGTTTTGTCACCATTTTAGAAAGAATTATATACTAAAGATTAAAAATCAAAAAATCAGATATTACAAATATAACTAACATTGAGTGATAAATAACTAGACTCCACCTTCTCAAAGGGATATAATGTGAATATGTTCACTGAATTAGATTCGTACAGTACGAAGATCAGTCTGAATATTTGCCAGCAAGCACTGGCACACAGACAAGAAATCTGCAGGTTTATTCTTGTCATTTAAAGCAGGAAAGAACAAGATTTGTTCTTCACAGATATTGTAGTTCTTTTGTGGAACATAATCTAGCAGCCCTGACTTGCTTTAAGGCTCTCACTGTACGTGCACTGATTTACATGAATATGTAAATTTTGAAGCCATTATTTCTTTGTGAAGTAAAATATTACTTACATTTTAGGGGTGTGTTTTTACTTACAGTATAGAAGTTTTATATTAAAAGGGCAAAGCACTATAATGCAATAACTAAATAGCATTTTCTCAAGTGCATGGATGATTACACTGAGGCATCGTGAAGGTCCATTTTCACCAACTGATGGGTGTAGGAATGGTCTTTTCTTCTTTGTCCTCTGTGTCAAGCACTAACAATACATTCTCTCTTAAAAACTATTCTTCATTTCTTCACATAAGACCTTTATAGGGGAAGAGCTTTTTGTCACAGAAATCTATAGAATCTTAAGAAATTATAGGGTTTTTCTCAGCTGAAATCTTTAGTCGAGAGGACCTGGCCCTTTGCTAAATGAGTTTATATATTTTATCCATTATCTGTTTAATACAAAATGCATAGACCATTCTGAGCACTTGGGCCAGAACATCTTTCCCAGAAAAGAAATCTAACTACTAAATTATCACTCTCCTCCTGCTCACTCTGCCTGAGCCCAAAGATTTTGTTATACAGATTGAGCAGGAAATGGAGAAAGCATCCATCCTTCCCTGCCAATCTAGTAGCTAGTAGCTTGTGCTTTGTCCTCTTTATGGAAAGAGGAATATCTGGGTTTCAATGCATGCATCCATCCTTCCCTGCCAATCTAGTAGCTAGTAGCTTGTGCTTTGTCCTCTTTATGGAAAGAGGAATATCTGGGTTTCAATGAATTTCTAAGGTGATGGATTTAGTAACTAGAATATTTTTAAAATATCAGGCAGCATTATATTTTCCCTAGCCAGATTCTCAAAGAAAATAGCAGTAATATCTGATCTTATAAATGTGTTAGATGTGCTCAGCATAATTGCAGCTATTAAATCCTAGGATTAGTTAGAAAAACATTATCTTTTTGGCTCATGTTCAAATTTAGGCATGATCAAGGATGTGAATTGTTCAGCTGAAAGATGTGAGCATGACCAGAAGCCCAACTCTCATGAGCATAAGCTTCTTGAAAGTAACTGAGCGTAGATTTTAGGAAAAGTTGCTTTAAACGTAAGTGTTTCATTCCCAATTGTGCTTTGATTTCAGTGACTCAGAGTATCTCAGCACTGCAAAGTGCAAAGATCCACAAGCTATTCTCCTAGTTTTAAGAAGATTCTGTAATCTAGTATCTCAGATATCCTACAAAGTCCACAAATCTTAATATCCTTCAAAGGAGATATATAATACTAATACATTGGTGTTTTGGTAATCAAATTGCTCCCCAGGTCTCTCTGCTTTTTTTCCAGCCCTTCCATATGTCAGATCGACTTCTTTGCTGGTCTCAACACACACAGAAAAATCACACCAGTATAGCTTTGGTGCTTTGCTAGTAATATCTCTTTTTACAAGTTTGATCTTGAAAGGTGTTTGATATTCTCAGCAATCACTTAAGACAATTAAAGTTGTAGGTGTGGTTGGCTGTTTACACAATCAGGTAGAGGAATTCATAGTGCTTAGTATTCTTATTGAAAACAGGTGAATGATCTCTCTGAACTATGTCAAGAAATTTTGTCTCAGTTATGAAAAATTTGCCTTCAAGATAGCATGGAAGTAAGCAGAGAAAGCTACTAGCATGTACTTTTGTGGCTGGATATAACTAGAATTTTGAAATGTAATTATTTTTTTCTGGACAGACTTCAAAAGAAAATATACTGGATATTCTACAATTGTTTAAAAAATGGTTTTGTTTGGGACCAGCAGACAATTTCCAGTTCTGATTTTAGGCCACTTCTAGTTTGATAACAAGCAAGCAGTGCTCTGAAACAGCAGCCTTCTGGATTTGCTTGGCAAGAGAAGCACCATCTATGCATTGCTATGCAGTCTTGTACTAGATGTATCACTGCCAAGAATGGCCAGTATATTAAGTTTAGACAAATAAAACGTATTTTTTCTGTTTATTAAATCAGGACAAACTCACTCATGTACAAAGTGTTTTGACCCCTCCAGTTTAAAAAGTATTATGGAAAGCTTAAATATTAAAACTGTTCTCCACAAATATTTAATTATTTTTGAAGATAGCTTAGGAAAAAAGTCAGTTGTGAGGCTGAATGGCTCCTTTAAAAAAAATTTTATCATCTAGGGAAACCACTTTCAGAAACCAGTTGCTTTTGTCCTCTCCTAAACTGAACTTGGTCAACTACAACAAAACATACTTACCTAATTACTAAACTACTTCATCACAACACGCATAAATAATAATTTAAAATGAAAATGAGTTGGATGGTCTGTTGGATTGAATTCATATACTTAATGAACGCTAAATTTCTTATTAAAATTCTAAATTTTATATTAATATACCTATTGAATGTTAAATTTCTTTCAAGTAAGGATAGCTATGAGGATAAACTAAAAGGAATTTGGTAACTGTTATCAAGAGTGATTTTTGTTTCTTCGAAGTAAAATAATTAATCACAATATCCTATAACCGAGTTCCTTTCCTTCAGTCCCAGCTCTGCTGTTTCTGAGGCAGTCCTAGGGCAGTCTCTGTAATGACTTCTCTCGAGGTTTCCCAAAGCAAAATGATTCTCAGCGTCTTGGAACTGCTGCAAGCCAGATTGTGCCCTTCACCATCTGCTCAAGAGTGTAGAAGGACCCCGGTGCTTGCCTCTTTCTTTCTTCCCGGGGTCTGATTCCAAGTTTCTGCAACATTACACAGGATGAATTTCACCTTCTCTGTGGAAGTGACTTTAGCTTTGACCATGCACAGCTAAATCCCAGCTTGTCTTAACACATCAACATATTTCCTGACAAAATCAGTAATCACTTTTAAAATTATGAGTGTGCATTTTACTGACTTCGGACTCTTCTCACTGAATTTAGTGGCAATATTTTCCATGAACTAAGCCAAGACAGTGCTGGGATTAAAACTACCAATGGAATCCCCCAAAAATAAACAAAATCAGAACAACATTGTGTATGCAGTAAGCCTGCAGTTTGACATGCCTGAGTGAAATACAAGGATATAATTTCCAGCAATTTTCAATTTGCATCAGTTCATTCCTTTCTTCACATTTACAGTTAATGTCATAAGCAGTGTTTTTCCCTTTTCAGAAAATGTTTTGGAGGAAGCTTATTCTCTCCCATCCTCACCTCTTGATATATTGAGCACAAAGATTATGATGTGAAGATTCACATGCAAGTCTCCTAGAGAGCTGGCTCATTTTGAAAATTGTTCCCAGGTGTTTTGTGTCTCTTTCTTACTCAAAGATTATATGATTAGCATTTTAATGTCTCACAAATTCTTGTCTAGTTCCCTAGGAGGATATGAAAATGAAGCCATGATGCTAAGCTCTTTGGTATTTATCACGCACACTCTGATTGCATTTCAGAGCTCTGGGATTTAAACAGGACATCAGTCTTTCATAGCCCATTTGGATATCTTGGTCTTCATATAATGCTCCTGGATGAGTATCAAGAGCGACTGTTCGTGGGAGGAAGAGACCTCTTGTACTCCCTCAGTTTGGATCGAATCAGCAACAACTATCGAGAGGTGGAGTAAAAAGATGTATATGTTTGTCACTTTGTGTTATAATGCATAGGACAGAACATCAGAGTTTGCATGACTGGAAATCAGATAATGGTGTTCTTGTAGACGCTGACATTTTGTGTAAGAACTTTAATGTCATGTTTATCTGTAAGAAAAATACATCAGTTATCATTTCATTTCCAGGAATAACTCATAAGGGTCACTCTGGGCGAAGAGAGCTGGGGGACATTGAAAGTTATTTCTCACTATTTTTCAGCATGTGTACTAAAATTTAGAACATCACACAGCACTTTATATACACCTGATGTTTACATTTCTGATATGTAACTACAGAATGATCTTTCCCTTTTATTAGAGTAGTTTTTCTACAGCAACAAAGAAAAAAAAAAACATCAAACACATACACCCTCCCTCTCCTCCCCTCATCCCCTCAGAAAAGTACACAAACTATAAGAGTTATTTAAAAGCAACAAAAATCTTTCGATTATTTTCTACCCCTCTTTAGAAAATGCATCACTGGCTAAAAGCCAGTGCTGGTAAGTATTGACTGAAAATTTCATTTGAAGTCTACTCAGAGGTCTGTGAGAGAAGGGTGGTTCATGTCGTAGTCATACCAGTCAGCTTGGTACATCGTAGATACCACAGCTGATTGGCAAACTGGCTACTGAAGCAGAGAGACTTGAGTAAGAGTTGATGTGGGTCCTGGCTTCCTTCTGCACTTGGTAGCTAGGTCTGGAGGCATGTGGTGGCAAAGTGAGGTTGTCAGACCACCGCTCCTCCCACAGTCATCCTGACTAAGAATAAAAGATGCTTTAAAATACTTCAGTTTTCCTTGTTTTTAAAATTTCTTCCTTGTGTTTTGATCTATTTTTATTCATTCTCAAATGATTAAATGAATGAAACTGCAAGTAAATAAAGTACTTCTAGAGAAAGTTGACTTTTGTTGATTCTAGTACTGCAGTGATCACTAGACTTATGTATCAAATTCTTTTGTTTCTTCCTCCACTTGTAAGTGAATAACGTATTATCATGCCAACACCCTGTTCAGCTCTGCCCTAAGGGGCCTTCCTTATCTCTGTTTGCTCCATGATTGTGAAAGGACAATTTTTATCCTTTTTATAAACAGTTTAAGCAAGATGATCTTACACACAGAGAAATGGAAATACTCAGAGAGACCATCTGATAATTTATCTACATAAAATATATTAAACCAATACTTTTTAGCTCTTCAGAGAGCACTACTGCATACTGAACTGTGGTCCTGTACATTGAGGTATAAGTAAACTTTTCCATTTGATAAAAATTATACGCATCCTGTGACATGATATTAGAGGTCAGGGATATGAAGATATTTAAGAAGCAGTTGTTTTTATAAAATGAGCTTTTTTTCCCTTCTTTCCCATTTGGCAGTAAATCTGTATGAAGAAAGATGATAGGATTCAACATTTTATGCTTCTGTCCAACCACCATTGTCTCATCTGGATACACTCTTGAAATTCGTTGCTCTCTTTCTTGTTGTTTTTAGATAGAAGATCAGCTCTTTACTCTGAAACTATATTCTCTGTCTTGAGACCTGTGTGCAGGATATGACAAATTAGTAAAAGCTCTGCGTGCCTGCTTTTATGATGTGCAAAAGATGAGACACTGGAATAAATGGAGCTTGACCTTACACATTTGGAAACATGACCTCACTGGATCTCAACTTGTCATGCTCCTTCTCTCTTTTCCCAACGTTTACTCACCACAGATCTCATTCAGTGATAGCTAGGGAAAATTTAAGTGTCCCACTGCACTATCAGGAAAATTCTAGAATGAGACATTTATGTTATGTTATAGCTTAATTAATGAGATATGCTAGGGAAAGTTCTTGGGAAGAGACTGGTTGATTCATTATCATTTATCAAAATTTATATTAAGCTGCCTTTAGCTATGTGTTGGTTAGCCTTAGACCTTTTTTTTCCAACTGAAGACTTTAGTTTACTTAATCTAAGCCACCAGTTATAACCTAGCAAAAGTATAAGAAGGAGGCAAGTTTCTGGGTTTTATTCTCTCTCTTGGATACAAAAGGTATCTGTTTCAGAAATTGGTATCTTTGGGTAGATCTCATTGATCTTTTTTATTTTCTGCATTCTAGAAAGTAGCTGATGTGTTTTAATCCATTGCCATCATATTTTCAACAATTTGGAATATGGACATGCTCTCTAAAAACCAAACTAAACTCCACTCCCGGTCAGAAATCTCTCTGTTCTGCCATAAAATGACCCTGTAGTTCCTCAGATAGTTCTAGAAAGATTATTAGAAGTTCTCCAAAGGAAAACAACAAAATACTGAGTGGACATAAAATGCCTTTTCTTTGAGACTTATTGCCTGCCAAAATAATCCAGCATTTCCAGCAAACTCATCTTGCAATGAGTATGAGGCATGTATCCCATCAGTCTGCATTTAATAAACAGATTTAAGTTTCTTAAGGTTCAGCACAGTTCAACTGTCAAACATGAAGTACCACTCTGAAAGATAGATCAGAGCTTTATTCTTGTGTACTATTAATTGTTTGTGTATATGCCTACCAAAATTATATTAGGCACATATTATTCTGAGCACCATTAATATATATTAAAGAAAAGATTAGTACAAATGGAAAATATATCTCAGAGAAGAGAACTATTCCTGTTGCATTGTCTGGGAAATCTGGAGTTCTGAGTAGAGATCTCAACCATGGCATAGTCCTTCTAACTATCTCACTTCTTCACCTGTCATATTTCTTTTGCCTACTTTGTATTTGTTTTTATTTGTATTTGTCTGTATTCACTGTTTCTCTCTTTGCTTATGGTACACAGAAATTATCTTGCTTACAGTGTTTAGTATGTCTTACCATAAGCTTTTGAAACAAACATACTGTCTTTGGTTTCTAACACCCTAAGAACATCAGTGGCAAGACTGATGGAGACTATGAAATGTGGATATTAATATTTACAGAGAACTAAAGCCATACAAGTACTTGAAATCATGTGTAAAAGCAAATCTTCAGAGTTCTCTACGTGTGACTTTTGCTTTCTCTACAGATATAATTTCTTTTCACAACACTTTTATACATACACAAATTTTATACATATTCGGGATTTGAGCCAAAGTCTGGTAATGATGTAACACGCTGATAGAGAACTTTATTTGATATCTAGTGCCAATTTTAAAAAGTTAATTTTAATGATAACCAGAGCAGATCTTTGTTGACAGCAAATGAATCAATGCTGGTAGCTCACTGCCACTGATCTAACAGCTCACAGAGAAGGATAACCGTCGATTATACTTTTTCTCTTGTAGAAAGGAAATTAAACTGTACTCCCTATTTGTCCAAAAACTCTTTACAGGTAGTTGTTCTTCATAGCTGCTTCAAAATGTTCATGAAGGGCTTGCTATTAAGGGAAACCTTCCTACATAAGCTTGCGCAGAGAAGTTTCAACTTGCAGTTTCTTGTGCAGTATGAGATAACTTCAGATTAGGATTTATGTAGCCATTGCAATACATAATAGAACCTCAACAATTTATCCTGCCTTTCTTACCCCTGGTAAAGCTAGCTGTATTTCCACTCTGGAGCTGGCTGAACACAAGGCCTTGCTTGCATCTCCTTTGAATATCACACAGGAAAATATGCAAGTGGAAATAAGAAGCACATAATTTAGCAGTGAGCTTGATTATTCCCTGGAATTAATTCCCAAGAGGTAAGGTGATATGTATGTTGGTACATAAAATATATATCACACAAAATCAGTTATTTTTTTCAGAATTTGTGCCTCAGACAAAAACAATCTATGTGTTCATTAAGCACAATTTACTAACTCAAAACAACAGCCAGAAGGTTGAATTGCTTAATTGCCCTGTCATATTCTAGAGTTCAGACTAGCTAACACTGTAGTCCATTTTGGCTAACAGTGCTATAAAGTTCATATAATTTCCTGAAATTAGTTTTCATTAGACATGCTATCTTGTTTTTTGAGACTAGTGACTGAACAGGAAAGCTGTTTGGAGATATTAATTAGGATTCCAGATCCAATTAAATTTTGTTTCCTCTCTGAATTTACTCAGCAGCTATCATTTGTACTGCCCTGTAATTTCTTTTTTTTTCTTTTTTTTTAATCTATAAAGAGTATATTTAAACACAGCTTTTTTTCTATCTCTTCAATACAGTGCTAGAATTATACCATCCAGTTCTTAGGGATAATAGTATTGTACTGCAAGATGAGAAACTATCATTAAACAAGCAGTTTAAAAATTTACTTCGCAGTAGTCTGCAGTGGTGACAAGTTTTGAATAATTATGTCCAAACAAAAGATCAAGCTTGCAGCCCTGTGAAATCTATGTTAGTATGATGTTATTCCAGTCTAGATGCACACAAAAATTTCCCAACACTTGTGATCAACAGTTTGCCAAAAGATTTCAATCCTGGCAAAGAACCAATTCAAAGTTAAAACTGGTAGTTTTTATAACACTAAAGCATAAACATTAGGAAAGCTTACATGTGGCAAGTTAAAGGCTACCATTACAGCTGGTTAATATCTGGATATCCTTGCAGTACAAACATATCCAATTTATCCCAGTAAAGGAAAAATGAAATAATTACACAAATATCATTTAATATAATGTTACTACCTTGAGGCGTTCACTATCAATTTCTTTGCAAATTATTATAACAGACAAACCAAACGGATTTTCTGTTTTGGGGATTAAAAGAAATAAAAGCTTTTTTCTGTTTTTTTTTTTTTAATTTGCTATGACAGAAAAGTCAGAGTCTCTTTTAGCCTCTAGTCTATAAGAATTTTGAAGAGATCAAACTCTTAATGTCTATTTGTCTTGAGACCCGTAAGTGTTGTAGAAATCTACTTTGGGCTATAAACATGGATTTGTCTGAGACATAGATAAATGGCTATAGGCATCCAAGATAGATTTCTACACCTCTGCACATCTGTTGGAAAAGGTACAGAGATGACCCCTTTAATTTATCCTTTTGTTAGGCACCTTTAGCTACAACAAGCTATGATGCGTATCCCACTATGTAACACACAAAGCTGAGGCAACAGCAGATCTAGGATTTCACTTGTAGAAGACATTATGCAGGAGACAGTTTTAGAAAGCAGATCCGCGGTAGAAATGGTAGATACAGGGATACTGGATAGCTCCTGCTGGACATGAGCCTTTTGATGAGAGTAATTCACTCAGGAGGCAGAGCCCTTCACCTCTGCAAGAGACACACATCCCCCACTTCTCTTCAGAGTATGCTAAGGAACAAATCCTTGTTTACTCTGGAGCTGCTTTTCAAACTTTATGACAGTGGGTGAAAATTGAGTTATATCCTGGAGTTTTGTCTCTCTCTTAATTGTGTTTATGCATCTAATTCAGCATCCCTTAAGTGGAGAATGTGTATGTAAAATATTTTGAATAGCACTGGGACTAAGTATCCGAATACAAAAATGATCACCTACACACAATATATTTGATATTAAGTTACAGAATCAAGTGTTTCATTCATGATGTGTTTTCTCAGTTTCTTCATTCCTAACATTCTCTTGCATCACTGACAGGTAAAATGACAAAACAAAATCATTGGATGCCCCATTCTTGAAAGTGTTCAAGGCCACGTTGGATAGGGACTTGGGCAATCTGATCTAGTGGAAGGTGTTCCTGCTCATGGCAGGAGGATTGGAACTAGATGCTCTTTAAGGTCCTTTCCATCCCAAAACATTCTATGATTCTGTGATTTCAAGCACTTTCTAGTAGACCTCCACAATTTATAATTTATCTCAAATACTTAGATTTTGGGATGTTAGAATTACTTCAAGAAAACTCAATTAATACAACTGCACAAAAAGTTTAAGAGAAGGATTTAATTTAGAATAACAATAATTACACTACTGACAAAAATGTCTTAATGATGAGACATTTTTTCACACTTGATTTCAGCCAAGCTAGATATCACTGAAGTGAACATGTTTTTGTTTTCACTTTTAAAAATTCTAAGAAATGAAGTAATCATTTCAGTCTGCTCAGTCATTGTTTAACATTGTCCTCATCCAAACAAATCATGCATTTGTAATGAAGAATAAATTTTAAGCAGTAAGTAACTGAAAAAAATATTCTACTTGTGTAATTTGGCTTCACATTCAGCAATACACTGTGAAGAGCTGGTCTTATTCCCACAAGGACATTCAATGACCTCCTATAAGCCAGTTTCTTTCCTAAGTACCACTTAAAGCAGGAAATCAGCACTTCAAAATTAATGCTTTATGGGAAATTGTTGCCAGTCACTCAAAATTTATCAATGACATTTCTACTGAACTTATATAAATTGTCTAATATATTAACTTCTTTTGTATTCTCCTTGCTAGTATTAGTTTAGCTGAGTTAACCCAAGCAAAACTTTCATGACACAAAATATCTTTTTCATTATTGCATACTTATATAGATATTTAGAGGATAATTATTTGTCTTGAAGTCTGTTAAAAATGTAACAGAAGCTTGATTAAATGTAATAACGTACAGTAAAAGAATCTCACATGAGAAATAGTGGAAAAGTTTTATTAACATATCAGACTACAAATTGAATTATTTTCTATGTTTATTTGTTTTCTTTCTTTAGATACATTGGCCTAGCACACCTCTTCAAGCAGAAGAATGCATAATTAAAGGAAGAGATGCTGTAAGTATCATCTATTACAAATGGAATATACTTTAATTACAGCTTTTGCTGATCCAAAAACAAGGATTCAGGCATGTCTAACTTTCAGACAGATCAAAGCAGAGAAATAATTCTAAGTGTTACTGCTTAAAAATGTGCAACCACTACGAATATACTGAATTATTATTTTAATTGCTTTTTAAAGCATCTCATAAACAAGCAATGAACATTTTGATCATTTGAACTTTCTCCTAAAGCTTTTTCTAGTGATACCAAAGAAGGTACCTTAATAATTCCCTTCTTCCAGTTCTTTTTCTCTTTCTTTTCATACACATACAGTACTCTTCTGTGTTTAAACTTTTTTCATTCCAAATCGTTTTTAAAATTCAGACTCTCTAGAATACATTTAAAAAGCAACTAAATTATCAGTAATTATAACGTATACTTTTGCCCTATAGGTTTTCTGGCATACTAATATAAGTATTGTATTTTAATGAAACCAGAAGCTCTACTGTTCTTGTGATTCAATGTTTTAACTTTAATCATTTCCCAGAAAAAGACATGAAAGCTCACCAACACAAAGAGTCTGGTATCATTTACACCACGGGATGAAAGTTCTTCTGGATAGAAGCTCTCTATAATTTTGCAGTGCACCAAGCTCATTATCTGCAACTCATAAATACACAGTACATAAGCCACCTAATAAATCTCACAGTTGCAAGAGCTCACACTGATTAGATAATGATGATAGTTTTACAGCAGCAGTGATAGGAACATAGAAGGGCACACTGTTTTCCACAAAAGCACAGCAAACTAGCAGCCTTGATGATAACCACCACATATTCAGAGTGAAGTCTAGGAAACAATAAAAATTTTTCTTGAAGAGAAGTGTCCACATCAAGAGAATGGGTGAATCAGATGGAAAATAGTATAATAATAATTATTATTATAACAGCATAGTACATTACTCCTCACACTAACCTGGCTTAGAACTGATCATTTTGTACTTACATTAGAAATTCATTGCATTTTTCTGGATGTTTTTGAAGCCTTGAGATTTTCAGGTGCCTTTGGCTGAATATAGTGCTTTTCTGTACTATCTGAACATCATGTTAAATGAATACAAAATGTGAACTGTTTCAGCTTCAGTTTTATTTAATACTACCCATAGCCATAGGTTGTTATTACAGTTAAAGCTCTATCATCTTTCCTTCAGCTCTACACAAGAGATGTATTTTCTGATATTTTGATAATATTTGTTGGGTTAAATAAATACATAAATAGTTCTGGGTGTTCCGATGCAATGCAAAGTTTTCCCTCTCAGACTCATGAGATTCCCTAAAATTTGAAAATTTTTAAAATCCAGTCTGCTACTGTGCCTTCAAAAGTGCACTGGAATGAATGTGATCATTTAAAAAAATTAATATGTCTCCCATATTTTCCCTGTGCTGTGAAAGTTGGATGCCTCAGTTTTTAAAAACAAAAGCACAGATTTTGTAAAAAAAAAACCACAAGACTCCAGAATTGGTGTCTCTGAGAAAAAGACATTAAAATTGTGAAAGCTGGAAATATTTTAATACCAAACAGTACCGATTAATATTCTGATCCTCATGTGACTCCTAATTATGTGTGGGACAATGTGAGCGAGTATGGCTAATTAATTCCAAGGGATTCTTAGTAATTTTTATTAGCACGCTCTGTACTCAGTGTACTGCAGTTTCTCAACCCAAAAAGAAGCTAAATTGCAAACAAAACCTTTTCTATCATTTGCCTTTTCATATTCATTTTTTATAACCATCAATTAATATTGGCTTAATATTATAGCCAATAATATTATAGCTTAAAATCAACAGTTCAGCATGTGTAAGTTCTGAATTCTACTTTTCACAATATAAAGTCTTTGAGAAAAAAAAATACCCATCAGTTATCTGTCAAATACTTCTTTTATTTCCATGCTATTTCCTTATTTTCATTTGCAAAAGACCTGGTGCTAACTGCCTAAATAATATTATGCAAGACTGATATGTAATAAGCATTTCAGTGTTGAGAAACTTTATGCATTCTCTACTAGATGTATCGATATTAAACAACAGGACATTTTGGTAAGCTTTTATAACCTGTATAAGGTTATCAGTATATCTTGTAGTACTAAAACTTGAAGTATTTTAGTCATAAACACAGTTTCAGAAAACTTGCAACAGACATTTGGAAAAGCCTACTCTTAACATCTTAAACTCAGGCTATGCTTTTCTGATTCAGTTGAAGCCAGGGATGAAATCCTGCTCTCATCCAGTGTGCCAGGAAACACACCTGTTGGCCTGTGGTTTGAGAGCTTTTGACCCTTTCAATTATTGCATCAGCATTGGAAATCATTCAGAAATAGAAATCATATTCTGTTGCGATGACTAACTTTCACACTGAGAAGCTTAAGATTAATAAAGTTCCACAGATCTAGTAATGCATCTATGGAGTCTCCTAAAGATAACAATATTTAATAGTTTAAATAGGAAGTAGGAAGATGACTTATTTTAATGTTCTCCTGTGTGATGCATCTCTTCCTTCTTACCTGTATAGGATATTATTAGTGGGGCCAGCAGCAATGTCTAGTTGCTTTATGGTTCCCAGAATAGCACCCTTTCCAATTCGTATATAATTTTGATAAAGCCTAGCCATTTGGAATTACTTTTTCTATATTTGGTGTCTGTCTTATCCTGTTTTTATCTGCAGAAAATGTCAGGCATTTCTATGAAGATGCGCAGGAAAAAAGAATCTATAACCCATGCAGAGAGAAAAATAATCCTAAGATCTCTCTTCTTCTAAAGCACTTTTGAAACAAAGATCAAGAGCTGCAGAGATATGTGGATAACAAAAGGAAACCATGGATAAAATAGCACAACAGCACAGAGAAAGAACAGAGGGTTATAAGTCAGGAAGGTCATACTTGGGCAGGGAGGGAGAATGAGGAAGAGCATTAGTGCTAAGTGAAGCATCTATTTAAAAATTACAAAGCATCCTTCATGTTACCGTTCCACTGCTGCTGTTTACAAAATATTTGTGAAGCACAAGCAAAATGGATATTTCTGTCTTTGTGTGCTAATTGGTGTCCTGATGATGTCATCCCACTAAGCTCATTTCTCCTCTGTCTGTCAACTGACATATCGGGGTTTTTTTCAGTGGGTCTAAAAAATCCTGACCAGGTGAGAGACTGCACAGAAGACAATTTTTTTTTAAGTTTCCAGAAACATGTGATATTAAACAAGTTTCATTTGTCCTTTGCATAGACATATTTAATTATATAACAGGTTACATGCCTGTGTAGGTTACCTGCTTCCTTTAAAGATTCAGTGAATGACTGAGGTTGAAAGGGAGCTCTGGACGGCATCAGATCCAAGCCCCCTTGGTCAAGCAGGAACACCTAAAGCAGTACCTGCTGCACCAATGCCCAGTGTGGTTAAAGTCTCCTATGAGAATCAGATCCTACGAATGTGAGGCTCCTATCTATCTGCAGAAGGCCTCATCCATTCATTGTACCTTTTCAGGTGGCCCGGAACATGAATCAATGATAATGTCACCTATCCCTGTCTTCCCATTAATCTTAACCCACAAACTCTCAGTTGGCTCCTCATCCGCCTCCAGGCAGAACTCAATGCATTCTAACTGCTCTCTCACATAAAGGTCAACACCCCTTCATCATATCCCCTTCCTATCCTCCCTAAAACGCCTGCATCCTTCCATTGCAATGCTCCTTCATGGCAGCCATCCAACCAAATCTCCATGATCGCAGCAAGATCATAGTGTTGCAACTGCATGCAAATCCCTAACTCGTCATCTTTATTGCTCCTACTGCATGAATTAGTGTACAGGAACTCATGAGAGGCACTCCAGATTGTTGGGTTCCTAGAAAGGTTTTGGGTGATTTCTCCCTAATGGTTCCTGGTACGTACTTCCTTGCTTACATTTAAGTGCTGAAAGTGATCCCTTTTTGTTGATTTTGTGTTCCAATTCCTGTCACATCACTATATGTCCATGCTCATTGATCTTGTCCATCACTCCTTCACAGGGTTGCTGATTACTCTCTCTTCCCCATTATTTTGTTTTAAGCCCTTATCTTTGAGTCAACCATACTATTGGCAAAAATAACTTCTCAATTACCATGATATATTCTCTCATTGAAAGGCTAAGGAGAAGCATATAACAAAGGATATTTTTTCCGTATGATTCTTTTTTTGTTGTTGTTTCATAAATTTTAAGACTTGCGCTGAATGATGCAAAGGACTGAAGAAAGAAGAAAGGCAGTTTCTTAGTTTTGAATCTAATGTGGCTATGTGAATTCTTTCCATGGCTCCACCACAGACTTATTCTCTGGGACATTAACTTTACATGGTGATTAAGACCCAAGATTTTTCTCATCTAGTCTGAAAACCGGAGTGAAGGAGAGAAAAATTTCCAAAATGAAATTCCCCCACTCTCTTTTGCACTTCTTTAATTTTAGGATAGATTTATTTGCTTTTTGGAGATATATGAGCTTCTTCACTGACTACTGAAAGAGACTAGAAGAAAAGCTTAGATTAGAACTGAAAACTTTAGAATAGCTATAGTTAGCTGAGATTAATCTCATTACAATTGTCTTACATTTGGTATTACCATCTTAAAACCCAGGATCTGAGTAGCAGAAACATCACACAACTAAAGAAAATGAACAGAATTTTTTTTCCAAACACAGAAAATACTGCATAATCCTAAACACCCTGATAAACCAAGTCAGTGGAGTCCCAAAACAAATAGATAGCTTTATTCAGTCTCTGTTTCCAGTTTAGCAAAGGAAGGGTAATGACCCCACAACTCAAAGCAATGCTTGTAATTTTGTTAATCGTAATATTTATGAAGATGCAAATACACTAATGTGTCCCAGGGTATTGCCTTGGGGGAAATGAATGATTTATTCTTCAAAGGAGGGCTTGAATGGTGGAACTTAAAAAAGCATGAGGCTATACAATATAAAAAGTATTGATTAGCAATGCATTATAGATGAAAAAAAATATGCAGTGGTCTTATGGAAAAAGAAAAAAGTGTTACTTTCTTGAGATAAAGTTCATTTAACTTGACAGATAAGCCATTTGTTGATTGTTCACATCTCCGCTCTCAGTTTAATGCCTAGTGTATCTAATAAAAGTTAAGAAAACAAATATACAAATATCTAGATTTGTGAAATGTATCTGAGATTAAAGAAGCACAAAATATGTTTTATAATTTAATAACTCCTGATAAGTGCCTAGAGTGAGTTGTGATAAATCAGAGCTCTAAATTTCTAAATGCGTTGTAAGTGTCCATTCATGGATTTGGTGACATTGAAGTACTAGTATAAAGTGAGAGAACTAAAATTTTATAAATAACAGAAAAGAAATTCTCAGTATGCAGAGCATCATCTGACATCACCTAAGTTATTAAAAAAAAAGAAAGGTATTTTACTTTTTATCATTTTTAACAGAAATGCTAAGATTTTCCTGTGCTTATATTTTTTGTGAACTAGGACGAATGTGCTAATTATGTCCGTGTCCTTCACCGATACAACAGAACACATCTTCTGGCTTGTGGAACAGGAGCTTTTGATCCAGTTTGTACCTTTATAAGAGTTGGACATCCATCAGAGGTAAGAAATCTGTTTTACAGTAATGATTCTTCTGCTCTATATTCCAGCAAAGCCTCTATGGTTAAAAATAAAAAATTAAATTGAAGTGCTGGGAGTTCTCATACAGATCATACGGGAGATAGTTTCCCAAATGAAATGTGATGGTTGTCCAAAATTGAGAATAGGGTAACTCATTAATGACTGAAGTTATATTTTGGAGAATGAGGCAAAGAACTTCAACTTGATATTTTTTTTGTTTTAGGAAATACTGTACTGTACTACACATACTTAGTTGAATGGAACCTGGAATATCTTAATTGCTTTTATTGAATTCAGCTTCTTATTGTTGATCATATTCAGAAAGTATGTGTTAGCTCCTTAATGACAATTTTAACTGTGTGAAATCGTATTGATTAGACCAGGATTAAAGCACTAAATGCACCAATCTCTCATTTTAAATATACTCAGGCAGTTAACCTACTCCAAGTTATACTAATAAACTATGTATTACAACATGGACACCAAAATGCTGACTGACTGATCTTGCTTACATCCTGCTCGTGTGTATAGTCTAAAAAAAAATTGGAATTAATGAGTATACTCTGAAATTCCCTACAAAAACAAACAAACAAAAATAAATAAGAGAAGCCTTCTTGAGGGATTGAATTTCTCCACTTATTATAAGACTGAAACTGTGAGTAAAGGTATAAATTATATTCCTAGGTGTGAACCTTGGAAATCCAGATGGAAATACAAAAATTGAAATTCAATGTGGAAATTGAACACTTAAAACTATCCCTTACATACACTTAGTAACACTGAAGAAATTGTTTGTTCTACTATAAGGTAAAACAACTGGTAGGGAATCCCATTGTTTATCCAAACAGCCATGAATTTGGAGGAATAAGATACCAGAGAGGCACATGTTATGACCACTTTTAGGAATCTGACTGGAGATTCCTGGTTATGCAGCTTTAAGAGGCACTGGATAATGGTCTGGTTTAGTTGGCTCATGGTTAGCAACATCTCCCAGTAAATCTCAACATCTGTCATGGAGCATCATTCAAGAGAGTTCATGCTTCCCCCAGTGCCAGCTGTAGGATTTTCAAAGTAATTGCAATTTTAGTAATTTGCTTTACAGATTGGTTTAATTTTGTGTACAGTATTCATAAAATAATATAGAATGAACAATGAAGACCAAACTCACTGATGATCATGAGAAAAAGTAAAGCTTCAAAATAGTCACAAGTGCTTTTCTTTGCCTTTCCAAATATTTCAGAACATTTGCCAAAATTTTTAAGCTACATTATAAAGAATCTGCTGATGTGTATGTATATAAAATGAAAACAAGAATACATTATATTTAAAGTTTTATGCAGATGAACTTACAGAAACTGGAAGAAGTCTGCTATATCCCAGAAAATTAAAGGTTGGTTTTGAATTATGTTGTATAAGTTTATGATCTGGCTACCTTCATTTGAGAAAGAAACTGCAAATATACATTACTTTGTTTCTTTGTTGTTAATGAAGCTGATGGTGTTTTTTTTATTATTGTTTGTTGCCAAACTTTTATCTTGTTTTGTGTGACTTCCTGTATTTAAATATGCAACTACAAAGTGGATGTTCTTCCAGCCCACTCCAATCCACCCCACTCCTAGTTATTCTATACCAGAATTACTCCGTTTCAGCTTAAGTTCTCCAAACAATCTGGTTTTATTCTGTCTTTTACATCACACTTTAATTGTCATTCCACATTTAGCTGACAGTTTTGTGCCTAGCAAGTCATAGAAGCTGTATTTCATACTTTTCTCATACCTACAGTGTTGTTTATTGATTAACCGGTCAGAACATCAGGAAAGCAAAGGACAGAGGCTAGAGTTGATTTAAAATATGCAGTTGACTCAAATAAATATTAATCACAGGTGTATTTTTTTTTATAAACTCTACTCCTTATATGTTAATAAAGCATTTCCTTCAGATATATATATACTTTGAATCATCTTTTCTGAGTAAACAAGGATACCTTTGAAAAATGAAACTAGAACCACACACAACATCAGCAATGAGGATCCAATCTGTGCTGTGCACCATCATCTGCTGTTAAAATCAGCAGCACTCGGTAGTTAAGAACCCATTACAGGACTTATATTTGATGCTATCTGACATCTGACACTGTCTTCTAAAATTCTGGAACTAAATGATAAGCAATTATTAAACAAAGAAACTCTGAATGTCTTTGCTCATATTATGAACCTTGTGTCAGGCTTCCTGGAATAGGTTAAAGGAAGCAGTGCCTGTATATTTAGGAACTCTATTTAATCAACAACCTAATAAAGATAGAAACAAAAAAAAAAAATGAGAAGCAAAATTTTTATATAAGAATGTGTGGCTCATGATTCCCCCCTTTAGTATCACTGTCTTTTCTTTCCTTCTTTTTGTTTATTATACTCATATGTAAAACTGAAGTTCTAAAATTTTACCCACACTGAAGTCATGGGAAAAATACCATTTTTCTGTTTGTGTAGCCCAACAGGAAACATATTTGCTACACTAGGAGCTATAAGTAGTAGCCATACCGGTTTCCCTTATCTGAAAATTTGACCATAGGATTAAAAAAGACAGGTGCCATGTATATGGTAATTTAAAAATAACACATGGTATGTGGTTGAGTAGGCAAATTGTAATCTTGCAGGATAAGAATATCATGTAACTGCAGAAAGTAAAGGAACCAAATCTGTCCTCAGAAAATTGCAATTTAAACTCTGTTGATCTCTCCACTGAGAGTGTCCTGAGAAAGTAACTTCAAATTACTGTCCTTCAACTTCCTCCACCTCAGCTCTCTTGTCTCTTTCTGTCTGACTTTCATGGAAGGAGAATTATAAATGATTGGCAGCTGCTCCCTAAAGTCTTTAGGTCCAGCCATAGAAATAGCCTAATCTGGGAATACAGCGATCCTTACATGGCACTGCTGGTTCATAGCCAGGCTCAGCTGGAGACTCGACAGCATTATATTCCTTGCATTTTTCTGAATTCATTTTTACTACTAAGTATAGTTGTACAGAAACAACTTCTGAACAAAATGTCTTTATGTAGTACAAGGTATATTTGAGGCTTATGTACATTCTTTGAACAATAATGTTTTGCAGACTTCTGAACTCATAAAGTGTAAAAGGAAAAGAATCATAATACCAGACTTCTCTGTATCTGCAAATCTAGCTATCAAAGCACATAAAGCTAGATTTACTCTTCCATGTGGAATTATGAATCAGCATAGAAGAAATACATGCTTTGTGCTTCCTACCTTAAACCTTAAAGTTTCAGTATTGCTTCCTGAGCTAATTTTCCAAGCAAGACGTGACCTTTTCTGTAAAAAAAAAATTCAGGGTTCTTGAATTGTAATGCATATGGTAATAACAATTAGAGATGTACGCATTAAAAACTTGACAAAATAGTAGGACTATGTATTCTGAAACCTTCAGCCTTGCAATTTACTGTACAAGCCTCCAATTGAGGCTCTTGTTCTTCAGGCTCAGTAGTCTCACACTGCAGAAAAATGTATTCTGTTACTGGTTAATAATGAATGTTTACATGAATTCATCCATTTCTGAATAGATGTTTGGTAAGCAAATGAAGCATTACAGCTCTTCCTTTGGACTGTGATAATATCCTAAAGCCATGTTCATGACTGTATTCATACTGTATGGTATTCTCTATCCCAATCAATATTTAGCATGTTTTTGTGAGGTGCGTGCCAGCTTACGAAAAGGAGTACTCCTGCCTCTTCTGTAAGTCTTACATTCTTATTCAACTACAAATTCATACTTCCTCATCAAAAACAGTCTTGAGCTGTGCCTTGCAATAAACTGGGCTGCTATCAACAAGCACTGAAGCCAAAAGGAGACCTTTGTCTCAAAACCAGGAAGAATTTTGTTGTCTAATTGGTGAATCATTACTCCTTGGAAATTACTGGAAATCAGATCCTTTAAGTTTCTCAAAAAATGCACTAGGATGTCCATTCCCATACACAGTCTTTCTAGAAAATATTAATCTAATTTAGCATGCAGTAACTGAAATCTTTCACAATGAAGTTTTAATAAGATATATTACGCATTTGAATTCTTCTTACATGTTTTTTTATGGCTTATAGAAATATCACAATACTAGTTATTTCAAGAGCGCTTAAATAGTTTTTAGTAATTTTTAATTATTTCAATTAAATATTTAAAATAATTATACTTGAGCATGTTACTCATATAAACCAACAAGTAATATTGATTGGATTCAACCTCAAACTTGTGTTCTGTCATCAGAATATAAACAAATATATTTTTCAAAATCAAATTACATATAACTTTCATGATACAATACGTACCCTTTTGAAAGATTAAACACATAACAGATTAAAGCTGTTATTTTACTTTAAGATAGATTTAATTCATTCTGCTCTGGATTTCCAGTCTGTTCACTTTAGTAAGGCTGTTGCCAGATATTACCTTTCTAAAAATATACAATTATAGTCACTGACAGTAACAAGCAGCTTTTTATCTTTTTCTCTCTAATTACTTTGACTCTGATGAACGTTGCCTTCCAAATTCTAAACATTTCAGCAAATTAACCAACATTCTTGTGTCATTTAGAAATAAATTACAAATAGGTGAAAATATAATTGCTGACTGCAGAAAGAACAACTAAGCTGGTGTCACCAAGAGCATACTACATATTTTTTACCTACAAAACACAAGGCTATCGCCAGCCACTAAAGGAGCTCATTATCACCGACTTTATGAAATACTTTCAAATGTTAAAAAGGTTATTTAGATTAGAAAAGCTTGGGTCTGTATTGGTCTATCATCCAGAAATGAATTTTCTTCATCTCGTTACAATTACATTTTTTCAGAATGTGTGAACAAAGCAAGAGTCAGAGACCATCCAACCTAAATTTCCTATGATGCAACCAATGTGTCCTTCACACATATTTTGTGAGGACAAATCTGAGATAATTCTTTAAATCAAATACAGAAGAGGAAGGAAAGTAAAAAGAAATAAATTACTCTGCCTTCATTCTCAACAATTGTCATGCTTGCTGCTTTTGATGCCACTAGGAAAATGAAAAAGAGTGAAAAAAAAATTAAATATACATATATAAAATAAAATATAAAATAAAACATCTGCCATCCAGTTTATTATTTTTCCATTTGTATACACTCCTCCATTTTTTCAGTAGAAGTGTACTGGAAGAAATGCTTTATATATATATATCAGTTTTTGTTTCTTCACATGTATTTGCTAGTAAAGCAGAACTCCTGTACTATTGTGAATAGCTCAGGATACTGTAGGTGAATTATTATGAACCTTAGACTAAGATGCACACTGCAGATATATCTGCAGTCAACGTTTTTTGCCTTAATAAGCTATCAAGGTCTTAGTGGTGCTCCAGAAGCTCTTTAGAGGTCTTTAGACTGCCCAAGTAATGAATAAATGAAGCATCTTTAACAAGTCCAGAACAGAGTTCCATTAAATACAGGTAAAGATATTAATCAGCTTCCATAGGACCTGCAAAATGAGTGGAAATTTCAAAAGAAAACAATGTGCAGAAGTAGTATCCTCAGTTTTTACAGTCTATAAAGAGAAAAGACACAGCTGATTTCTATGGAGCGTGCCACTGCATGAGAAACCTGTTGAGGGGATAGAAGTTGTGGTATACAACTGTAAATTAGAAATATGAGGAGAAGCTGAAGGATCTGGGGTTGTTTAGTCTGGCAGAGAAGAAGCTGAGGGAAGATCTCATTGCTCTCTACAGCTACCAGAAAGGAGGCTGCAGAGAGAAGGATGTTGGTCTTTTCTCAAGTGATGTGATAGGACACAAGCAAACACTCTCAAGTTGTACCAGGGGACATAAAGATTTGGATATCAAGAAGAACTTCTTCACAGAAAGGGTGGCCAAGCATTGGAACAGGATGCCCAGGCATCTGGTGGAGTTGCGGTCCTTGGAGGTATTAAAGAAATGTGTGGAAGTGGCACTGCTGGATATGGTTTGGCAGTGGACTTGCAGTGTTAGGCAGATGGTTGAACTCATGATCTTAATGATCTTTTCCAACTTAAATAATTCTATAATTCTCTGATCAAGAATTTTTCTTCAAGGACAATTGTACATTGTGTTTACATCTTTCATTGAGCTGTACAGTGAGCTGGCAGAGTACCATTTTCAACATCTCATGTACTCATTAAACTGCCTACAGTTGTGTTTCTCCACTTCAGAAGGCTGATGACTAAGTCATCCTTTCCACAAAATGCACTAGTGGCTTCAGAGAGCCAGTGTCCGGATTCTAACATGCTCCTTACTAACCTATTTCTTTTTCAGCTAGTCTGATGGAATTCTGCTTGTCAGGGAATTGCAATGCTAAACTCCAAGTCTCTATTAGAAAGGAACAGCCTTTAGTGAAGTCATAGGTGTACCTGTTTGGAGAACAGTTGATTCAGGCTGGAGTTTCTCCCTTCTTTCCAATCTATGTTTCCCTTAATTGTTCATTGGATTTTGGGAGGGATACTTATTTTTCAAATTCAGAACAAAAATAAGATTCAACAGTGCAGTAAACTTTACCCCAGACAAACAGAGGCAAAATAAACCCCTCAGTTCTTGCTTTAACAAACTGGAGTAAATTGACATAGAAGTTAAGAAAGAATGTTCAAGTCGTATCTTAGTTTAATTTTTACATGACATAACTATTCTGTTCTTGATCAGTATTGGTAATGTCATAATTATTTCACCTTTTTGTTAAGGAACAAATTTATATACATATTTATGTATATTATTTCAGGATATTGTTTCTGACGTATCTTTTTATAATCAAAACAAAATGATCTGCCCAGTTATTCCCTCTCCATGCTTTTTCCTATTACTCATCTCAGCTCTCAGTTTGCAGAGGATTAAAGAGTAGGAACATCTGGTTTCACTTACCAAACAGAAGTGGGTGTTGGTCAGTCCCTTATTACACAGAATGTGTGACAAATTCTTACCCTGAAAATATTTGCTCAGAGACACAGTGTTCCTCTTTGGAAGGATAAAAAGCTACCAGTTAGAAACTGGTATCCACTAAATCTTCACATTATCAGAACAATCTATTTATGGAATTAAATCAGCAGTGATAAATGCTATGAAATTGCTTATTTACTGCAGTTCTTTGTATCTATACTTTATGTGAAACAATTTAGATGATCTTTAAACTGTTGCCAAGAGTTCATGTATGTAAAGTGATATCAACTAATAAAACTACTGTCATAGATTTATTTTATTTTTTTTTTTACCAGAAATGATTATATCATTGAGTCTGAATGTCCATCTTACAGGCTGTGAAACTGCAACATCCAAAAGCCCTAAATTTTATTTCAATTAAAACACTTCAGGTTTTGGAAGTTAAATATGTGTATTACAAAAGAAATTAAAATGCCACCTAAAATCATGGGAAGCAGGAAGTTTATTAGGTGGCATTACCCCTATGCTCATAGCAAACAACAGAAGTGCTTTGCTGTAACAGGAAAAAACTAAAAAACAAAGATCAAATTAACCCAAACTGTAGATGTATTTCTTATTGAATTCAAACTTACCTATGTATTCCTGCGAAAATGTGTACGAAGTAGCCAAGCAACATGTGAAATAATTTTCTGCCCCAGTTTAAAGAACAACCCCATCTTCAAATCTCGCCAGTCTCTGATCTTTTTCTGAAAAGATAAATATCGTCTTGTAACACAAAAAAATGTCCTTCCCAGTCAATGCATGTGTCTCTGTGTGAAATTCAAGCTCATGATATATGGCTGTAATAATTATTTTAATGAATGATTGGATATGTGAGTCATCCGTAAGGGTAATAAAGAAAGGGAAAATCTCTTCCCCTGAGTTGTTTGCAAGGAAAGGGATAATGAGTGTTGCATAAATAGAAACAGGGGCCAGAAAGCTTTACAAGAACATTTTGTGTGGTCAGTCACATACTGCATGGATGATTGCTCCCAAATATTGAATTAAAACATTCAGGAAATTATGCATTATCATTTTAAATAATCAAAATAATGACAACTCCACTCTTTCACTTAGAAAACTTCCACTTACTCAAGGCTAAATTTATCTAACATCAGCTTCCTGCCTTTAAACCTTGATATGCCTATGATAGCAAACTTGAAAAGTCTCTCATTATCTTTTCAAAATCTTTTCCATGTATAAGTACCTATACACAGAGATCAAGCTACCTCTTCACTTTTTTGATAAGCTGAATAAATATAGCTCCTTAATCCTCCTATCACAAGGATTCCTCAGTCATATTTGTGTCCTTCCTCTGAACTCTGCAGTATTTTTAAGTGTTCTGGAAGGGCACGCACTACAGCCAGACAAGCTATTTGATGAGGCAAGGTCACTTCCCTACTTCTGTTTGAGATTCCTCTTTCCGTAGACTCAAGTGCTGAGTTCATGGCACAGCATCACACTGAGAAATCTCATTTTTATATTTTGGCACTTGATTCAAAGCTACTCTCTGGAGCCCAATTTTTTCCCAGTTAACTTTATACTTAATTAAGACACCTAATTAGGTAGGAGTCACATACAAGAAGATGAACAAAGATTTCTAGAAATGCTTGTCATTGTCAGCTGTAATAAGGCACCCAGGATATCCAAGATACTAAGTGAGATACTTCAGTCTAATGCTGGAAGGTAGCCTGACTGAACATGGATCTGAGCCTTCACAATTTAAAGCATTCTTATGACAAAAAATGGTGTTCCTTTTTTCCAGTATATAGCACTTTGGATACAAATGTATTGAAATTTACTTTGTCAGCTTCTAAACTTCAACTCAATGTTTAGATCACCCAATGACACACTAAGTACCCATTATTTTTCATTATTTATGCCTCATCAGTCTTTTTCTGTCATTTGTAAACTTTACCATAAATAAGTAGTACTCTTGTTTAAATCACTCTTAAATCATAGAATCACCAAGGTTGGAAAAGACCTCCAAGATTATCCAGTCCAACCATCCAGCTACCACCAATATTTCCCAGTAAACCATGTCCCTTAGTACCACATCTAAACATTTCTTGAACACCTCCAGGGCAGCCTGTTCTAGCACCTGGCAACTCTTTGGAGAAGAAATTTTTTCTAATATCCAACCTGAACTCCAAGGTGCAACTTGAGGCCATTCCCTCTCACCCTATCATTAGTTACATGGGAGAAGAGGCCAACTCCCACCTCACTACAACCTCCTTTTAGACAGTTGTAGCATTATAAGGTCACCTCTGAGCCTCCTTTTCTCTAAAAGAAACAATCCCAGTTCCCTCTGCCACTCTCATAAGCCTTGTGCTTCAGACCCCTCGTCAAATAAATAAACAAATAAATCAACATTCTATCAAAAAGAAATCTTCAAGGAAAGAGGATTAATTGATGTGTACCTAATAGCAACTACATTTTAATATATATCTCCAGTTTACATTCCTTAACAATTTCACAATGCACATTATTTCATCAAACAGCTATATACAGTCAAATGCCTCAGAGAAATCCAAATATTCTGTATTGGTACAGTTGTTCTTATTTGTCAGTCTTAGACGTTGCAATAGACAACAGGTTTGTTTGACAGTACTCTCTATCCAAAAAAACGGAGCAGCATTCATTATTTTTGGATTCTATCTAAATATGACTAAACAAAATTTAATTTCAATTTGGCAGAATTTACAAATTGATCAGCCACACAAAATGAATTTTCCACTGTATTAAACCTGTACTTTAAAGATTAAAGACAGGTGGCCAGGAAAAAATGAATCAACACAGAGAAATAAATAAAGCTATTAGACCAAAAACAAAGAAATATTCCACCTGTGTTGTAAATTAATGGGAATAGGTAGGTCATTCTAGTCTCTTCTACCTTTACCTATGCATCCTGGTTTCAGACAAACTGGTGTTAATGGCATAGCAATGTCAGGTTGTTGCTGAGTGGTAAGAACAAACCGAAGACCAGGCCATTTGAAGAAGAGGCACTGCCTTTATAGCACAACAGCAGGGGTAGAGTGGAGCCAGGACAGGTGGCCAGAATTAGCTATGGGTTGTTCCATACTGTGTGACACTGTGCAGAAGGCCATAAAGCTGAGAGGAGTTGGCTGAGGGTGCAGCTGCTATCTGCTTGGGATGCTGTGGGGCATCTGTTGGTGGGGGTAGTGAGAGGTGAGACCTCATTGGCAGGTTGTGAGTAATTGTATTGCAGCTATATGTATTGCTATAATTGCATTTTTTTTCCATCTTTTCTCTTCTGTTTTAGAAAACAGCTTTTGTCTCAACCCACGAGTTCTATTTTGTTTCCTATTCTCTCCTTCATCCCACTTGGGGGAGTGAGTGAATGGCTGCTGCTGGCTTAACCCACAACACTATCAGAGAAAGTATATTTCTAAGAGAGGTTACCTTGTGAAGTCTATGACATTCTTTGAGGAGTGAAGGTACTATACAAGTTGCTAGTCATCACAATTAAAATCAGCAAAAATTGAACAATGACAGGATTTAGGTAATATTTTTGCAGGTTTATAAAATCTACCCTAAATATTCTATAAGTCTTCTATAACTTAAGACTCTTTTTAACTTGAGATCTATCCAAGAAAATTATTCCAGACTGAAAAATGAACTAAAAAGAGGTATTTGTAGTTCATGTGCATCATAAAGAGCAAACAGCTGAAGGCTCCTCAGTGAGTGGATCCAATCCCTTGCCCTTTCTTCCAGAATCCATACTTTTGCCATGCCTTCCTGGAACTTTTCAGGTCTGTTGGCTATCTGAGGCTCCAAGTCCATGGAAATGAAAAGCGCTTTTCCACAGCCATTCCTAGTTCAGCATACTCATTTTCTTCTCTGTGCCCAATATATCTGTTCCTCTATTCATCACCAATGGCAATTAATCTAATCTCAAACTATAGAGCTGTATCTTTCCTTTCTTCATGATTTTTGTCCCCGAATTTTTATTAATCATCAGACAAGAGGGTGTTTATCTTGTATCTGTTCTGATTTGACCCTCGCAGTCCCAAGATAAGATTAGACTGCCAAAATTGAGGAAAACTGAAGATCTTGGCTAACTATGTAAAGATGTTCTACTTAAAGACAGAAATTCCCTGCAGAATTTCCTTTGCTTTGCATTTGTACTCTCTGTAGCCCCTAGTTATAAGACTACATCTCCATGTACACCTTTTAATTATAGAGATCCCTTATGGGGTTTCAGGAACTTTCATACATACTGACCACCATACCACTGCAATGTAATCATAAATTATGTTGTTTAAGATCTTATTCTATGCCACAAGACCTTAATGAATTTATATTTACAGCTAAGGTTATGCAAAACTGTGTCTCCAAAAATTCTGACAAATTCAATCATGTGTACATAATAACTTCAAACTGCTAAGGATAGATTCCTGTGATTTCTATATGCAGTTTTTTTTTCTTTTGCCAGAGTATTTAACACGAATTAGATCACTAAAATATATTATTTCTGTCACTTTGGGGTAGATATTTTGACATAAGTCACAAATTGCTAATCCTTTAGCAAACCCAGGCATCTGTCTGACACAGCTCCAGATTTTAAACATGTCCAATGTGTCTTACTCATTTAAATGTAGAATAAAAGGCATAGACCTGAAAAATGTGAATTTTTAGGGAGGATTTAATGTCTGTAATATTTTATGCACTTTCGTCCCATAGGATGTTTGATCTTTTCAGTATGTCACTGCATAGTAAAGAGGATTGAAAACAGTTTCTCAGGAGAAATACTACCCCCCAAATAATCTTCATTATGTCAAACGGAGGAGAACTGACTATTTCAGTGAGTTCTTTGAGGGCTTTATCCTTAACAGTGCATCTCCATTTGGCTCAGAAAGTAAAAAATAGTGTAGAATGAATATGGAAGGTGTAATTTTCAAATGTATTAATCCTCTGAAAGCAGGCATAACAACTTGAGCCAGTATGTATATTTTTTACAAATTAACATTTGGAATTTTTTTTAGATCTTCTGTCATGAAGAGTTCTTCCACTGCTGGAGCACCCAAGTGTTGCTCATCCACATATCTCTGTTATGGTGATTTGCAATAGGAATTTATTAACATATTTGGAATAAACTTTTCTTTATAGAATCTCTATGGTATTGATTATTTTTCCACTAGTTTTAGATTTTTTTTATTTTTTTAATACTTCGTTGGATCAGGTACCCCTTATTATACTGGAGACTGTAATTATCAGATACTGCTAATGTATGCTTTTTTTGTCTAAATGTAGTCTTCAGTACATATAAGCTATATGGCATAAGAAGTCTTTTCAGGCCTGACAAGGTGTGTTATTTTCTGTTATGCAAAGAAAATATATTTTAGTGTTTATCTCTTCTACCACTTGCCTTCTTGATGAGGGAAACATGCAGCTCAAGGTAGGATGATGCAGTAGAGAGCTCATTTTGGAGACATATTTGAATTACTTTCTGCTGATTCACAGAAATGTTCTATGATGTTTCAAACTATCTTTTTAAAAGGGGATATCAAGGTTTGTCTTTCCCAAAAAAAGCCTCTGCATAATGTAAACAGCATGTCTGTCTGTGTCAAAATACAAATGTATGGATAAGCAAGTATACAAAGAAAAAAACACTGAAAAAATATTTTGATAATACACAAGGCAAAAGAGTATTTGTAAAATCTCATCTGTATTTATAAGAAAAATGTTATAGCGCAAAAAAAATTAAAGATGAGGTGTATTTTGTGAATTGCACTTCATTTTCTGTTGTGGTCACAAAATTTCTCTGTATTCATTTGATTTTAATTTCTTACATGAGAAAATGAATCCAGCTGCACAAGTGAAATTCTCTACAAATCTTATTGAAAATTAAAATATTTTCAAATATTTTATTGACTTTAATATAACCTAACCTAAGGAGCCGAAGAATTTACATTAGTATGCATGACTGTTTATGGTTGTACAAAATGCCAGACGTTAAAGGTGTAAGGTTAAGATTAAAACAACCTTAAAAAATCTAAGAATAATATCTGTGGGCAACAAATGCTTTCTTTCTTTATAAATAGCATATTTGCTCTATTGAATTTCTTGAAATTCTGTCTTCCACAGGACGAAGTTTGTTACTGTCTTGGAGATTTCATAAATTACATTAATTTGACAGAGCTTAAAACTGTCTATAGAGCTGCAATGGTGTCTCATTGGGTACATAAGTCAGTGAATTTTTTAAATCAGTTTTTCATAGGTGTTACTTTATTGTTTAGCTTGAGATAGTAATAGAAAAAAACAAATGGAGTGCTTGGAATCAGTGAATCCAATTATATCCCTTATTTTGTGATAAGAGTCTCATTAATTGTCCTAAAGAACAAAGGCAAAACTGCTATAGTCTTCAGTGGAAGTGCTTTGTGAGCGGACATTGCCATGCATGCAAGAGGTAATCTCACAGCTATTGTTCACCATTGTACACAAGGGCAAGGAAAACTTCTAAATATTCTCTCTTCAGAGGAGGATTGTGAAGGTCCCCATTGGGATCTCCCTCCCTCATGCACTCTGTCCATTTGCAGCTCTGGGCTTTGGACTCCAGTTCTGATACCCTTGTTGAAAGCCCAGTTTACCAGCTCACTTGTTCAGCCAGGCAGTCCACAAGGTTGTCCTTCCCTCCTTATGTCACTGTGTCCCATCCATTTCCAGTAGTATTCCTCAAGCAGGGCCGTGTAATTAAATAAGGTGAATCTGTGGTGTTCGTACTCCCCATACATTTCATACTTAAAAAACTTTTTCATTATTTCTCACAAGCAATGCACTCCTATTTTACATTTTTAGCATTTGGCTTTTGAATTTGCATAATTCAAAAAAATGAATTTTTTTGAAAATTCTTCCAAAATGTCTCCAAATATATGAAACATGAGAAATAGCTTTGCATGTAATGTCGTGCTCACTCTAAAATCATTTAATCATGAGATCATTAATACTAAGAATGAATTTTGTTCAGTGACTTGCAATAATAGGAAGTAGTATAGACAGTGTTAAGAACTACATTCGCAAAAAAAATCTGCCCTGTCGAAATACTCTAAATATGATTTATCATTTTGCAGTATAAACAGCATGGACTTCTCTAAAAATAAATAAAATAAGCCAAAAGGCATAGGTCTCCTGGAAAATATACAGCTAAGAATGTAATGAAAGATTGTGAAATAATTTAAATTTCCTTTTAAAATGACACTATGATATGTTTTACTTTATATGTTACCTGGAAAACACTAACAATTAAGAGCGGGAAAAAAATCCACTTACAGAAAATCAAATTATTTTTTTCTCATAAAAATAATATAATAGGAAATCCCAACAAAATCCTCCATATTTTTAAGCCCCTGATTTAGTTAAGAGATATGTACTTTGCATTAAAGCTGAGAATAGGCTTAGGTACTTTGCTGAATAGTAATGGAAGTAAGCATATGTTTTAAATTAATCACGTGCATTAATGCTTTCTCGAACCAGAGCAAAGCAGCACTTGGCATGAGAGAAAGCAATTTTCTGCAACAAAAGTTAAATGCAGTCTTTAAATTTTAATGGCTCCGGTTGACCTTTTCTTTCTTTATTATTTATAACATACATTCTTCTTCATTGTCTAAAATTATCAATTCATGTCAAGTTAATGGTAAAATGTTTGATGCCCTTGGAAATATCTTCTATTTCTTTTTTAAATGACATGATTATTTTAATAATACTTGAAAGTGTATAATGTTTTCTGGGTCAAAGTTATCATAAATCAAACCCAGAGCACCACTTTTTCTGAACTATATGTAGAAATTTGTAATTCCACTTCCAGTCCTACGTAGTTTTTTTTGCATTAATTTTACCCTAACCATTGAGAACACCCAGAAAATAAATTGCAATGTTTAATTGCTGTGTTGGATAATCTTTGATGAAACTGTCAGTTTTCTTGTGACATTTCTCAAAGGATTGCAATGTCACAAACAGCAAGGAGGGTTAGAATTATGGTATTATCCTTCAAAGCTGATTATTAATGTGTAACGCTTATTTCACTTTAATTGGCGTTCCATGGAAGCTGACACATTTAACACCTGATCTTCAGTTACTTGTTCCAGTGATGGGAATAATTTACTGCAACCATGGAATATTTGGTATGCTGTCCTAAATGATGAAGGTGGAAAATCTCTCTTGGAGGAGTCACTGATTACATTTAGCAGTGATTTTTCAAACAGTTTCATGCATCTGCAAGCTTTTATGAGATGTGCATCCTGTTTTGTATTGAGACAGATGAGATCCACTTAGAAACTTCTCCAGGTTAAGCTGAAATACAGATTTTTGTCTACTTTCACTGTTAGCAAGGGTTTATATATGTAAGCTACAGTTCTCATTCAGAAATTCCAGATTTTAAAATACAGATAGTAAAAGGACACCACACATGCTGTCTAATGTTTTCATTCCATGGTTATAAAGCTAACTGTATTAAACACATACATGTTATAAATGTTTGCCAATGGTTTACGGGCAGGTTTTGGCCCCATTCCGTGACTAATGGGGTGGGGGACCCATGGACCCACGCCCTGGGAAAGATAAAAGGGAAAAAGGGTAGGGAGATGGGCCTAAAAACAAAACAGCAGCAATGATCTGAGGAGAAACAAACTAATTTACTAAATAAGATATCGGAATGCAAAATAACACACTATAATACAATATAATTACAATTTAAGCTAATAAATCCAATAAAATGAGAGAGAGTGTCCAAAATTAATGTAGGCCTTACTCTAATGCCGATGGTGAGACGACTGGGGAGCGAGATGCTGCCGGGATGAGAGACGGGACGAGAAGAAGGAATGTCTCGTGATCTGCGAGTTTTTATCTTTCCCTCTGACTGGAAAATGGTAACAGAACAGCAAAGTCCTCCAGGAAATGTAGTTGTTCTTCTCTTCTGAGAACCAGGCACCTGGAACTATCCACAAGCATTAACTCTTCAACTCCCAGTGCACTACACGATGCTATGATGTGTAATACCAATAACCAAAAATCATAAAACCATGACAATGTTAAAAGGAATAGCTTTGTCTTCAGCACTGATTTTGTTCTGATTCTCAGGGGAATGGTTAGCTACACTTAGCAGCTTTTTCACTGACGTACTGTGCTTTGGTGTACAGTTACTAAAAATCCTTCCACATTTTCTGGAAGACTCCTATACTGGGCCAAGTCTCCCTGGTCTGAGAATCATGGGAGTCTTTAGTGTGGGAAGGTCTGAATAGGAAATGTAATTTATAATAACCAGGTGAGATCACCTATTGCCCTACAACAGGGAATTTCACTTACCGTTCTCTATATAGGATGAAATATAAACCTTACAGTATAAATATGGATAACACAACTTTTACAAGTACTGATTCAAAATATTTTTGTTTCCATATTTGATCACTTGATCATATTTGACACTTGAGCATGTTTTGCTTTAATTGGCTATAATATTTTTCCTTTTTCCTTTGATTGGTAGTTCCATTTTTCTTTTCCTTTTTTTGGGGGGGATGGGAAAAAATGAATGAAAAGTATTAAATCTATAAAACTGTCATGGTTTTGTGATTTTCGGTTATTGGTATTCCACATCATAACATCATGTAGTGGACATACCTAGTCCTCAGAAGAGAAGGACTACTACAGTCCCCACGGTACTTTGCTCCTTTGTTACCATTTTCCAGCCGGAGGGAAAAGATAGAAGCTCGCAGTATAAAAACTTGCAGATCACGAGACCTCGTCCCTTTTTTCCGCCGTCTCTCGTCTTGGCAGCACCTCGCTCTCCAGCCGCCTTATCGTCGGTAGTAGAGTAAGGCCTACCTTGATTTTGGGACATTCTCTCTCTCTGTATTGAATTTATCAGCTTAAATTGTAATTATATTGTATTATAGTGTGTTGTTTTGCATTCCGATATTTTATTTAGTAAATTAGTTTGTTTCTCCTCAGATTGTTGCCGCTGTTCTTTGCTCTCAGGGCCATCTCCCTACCCTTTTCCCCTTTCCCCTTTTCCCGGGACGTGGGCCCTTGGGTCCCCCGTCCCCTTTGTCACGGAATCGGGCCTAACGCCCGTAAACCGTTGACATTTTTAATTTGAAACTCTCAGTTTATCTCCCCCCTTACTTCTACATCTTCCAATCTAGAAGTATTTTTTTATTTATTGACCTGATCCATTGACAGTTACTTTAGTCAAGACCCTAGATGGTAAGTTTTTTCATGAGTAACTTTATTTTTAATACCTGATTGGAATATAAATAGCATCAGACATTCAAATCTTTTTAGAACATTTACTTTACACAGTATTTTACTGCAGTTATGGCTTGCTAGTCTATTTGTGTACTTTTTGAAGGTTTTTCTTTCCACTCCTGCTTTCTCCTTGCTATTCTTTTTCTGCTGTTGACCCAAAATATTATGGTATTTAGTTTTAAAGAAATAACTGGTATGTGATGTTTGAAAAGCATGGAATGAGGTTGAGATTTCCACACACAGAAATATTTCTTCGTTGTTTGACATTTACCCCAAAGCAGAATGGGAATAGTTACTACTGATATGCAATCATAGCTGATACAGCAAAAAATAATATTCTTGCAACACCAGTATCTACCCAGAACGATTATTTTCTGCTGCGTCAGCTATAACGTCAGGCCCTATTGTAAATAATGTGCCAGGGTTTGGCCAACAGAGGAGCTTCTGAAGAGGTGAGATTGAGAGTGCCTTGTTAATGCATGGGCTTTAGGACTCATTACTTCTGAGGGAGGTTGCTTGTTGTTTTTATTTTGGGGGTGGCTTTTTCACTTCAATTAGATATGAAACAGATGTTTTACTTTCCAGAACTGTATTCTGGGTTGCATCTCACTTTTATGGAAACTATCCAACTAATGGAATTCTTTCTTTTTGACCAGAAGTTGCAGAAAAAATGGCATTTATTGTTTAGACAGATAGGAATGAAAGATAGGTACAATAGCTTGGCTCATTTGTGATCTAAGAAGTCAACAGTGCTTTGAAGGGAAGGGGCTTGTGAAAAATCGAGAATATATTCCTTTAAATGAAATGCATAGAGATACTCCATCAATCATCAGTGTCTGGGTGCTAAATTCTCTACAGCTACCCCTGTTCCTTTATATATAATCTTTTCTTTCTCCTTTTTTTTTCTTTTAAATTATCTTAGCAACTTTCTATCATATGCAGTGGTCACTCTGCATCTTTGCTTATTGTGCGTATTTTACGTTTCTTTCAGGAGAGCATAGCTGCCATGGATGGAGTGCTTAATCAGAGAGGAATATTAGTTTTACTTTTTGGGCAAATGCACCCAAAGGTGCAGAGAGGGAGAGATTTCTAGGTTGTAGGGGGGGATGGGTGGACAGAAGAGAATGATCTAGATGGAGAAAAGTGCATAAGAGAGAGAGTAGACATAATCAGGTTTCTGTGCCTCCCAAAAGTACAGCTTTCTGGCTTCTGGAAATAAGGACTAAAAGGACATATAAAGAACTATGCAAGGACCACCAGGACACAATGGGAAAGGGAAGAAATTGCTTATCAACTTCTGTTTACTTCTATTTTGTCCAGCCTATATATACTGAGATATACTAAGATATATCCTTGGGATATACTGAGTTATACTAATTTGCAATCTAATAAAACCTGACTTTTATCATTAAATACCCTCCTGAACCTCTTTTTGGCATGTTTGCTATAAGGGAGAGGTCCAGGCACATCCACCTCACAATTCCAGGGGATCTGGGGGTGCTGTCACAAGTAATCTTACGCCTTACAAACCATTGACTAAAGTATATGAGCAACCTGAGCAACCTGCATTTGAGGTTAGTTTGCTGCATATGTAGATTGAATTTATCTGATATTTTGTTAAAATCTGTATTTCATTAGCCTTTTGAATGAAACTGTTACATTGAACTGAAACTGCTGGACTATTGCAGTTTCTCAGTCATGCAGTTGATGGCTGCGTGGCTTGTGGAGATTTCATAGGTGAGCTTTCTCTCTGTTTCCCCTTTTATTCTTCACAAACCTCTACATTTTGTGATACGGGTTGTGTTTTCTGTTTTTTGTTGTTTTGTTTTTTGGGGTGTTAATATATAAATAGTTCTTTTAAAATGTACTCTCACTTGATAATTTATTCAGACAATATTTGTTGGGCTCTTTTGAGAGAGATGAGAGACCAAACCAAATGAAAATCTAAATTACAAATTATTTATCAGCCTTTAAAGACTTACAAACATAATTTAACAAAGTCACCAATTTTTTTTCATGCCAATATTCTACAGAAATCACATCTGCTCTGAAGGCTATAACTGGGGATTCATTTCTAAGCATACTTTTAGGAAGAATTTAGATAAACATGTAAAAGCTACCAACAGAAGATAACACAGCATGATATATTTAACAACTATTGGAAAAAAAAACATTTAAAGAGGGAAAATACATTCCATGGCTAGATATCTATCTAAAGCTTAGGTAATTTGGAGGAAAGACAGAGAAATATTCACTCCCTACTCCCATAGACATGAAAGAAGTACAATTTTACTGCATATTTAAATGATTCTTTTGGGACAGTGCACACACAACAGTGATTTGTATAAACCCAGATAATTTTTGCAAGTATATCAGTGAACAACAGTAATTGCATTTTCTCCCTAATGAATTCAATTCAGAACAAAGGTATAACAAAGTTAAAGCTGGTCTCTAAGGACATTTTTATTTGCCTGGAGGGCTTACACTGTTTTCTGTGATTTTTTTTTTTTTTTTTAAGGATCATCTGTTTCAACTGGAATCGCACAAATTTGAGAGAGGACGAGGCAGGTGCCCTTTTGACCCCACTTCTTCCTTCACTTCCATCTTAATTGGTAATGATCTTTATGTCACAAACTTCATGGTCCTGTCAATCTGTCGTCTTGAGCATCTTTCTTTAGCATGCCAAGGTGTTGTCAGTCTTTCGCTGCTTTCCACATGTCATGCTTAATCCTCATGGTGCTGCCCACATTAATGTCACATCTCAAGCAGCATTCATTTCAGCAAGAGTGTTTCAGTGGAGTTAGTAGATGTTAAATGGCGTGTGCGATCCTGAAGAAGTAATTGATTGATTGTGTAATTTCAGAAATAATTTCCTGCTTTATTCAAAGCAAAGCAATATGCCAAACTTAGTCTTTTACACCACTGAGATAAATATGCAAAACTTACTAATTTTCATCTTCTGGGATGTAATCTGGGTAACAGGCGTCTTGTAAAAATGTGAATTTTTTTTTTTTAATTATTATTATTATCCAAGGCAATTATTTTTTATATATGGTATAGCATTTTTGAGTTTGAAACATTTTTTTTCTGCTTTTTCTTCTAAGAAAAACCACACAAAATGAATGATTTTCTGTTGATCTTACAATCAGCAATTATAAAAATATAATTCAGTGTAAGTCCTGCAGTGCCAGATAGCTGTGCTGAGCTGGTGTTCCTCATTGCTTTGCTGGTAAGTTTATCACTGTAGGGCTGTGAACTTTGAAGCTGTGGTGCAGTAAACTATGCATTTTTTTCCTCTGTAATGTTCCTGAGAACATTTTGTGAGATGAAGCAAACATGATCTTGGCAATATTATAGTACATTGGCTAAAAATAGACTGAAACAGCAGGTAAAAGGTGGAATTTAGATACATTTACGGAGTAACACAGTGACTTTGTGTTTTTAGGAAACACAAATAAAATGAAAACTGAGCATTCAAAAAAAATAGTTATTGAAAGAAAGAGCTAGATCAAATAAAATTTAAGTTTTTCAAGGTTACAAAAAGAGAGAGACTGATTTTTACATTCCATTTCAAATATTAGAGTTGGAACTTTAATTTAGACAGCTAAAGTTTTTTATTATTAACTGCATTGATACAAATCACCCATGGTGCATTATATTTTTATAAGCTAATTTGTTCATTTACAAGAACAAATTACAAGAAGAATATTTGCCAGTGATGCCAAATCTCTCAAATTGCTGAAATTCTTCAAAATATTGTTCATTCCCATTATCAAACATTACAGCTCAAATTCTTGAGTTGTTGGTTTAAGAAGTCATGAAAGAATCAGGGAAAAATTAGATAGTATTTTGTCTGACCTTCCAAAATCCATTACATACAGATTGTTACGCCTTTCTTCCACTCTTATTTCCAAATTGTTTCTACAATTTTTAACAGATTCCAGTCTTAGCTCAGCCTGAGAACAAGGGTTTATCCCATGGAATTTGCTGTAGGCCTGAAACCTCATGGTCTTGAAGTCCTTCTAAACCTTTACTCAGACAGAACTAAGTAAATAAATTAACCTGATCATGTTCCTACTGTGAGATCAATGTGAATTTTATTTGCTTAAATGGAAGCCAGATTGTCCCACTGAGCATTTCAAGACTAGTGATTAGTCGTCGTGCTTCTGGCCTATTCATTACTGTGCCTGGATTATGGGAGGTCCTTTGGATCCTCATGGTTTTATCTGCAAGAGTAATTCACTAAATAAGCCTTTCCTTTGTAAACAGTGATCTGCTTTGAACATCCAGTCAAAGACTTATGAGATCAATCTCACAAAGCTGTGAGTTCTGTAATATGGTATTTTTAACATGAGAAAATAATATATTCTTATCAAATCACTGATAAATATCCAAAAAACAGACAAACTTTCACGCCTTCATTAAGAGTAATATAACCTGAGAAAGCTATTTAGAGGCTTCCTTCATCCAATGGAAAATATATTATTTCAAGTGATCATAGAATATTTTAAAAACATAACAAAAACGTTCTTTAACATGTTTATTATATTTATTTTTAATTCTATTAGAATTAAACATTCCCAATAGTTAAGAAAAACATCCTAAAGAAGTTATTTCCATGTATTTTACTATATTCTAATAACCAGAGACATACAGCTTACAGAATAAACAGAATTAACACTGCTCCTTAGACTACAGACTGTATGTATATCCTTTACCTCTGTAGGTATCCATTTGAAAAGGGTGGAAGACAGAGATGCAATCATGTTTAATATTAAAGAATCTTTTAATTGACTTTTGAAAATTTAGACAGAGATATCTAATGCCAAATGCACTCTTAAGGAAGGGATCCTCCTTCCTTTAGACCAACCCTTGTACCAGTTTATGGTGACCCCATGGCAGGACATGTCAACTGCACCATGCACTCTTCAGGACTGGTCTTCCACCCAACACTTGGAGGTTTCCTTCTTCTTCACACCCTCTGGTTTTCTTGGACATGAAAACTTCATTCAGCTGGTATGAAGTATGTGCCTCTGGAGGTTGCATTCAAAGATGCCTTCATTCTTCTATTCAGGCTTAGCTGATGTGCATGTCCTTGAAAAAACTTTAAGCAAAACTTTTACCAAACCCTTTCATATCGCTGCTTCCTTTTCTTCCTAACAAAACAATCCAAAACCTGCTTCCACCTCTGTAAGAAACAGCTCTAACTTGTACTGACACAGCAATCTATACCAGTGTTGCTATTGATAATGATGAGGATTAGGCTAACAAAGAAACTTTTTCTACCTCTGATAAAAATTTAAAAGCTCTTCAGCTGTAAAGCTCATTTGCTCCATCCCTAATTAGAACCAGATTTGGCTAGATTAATTTAGGAAGAAAGAGAATCTCTTGTGCTGTGTCTCTTCACGTATCTATCGCTTCACTTCAGTTAAAATCCTCACCTCAAGAAAACAATAGTTTATGACTTGGCTTTAAAACTATATACCCATACTGTTGTAAGTTTTATTGCAGGTCATCTGACCCAATGGTAAAGTAGCTTGTAACGAATTTCTCAGTTTATGAACAGTTAACTTCTGACAGTTTATTGTCACCATCAGGAAACAGAATGGATGTTAGATGGGTGCACATTTAGATAAACTACATATTCAGAAAAAATTATTTGTAATGAACTCTACCATCTGTTTTCAATAGCCATAACTCTGTTTGATATCTGATCGCACACACTGATTAACTTAGATCACACTAGCTCTTGAAAGTTGAGAAATTAACTTATGTCTATATTTTGTTACCTGAATTCTTTCACAAGTAAGCGATGATGAACTTTCCATCCAGGGAATCCTTTCTGATAGTTCCTGTTATTTGCAGTTCTAGAGCAGCTTCATGTCTTTGTGTATTTTCATTTACTTTAGAGAATGAACTGAAAATAATGCAATTTCTCTCAGAACAGAAGGCAGTAGTTGAGAGACAGACAGAAAAAGCAAATGTAGTGAGAAAGTTTATTGGATTAGCAATTGCTAATTTATTTTTATTTTGTGGTTTTCTACTGTGAAAAATATAATTTGCTAAAAATCTGACTGTGAGCCTTAGTCTGCTAAAACTAATGGTAATGGATAGAGAACATAAAACTTCAAAATTACCTGACAGTTTGGGAACTTCTGTGAAATAGAGACCCCGACAGTGACTGAAGCTGATATGATATGATATGATTCTATTACATATGGCTATGGTGTATACCTGCAACATTCAGATAACTAATTAAACAAAAAAAAATAGGGGAAAAAAAAAATTAACTGAGGTGTAGCTCAAAGACTACTATATTAATTTTGACATTTTATCAATATTTTCTATATTTTCCGAGATCTTAGGCATAAGTCTGTTTAAGGGCTGTTATCAAGGAATTCTAGGCTTTAGATAAAAATTGGATTTGATTGAATTGAAATGGGTTTTATTCTTTAATTCAAGAGTATGGAAAAAAATACAGGTACCTTGTAAGCAGCCCCAACAGAATTTTGATGTACTTGTCTACTTGAAACAAATAGTAGATAAAAGTGTGCATATATCATAGAATCATAGAATCATTAGAGTTGGAAGGGACCCTCAAAGGTCATCTAAGTCCAACTCCCCTGCAATGAACAGGGACATGCACAGCTAGATCACGTTGCCCAGGGCTTGATCCAGCCTCGCCTTGAAAGTCTCCTGGGACAGGGCATCAACCACATAACTGGGCAACCTGTTCCAGTGCCTCACCATCCTCACTGCAAAAAAGTTTCTCCTTATATCCCACCTAAATCTACACTCCTTGTGCTTGAAGCCATTTCCCCTTGTTCTATTACCACAGACCCTACTAAAGAGTTTGTTTCCTTTTTTCCTGTAGCTCCCCTTTAGATAGTGACAGGCTGCTCTCAGGTCACCTCACAGCCTTCTCTTCTCCAGGCTGAATGGTCCCAGCTTTCTCAGCCTGTCCTCACAGGGGAGGTGTTCCATCCCTTGGATCATTTTTGTGGCCCTCCTCTGGATGCGCTCCAACAGGTCTATGCCTCCTGTACTGAGGACTCTGCATCTGGATGCAGTACTCCTACTATATCACTTGAGCTGAAACTATTTTTGTGTACATATGTGTGATTTTGTTTGTTTGTTTTTGAGAGCTACAAGGTTTGTATTTGTTTAAATAAGGAAAAAAAGAAAGTTTTCATTCTTGTTTCATCAGCAGTAACCAGGCTGTGTTAAACTTAGCTGTAGCCATTAATTTGTCAAGTATGTGTTTACGTAATTCCTCACTGATGCTACAATTTGACTGGAAAGAGGAAGAATGGTGATGGTCTGTGAAATCACTCAATTTGCAGTTGATTTTCCTGGAAGACACTAGTTTATCAGTGATGTGCAGCAGTATAAACTTTGCAACTAAGATAGTCATGAGCTGATATGTAGTACCAACAGAGGAGAAAAAAATAGGAATCACGCTAAGATTTTTCAAAACACAACCTCAGGTTGTTTCTAAAACTAGAATTAGTCAGCACTTTTAAAAACCTAGCAGTGTTCAAGATACACAACATTCATTTAGAGGTCATGGGCAAAGAGCTACTGAACAGGAAAAGAGAAGATCTGTTTAATGTCAAAGGTGTGAAGGATCACAGAATTACGTTTAATATACTTGTGTCACACTGCTCAGTATTATCTCATCTCTCTCTCTAGGCCTTCTGTTCACTCTTGGTACTTGTCGTGTGTTTAACTTAGAAATAATTCATTATAAAAATCAGATTTAAATTCTGCATCTCTATTTTATCTTTTGTGGACAAAAACCATCCAACACTTCAATTTGTTTCTCCTGGAATCTCAGAGCTAAAATCAGGTATAAGTTCCCCAGTGTATGCTGGGGTGACACACCAGCAGATAATTATCTATACAGATGCTTTTTACCTTTGTCAAATAGAATGAATAGCCTCCCCCATCTGATCTTTTGAATGTTTGGATGTATAACTGCTAATCTTGATCACTAGCAAAATGTGAAGAATTGTCTACCTTGTATGAATGCATTTTCCACATCATATTACTGTGTTGAAAAGACAAAAGCCTCATTCTTATTATACTTTACCATAATTTAACAAAAAAAATGAACAAGAGGAAAACAAAAATTATCCAGTGGAATTCTTAGAGGGGAGTTTATGACTAACGTAACTCATTAATTAGGGTTGTAACTCTTGCTTGGAACATTATTCAGACACTGGTGAGACCTGTTTAAGCACCTCTGTGGTGTGTTTTTTTTGTTTGTTTATTTGTTTGTTTGTTTGTTTTAAGTAAAGCTTTCTATTAGTTCTGGTGGTACTATAATTTATATTTACTTTTAATTTCACTTGCCAATATTTTACACTGAATTACCACAATGTATTTTACAACGCAATATCCATTCTTCATAAGGTGAAGCCTAGGGGAAAACTATTCTCAGCAGAGGTCTCTGAACCATCCCCAGCTGCCAAACTACTCTAAACTGTTCACAGTCATTATTTAGAGTTATTGTACCATTAAATTCATATATATCTCTTAAAATAAACAAATTTCACACACTGAGGGAGACCAACAAGCAACATCTTTGCTTTTGCTGTAATCCTTTACAAATGCCAGCAAATGTTATTTGAAATGATGAGTCGTTTGTTTTGATTAGGGAGTAGGAAACCGTGCCACAGAAATCTCCTCTCAGATTAGCAAAGAACTGGAAATAACTAATTTCCTTCTTCTTGTGCAGTGCAATTCCTGCTGCGTTGTTTTCTGACGTAAGGATGCCACCTAGTGGCCAGCATTTTCCACTTTGAAATTTAGGCCTAAGAAATTTATAATCTAATTCTAAATGGATATTAAGTAAATTACTCCTAATGCTTGATTAATTTAGAGGGAATTGCACCCATGCATAGCAAAAATGTGGAACTATTGCTGGTTATATCTGACTCAGATAGTGATAGTCCAGATTTCTGAGCGTATGTAGTCACTAGTTATATTCAGCGACATATAAATTTTCAAAAGTTATTGGCAATCAATATATTTTTATAATATCTCACTACATTTGCTTAATTCATAAATGCCCTTTTGAAAGTCAGTCCCTATTCTGCTCTCATAATTTTGTCAGCAAATGCTCACCACCAGATGTACAGAATGTAAAAGATCTCTGGTCCTGTCCCTACTCTGGTGAATAGCTTATAGATATGAAAACAAGTTATTGCTGGGCCAGAGGAAAATAAACTTATTTAGAATCATAGAATTATAGAATCATAGAATCCTTAGAGGTGGAAGGGATCTCTGAGGGCCATCCATTTGCTTGTCCTTTGAACACTTAAGTCCTTCATCCAGCAAGATACACCCAGATGTGGCTACCCCAGGTAAAGCAGAACAGCTCCAGCAGGCTGAAGGGAAAAACATTTCAGCCTAATAAAGTTGTGCTTCTTTACGGAAATGAACTGTAAACTGGCAGGTGCAGTTTCATATCTCTCCAACTGGGGAGAAAACTTCATCTGTAAAATACTCATAAAACCCTGCATCCAGTTCTGGGACCAAGCAACTCTGCTCCTCATTAACAAGACAAGTGCACATCAGTAAGTGCTCAGAAGCAAACCATGGGTCAAAGAGGCATAGCACTGGTGAAATCTTAGGTGCTGATAAAGAGTAGGTATCTGTAGGGCCAAGCACTAACTGAATTGAGAGTGATATCATTGTCCTTAGGTGCTTGATGTTACAGATGTTACTGTGCTTGGTGTGGTTGTTATTTTAACACCTTCACATTTTTTTTGTGTGAATCTATTCCAAAAACATTGTCAATCTTGAAAGGAAGCTGAGCTCTTCAACAAAATTTAAAATTGTTGACCTCATGCTGTTTCAACTGTAAGTACTACAGTGCTGATAGGAACAATGACTACAAACCCTTTAAGCTGCATTAGCTTACTGACACTTTCTCACCCATTTTTGAGCAAAGAATAGTGAGCCATGCTAAGAGTACAGTGCCCATAATATTCAAGGACATTATAAAGTAGAGCATTATCAAATTTGTTTATTTATTTGTTTAATATGCGGTCTACAGGTGGTGAGCTTTTTACTGGTCTCTACAGTGACTACTGGGGAAGAGATGCTGCTGTCTTTCGCACCATGAATCGTATGGCACATCTCCGAACTGAACCTGATAGTGAGCGCCTGCTGAAAGGTACAGAAAATAGGAGAAGAACATGGAACCAGTAGTGCTTTGGATGACTACAGAAATTCTATTTAACCAGAAATTTATATTATATTGTCCTTGCATATGTATATCTCATTGGAGATAAATGTGTTTAGAGTATCTTTTTTTTCCCATGAAACTTTTCATTAATCTCCTGCTATGATTAACAAATTGAAATCTTTATTCTGATTACATATTAGCTTTAAGAAGCAGGACTTCGAAATCCTTCATTTTTCACTTTTAAAAGTGCTTTCAATTTGTACTCTGGATATTCCATACTATTTCATGACACTAGTTATGATTAAAATAATATTTTAAAAATTTCTCATTGGTTGGAATTTCTAATTAGAACACAGCACTCTTTTTTTCTATATGAGGTCATTTCCTCTTTATGTTGCATTCAAACAATTGAATCTTCGCCAAGTTCTGTGTTAAAGAGGTGTCATGCAACAACATAAAATAATAAAAATGAAACTATCGTACAGTTAAATGAAGTAAAAATTAAATGAGGTTATTTAAAAGAAAAACACAGAAGTATTGCACAAGAATAACATTAGGAAAATTCCTATGCTTAGAAAATATAACTTAGAAAATATTTCACACTCTTCAACATGGAATATAATTGACTTTCAAAGACTGAAATTTCTTTGTAATTAAGAGCCAGACTCTGTATTTTTTCTCACTCCAAAAGTTTTGCAGTGTTTCATCATAACAGTGACATAACTACAGCTAATGTTTGGCAAGGAGATTCAATAATTTCCTTCTATGGTGATTCATCTGGTGTGCATCATCTTTTCAATTCACATAGCTGGAAAGGACAACTTTTTTTTCTCTCAAATGTCAGGGCAGTTTCTCTGGAATCAGAAGAGAGTAGAAAGTTCATGTTTTTCTCCTGCACAAATTTGACATCATTCTTGAATTCATCTTATAAAAGCATGTTTATAATATTATGACATCCACTATAAGCTCAGTACTTAGATCCCTGCTAAACTGAGTGTTTAGGCCAGCTATACATGTGTAGTAACAACCACATAAATGTCTCAATATGGAAGTAAAGTTGCTCTTCCCTCTGGAAGGTGCCATCCCTTGAAGTATAGAATTCTCTGTATTGTGGCCTCAAACTTCGTTTTTAATTTACACCATATTTGAAATTTAAATTTGCAATGTATTTAAATGTATATTGGAAAACACTTCAGAAAATTAGCAAGCAAAAGTTCTCTAGCCATATCTTAAAAGTGACTATTTTTCATAAAGAACAAGAATTTAGAAAATATTTACATTACCAGCTGCTTTTTAAGAAATTGTACTAATTGCATGAACTAATTTTGTTCTCATTTAAGGAGTTTGTAAAAAATTTGCTACAATTCTCTGGGATTAAATCATTCACAGTTTGCCATGGTGTGGGGTTAAAAGTTATGGAGTGCACACCGAAATTTGTACTTAGGTTTCAACTCTGTAGCAAAATGTCAAAGCAGGAAGATTTTAGAAGGCTTTTATTTTATTTCATGACAGAAATACACAATGTGCCTTCTGTCTATGAAGATATGCGTTCATATAACAATTATTAGCTGAACTTTAACTAAGAGGCTGTTTTCCCAAAGTCAGCATTCCTATGCCTGATTTTTATGGAACCAGAGATTGTTACGTGAATATTAGTGCCAGGTTTTAGCCTAATCCAAATATATAAACCCCAGAGAACAAAAATGGAAAGAGATCCTTTTCTTGCACTCGTACAAAGGAATATTGACTTGTGAATCAGAGTGATAAAAATAGTTTGACACTAATGTATTCCACGTGTTCTATGGATATCCACATATAAAAAAAATTGACTTTTTCCTATTTACGTCACCCTGTTCCACTCAGGTAGCTCTCTGACTGACATATCCCTGCTTCTTTTTTTTTTTCTTTTTCTTTGCCACCAGTTGATTATGAGGATTAAAAAAATAAAATAATGTTTTAATGAACTTTATCTGAATTTAATTTTGTTTTCTCTTGAAGAACCAAAGTTTGTTGGCTCATATATGATTCCTGACAATGAAGACCACGACGATAACAAAGTATATTTCTTCTTTACTGAAAAAGCATTAGAGGCTGAGACAAGCACTCATGCCATTTACACCAGAGTGGGACGTGTGTGTGTGGTAAGATCCTCTTCCTGATGCCCCAGCTGACTGGTGAAAAAAAAATAAAAATGAAAAGTGTTCTCCTTTCTTTTTCCCTTCTCTTCCAGGCAAATACGGTATTTGATAATGTACATGAGATTATAGATCTGAATGAAAACTGTTTCTCAACATCCTCAAATATTAGAAAATTCAAAAATAACCCTAAATTTGGTCTTGAAACAAATTCTCCTTGAGAGAGGGAAATAAAGCTCAGACACCTTGTTATTCAGTTCTGTCTCTCTTTGAGCTGATATGTGGTAGCAGTAAGAATAGCTCCCCATAGGACTAATTTACCATCACAGATTCTCAGTTCAAATCAAGGCTCCATCGTCCCTAACACTGTCTGCAGGTCCTTCTGCATCTCTCACAGCTGACATTAATTGATGTCCCCTCCTACTTCTGGTAACAGGACCAGCCCAGCCACAGCTTCTCTCTGATGCTTCCCCTCACTTTCCTACTCTGTCAGCAAGGAGCAGACTTGACTCAATTGCATTTATGCAGGGTTGACAGCTATCCAACCAGATATCCTTTTGTAGCCAGTACAATAGGACAAGAGGCAATGGGCACAGACTGAAGCATCCACATTCTATCTGACCATAAGAAAACACTTTTTTTGTGTGTGTTAGAGTGGTTGCATAGAGTGGTTGTGGAGTCTCTGTCCTTGAAGATATTCAAAACCCGACTGATGTGACTTTCCGTAGATAACGCACTTGAGCAGGCCAGACGGACTGAAAAATATCCAAAAGTCCCTGCCAAATTCATGGTTCTGTCATTCTGGGATTCTGTACATTTCAAACATCTCTTTTTGATGCATCCATAGAGTGTTTTCTAAATAACAGCTAATTGCTTTCATTTAATCATTCCTGTTCCTCTCTACATCCTCTAAGCAAGAACATGCAGAAAAGGAAACTAGAACAAAGGACTGAATTGCCTAGAAAAGAGTGAGAAGTTTATTTCTTAGCATCCAATTTCATTTCTGAAATAAACTGATTTCCTTCCTAACTGTGGGAGATAATTTCCTAAAACTGATGGGCAAAGAAAAAGATAGAAGTTAAAAATGTTCTTTCACCCAAAATATACTATGTGTCACATATGCTCACCAACATACTACCTGTTAAAATGACTTTAAAAGTGTCCATACATGACTTGAAACAGAGTATATAGGATACCAAATAGGGGCCTAAGACATTATTGTTCTCATAGGCAGTTGGCTTTCTGAATTCAACAATGCATCAAGGCCTGAAGCCAAATTCTTTGCCCTATGTTCTGGTAGATGTCAGAGCAGATTATTTTGATAACTCCCTCTAGTCTGAAATATACTGACCTGAATGTCTTATCTCTAGCCAGGGGTTAGACCAAAATCCCACAGATCTTTCTCCTCCACATGTCCAAAACTCCAGACATTACTTTAGCAGACTTCGCTCTGTATGATGTAGTTCAAATTTGATTTCATGCATATGATAAATTGAGAGCTAGGTAGTGATTTATGATCTGGCCTTTTTATCAGCTTCCACATTTTCATTTGTGTTGTAACAGGTTTTACAACTCAGAGGCATCTTCCCTCTATATATCTACTTTTCTAAGGAAAACGGATGTTTTTTTTCTTAAGATCTCAATGTGGAGATGAGGAAATCCATTAACTTCCATAGTATAAAGTTGTGAGAAGAATTTAGCAAGCCTCTTGCAGAACCTTCACTATGCAGTTACACAATCTTCCTGAATATAAGGCCATAGGTACTGAGAATGCTACTCAAAGTTACGAAGTCTGATTACTGAGTAGAGCTAAATGCACCATTTTCTTAACAATCCAAAGAGGAAAAAAAAAAAGTGTCAGCCATAGTAAAGTGGGAATTAAAGTTGCAGAAAAATTGTTAAATTGTTAGAACATCTTATAGACATTTGCCTCAGACTTGCCCAGCTGTACCAGCTGTATAGATAGATTCAGGGCTTTGGTTTCCAAAAACATTCATTAAACTCTCCAATGAACGCCTGAAGCAGAGCTAAGTTTTGTTAACGTATTCATTACATCCAGTTAACCAAAAAGAGAAGGTTTACAACAGCTGTATATTTAACCTATCCATGGATGCAATACAGAATTAAAAAACTCTTACAAACCCACAAGTCTTACTAAGGCCTGGACTTGATCAGTGCAATCTTACTTGAAAACCATCTCCAAAGCAGTTATACTAGTAATGGACATGTGGTTTGAAAGTGCATGCTTTTTACATTAAGAGATACAATGAGAGACTAATTCAGTGGAGATGTTTGTGCTTCTAGAGTTATTTAAATTAACATAAGTGTTTGTTTCTTTTTATGCAGAATGATATGGGAGGACAGCGAATGCTTGTGAATAAATGGAGCACTTTCCTCAAAACCAGACTAGTTTGTTCTGTGCCTGGAAGAAATGGAATTGATACGCATTTTGATGAATTAGGTAAATACCCTAAACTGCAACAAACTTAAAATAATCATAGAAAAATATGTACTTTCATGATAACACATCTTACTCTATACTGTACATATTTTCATTAGTAGGAAACATACATATGGAGTTGGTTGTCATCAGTTATAGCTTTACTCATTGTATTGTTTTTAAAGAACGCATCTAAAATCTGCATTGAAAAATAGCATTTATGAGTTAAATAAGATTACCCCCACAACAAACAATGACATTTCTCTTTTGGCACTGAGAAAATTAGTTTGCTATCAATAACACTTTAAACATTAAACATTTCTATTTTACAGAGGATGTGTTTTTGCTGCAAACTCGTGATAACAAAAATCCAGTGATATTTGGCCTCTTCAACACTACAAGGTAAACAACTAGAAGAAATAACAGCAGCAGTAGAGGAATGTTTGAACAGCCAATTGAAGAGATGGAAGCTGCATGATAAATATCACAAAGAAAATACATAGTAAACAGTTTAATCCTAGTTCTATGCACAGTGGTCTTTCTTGTTAATGTAAAAACTGCTTTGTGAAGGTGGCTTGAAGTCTCACATCATGATTCAGTTTATCTGTTTCCAAGAAAACATGAATTAACTAAGTATTTCTCTAAATGATAATTTTCTAGTGCCAATATGTACCTATTCCTGCCTGGTTATAAGAGCAGACTATGAAAGCCGCCTGTTTTCCTTTGGGAGTTCCACTGGAATTCACTATTAAGTAGACAGTAGTTTAAATTCCTATTAACTTCTTAGCAAAGCCTAAACCATTAGCTGTTGTGTTGCTGGTGGCCTCCTTTTCCACATCAGTGTAACCCAAGTGCAAGCTTCTTTCTTGGAGATCTAACTTTAGGATGTAACTGGTAGAGAGGAGCATTTGCCAGTATTTTGCTATTGCCAGTTTTTTGCTCTCCTGCTTCATTGTTTTTGAAGAAAGAGGGGCAGATCTAGTCCTCTATGGAAGTTGGCACCTATCAGTTCTTGCTGGCTCTCTATGCCAATAGGAGGAGGTGGACACCTAATTAAAATTATCTGGATCACCTTCTGGAAACTTCGGAGAGAACTGTTTTACAAGGAGTACTGATGCTTCTTTAAAAAATAATTAATTGCTTCTCCAGAACTCAGAGTATAAGATGTATAAAATTTGAAAGAGAAAGATATTTTATGTGGATTGATCTACACAGATTACTCTTTATGATCTAATAACTGACCAGCATTCCCATACGTTGACACAAAGACATACAAGACCTGAGTTGAGTTCCCTGCCATTCCTCTCTGTTTAAAAACAAGTAATTTAGAGCCTGTGATCACCAGCTTGAAATTTGGAGACAAAAGCATTGAGCTTCCTCAGAGAAATATTATAAACATAAATATATTAAATATTTTATAAAGAACATTGCACATAGTAGTTAGGAGAAAAGCATATCGGAAACATGAAGTATTTTTTCTCCCTGAATACTGTTGAAGTGAGATTTATTTTTAATTATATAATAATACCAGTATTACATGTAGCAAATATGGCATACTGTTTTAACAATGTCTTTGAATTTTACTTCACAGCAATATATTTAGAGGATATGCTGTATGTGTTTACCATATGGCAAGTGTCCGAGCAGCTTTCAATGGACCATATGCTCATAAAGAAGGACCAGAATACCACTGGGCTCTATATGAAGGGAAAGTACCTTATCCTAGACCTGGTTCAGTAAGTACAATCTATTTTCCACTCTTTTGTTAATGTAAATGAGCTTAGAAAAAAAAAGCAGACTGCTAATACTGCAAAATCTTACTGACTTCACAGTCCAGGACATATTTATTTAAACATATATATTAAAGCATTTCTGAAAAAATGTGGAATGACTTAGCAATAAGTTTTATCAAGCACTGGAAAAATAGATCCCAAAGGAAAATGGGGGAGTTAAATATATAGGATTTTTCAAAATCTTATTGGGACCTAAAATCAGCAACTTTGTGTTAAGTGCCCAACATCCTGAAGATAAAAGAACAGGGAAGGGAAAGGGAAAGGAAAAAAGAAAGGGGAAAGGGAAAGAGAAAGAGAAAGGAAAAGAAAAGAAGTTCAATTGGAAAGAACTTACTAAGATCCTTAAGTCCAACTGCCTGACCTTTCAGGGCTCACCAAAAGTTAAAGCACATTAATGAGAGCATTATCCAAATGCCTCTGATGACTAACAGGCACAGGGCATCAACCACCTCACCAGGAAGACTTGTTCCAGGGATTGACTACTTTCACAGTAAATAAATATTTCCTAATGTATAGTCTGAACCTCCCCTTGGTGCTGCTTTCCTTCCATTCTGTCATCAGTTACGAGACAGGAGAGGCCAGCACCTCCCTCTCCATATCCCCTCACAAAATTGCAGACAGCAGTGAAGTCACCTCTCAGCCTTCTTTACTCCAAACTAGACAACCCAAGCGTCCTCAGCCTCTCCTCATGCCTTTAAATACAGTTACAAGATTTATTCCTCTCCTCTGGACTCATTCAAGGATCATAACATTCTTATTATATTGTGGAGCTCAATATTCAAATTGAGATCACACCAATACTAAATAAAGTAGGAGAATCACTTCCTTTGACTGGTTGTCTGTGTTTTGTTTAATGCACCCAAAAATGCAGTTTGCCCTCCTGGCTGCCATGCCCCACTGCTGGTTCATGCTGAGCTGCTGTCACCAGCACCCCCAGGTTCCTTCCTGCTGAGTTGCTCTCAGCCACTCATCTCCTGTCTGTGCCTGTGTCTGGCATCGCCCTGTGCCAGGTGCAGCACCCAGCATTTGACTTTGTTGGATTGTCAAGTTCTCCACGGTATCTAGAGCCCTCTGCAAGGCCTCTCATCTCTCCAGGGGATCAACAGCATATCCCAGTTTAGTATAATCAGAAAACCTGCTGAGGATGCATTCCACTAAAGCATTCCACTCATTATAAAAAAAGATCCCAAGATACCAGGCAGTGAAGAGGCACCTCCAGAAGGTGGATCAGACGCTGCATTCAGATGCAGTAGGTATATTATCTTGAAATAAAGCTTTTTTTTTTTTTTCACAATAGAAAAAAATAAAAGAGTGAAGAAAAAAGACATGAGACATATTTTTAAAATCCAATTCATCTGACAACTGCTGTAACATACTTTGCAAATGCATAGGTGCTGTTGTCTAGAGAGTTGTTCCTGCCTGGCATCTAGACTTTTCATTTGGTAAACAAATTCCAGAGGAAATCTCAAACTTATTACTTAGAGAAAGGTAATTGATTTCTTCAAGGAATTCCTAATGCCTATGTTGATATCTCAAAGATCTTGGGCAACTAGCTTTGGGTGACCCATCTCGAGCAGGGATTTGTACAAGATGACCTCCCAGCATCAACCATTCTGTGATTCTGTGATCATACAAACATAATCTTGATCTCAAACTCTTTCATTGTTTCAGTCTACTTTTAAACGTGTCTGAAGTTTCTATTTTTGTCATATTCTAAGCCCAGGAATTTCATGTCCCACCTCAGGGGGTGAGGAGATCAGTGGTGCATGAGGGTGCCCTTTGCATTGCAGGGATCCATCATCATTTCACAGATTGTGCACATCCAGAATCTCCTTCACCTTCCCCTTCCTGCTGTAAGTCCTACATCAGGAAATGCCAGGATGACCCAGAGAGACGCATCAGTATTTCTTCTTGTCCGATGCCTCTTGGGAATACGGCTACTTACCCACCCACGGCAATTGTTACCTGTTACAAAGAAGCTTTTGTTTACAGTCACTGACGATCTAACCTTAAACATGTCAGTATTGTGCAGATTTTTGACTCTGTGGGATGCAAAGACATTTCTAATAGCTGTTTGGCTAAAACTCACACACAGCTTTCACACTTCACCTCTTCTATCTTCTCGCAGGCTAGAGACTCACTCTCTTGAGCTTAGCAGTGGAATAAACAGTTGCTGGAGCGTTACTTTCAGTGTTGTTTTTCCTACTCTAACTGAATCAATATTCTCTTTTGTACTAAAAGCAATCATTTGCAGAAGTAAACATTTATCCCTGAATCACAGGAATAAGAGGTGAAAAGGCCTATTAGCTTATCTTGTCCATGCCACTACAGATTTTCTCTCCATAGTATGATTTTAAATGCATGTCCTCCCTCATTTTAAATTACTGTTTATGTCTTCTTCTCCTGGAGTTAGAGACATAAGTCAAAATACAGAATTGGATGCTAGAAAAGAGATTATCTGGGATTTAAATGCTATGATTTGACCATCTTGACCACTGTAATTGTGCTAATATCAATACCAAATGTTGGGGGTTTTTTTTGCTTACTTGATGTTGATCCAAGTGAATCATCAGTATTGAGTTGGGATGGAAAAATAGATAAACTGCTTATCAAATTTTGAGCAAAACAGTATAATTCAAAGGAATTATTTTTTCCTATTTGACATATTTAATAGCTAATCACAGTTTTTACAGTTTTACCAAGTAATGAGATTCATGCATGGATTGTGGAATGGATGCATATTTTACAAAGATGACATGATAGAAGTTCTCTAAGTGGTATGCATTTTATCTGCAGGCAGTAGACTTCCCATACATTGTTTCAGCTGAGCTGAAATAGGCAGGAATTCAGTATTAATGACTACAGCATTACACAGATAGCAGTACATTGACTGAAGATTGAAAACTGTTTGTTGGCAAAAAGGACAGAGTATTGAGCCAGCAACTGAGCAAAGTTGACAGTGATTTACAGAAAGGCTGTATTAAGATCCACTCAGAATCAATGCTTCCCTTCCTTGGCTCTGAACACTCCCATTTCTTTCATACTAGATTGAAGCCTCCCTAACAGGCAAGGCATGGGAGCTGACACAGATAGAAAAGAAGAGTGCTAATAATTTTCCCAGTGTGACAGAACAAGTTTGTTGTGAAAAGAGGTATTTCTCAAGTGTTAATCAGTTAATCATGTTTGTCTATAAGTTGCAAAGCACATCAGAGGCTGGAGTAGCTGCCTATGCCAGCTAACAGAAAATTAATTCATTTTTGGCTGCTCATCAAGGGTACAGGTTAGACGTCATTTCAACACTTTTCCAGTAGCAAGAAGTGAAAATTGTAGCCCACAGTATTGGGTTTCCAAAGAACAGTTCAGCATATTGGTAAGGTGAATCTTAGAATTATTTGAGTTAGAAGGGACCCTTAGAGGTCATCTAGTCCAACTCCCAGCTACTCATTACCTTTTCCATTACAAAGGTGACAGTGACAAGAGGCCAAAAATACCTATTATCAGGCATCTCCGTGACTCAGCACTCTTTCATCTCAGATACTGAATGGGAAAAAATGGAGTCTATGAGGAATGACAGAACAGCTAAGAGATAAATAAATAGAAAATCACAGCTAGAATTGCAGTGTCTGGCAGATTCTACAGTTTGCTACTCTGAATTCTCCCTGAAGCACTGTTTTTTGCAGTATTCTAGGTTGCTATTCTAATTTTTCGCTTAATGTATTTAGGCTGTGATGCTTCTGAAAATGACATCAGTTACCTCAAAAACAGTGTTCATAGACTTCAGAGATGGCTGCATCTGCTGTTTCCATTCCATTCTAGACTACTAGATTTTATTCAATTAAAAACAAAAAGCCTGTCAAGGATTATTTTTATTAAATCTCTCCAAGACTGGAACTGTACAAAGGGAAGTTGACAATGCCTATTCACTTGATATGCTTTGCAGTGCACGGAAAGCAAAGGCTTAGCCTATCTTCAGGCTCCTGCTCTATCTCTTTATTGTAAACAGCCAGTAAAATTCCATCACTAGGTTGATTAGGCAATTACTTTAAAGTCAGCACTGAACAAATACTTTCCTGAACCTAAGCCCAAAAATTGGAAGCAACCATTGCTCCATTTGAGAAGAGCAGGAGTTTGTTCTTGTCAAGCACAGCTGGCCGCAAGTTTAAAATTACTGTTTCTGGTAAACAGAGAGTATTTTATTTCATTTCATTGACTGAAAAAGTCCAATTTAAGCAGGGAGATGCTGCTACTGTGGGTTTGCTTGAAATGCTTCTTAAAACCACACTGCCTTATGAATATTTGGAGAAAGTAAATGGTTACTGAGATATTTCCAGCTTAATCATAAATGGTTCCAATTAGACATCATGAAGCAAACTGGAAATGCAGAATTTAAGTGCAGTTAGGAAACACCGTATCCTTTGCAAAGCATCCTAAAATTAACTTCTCTGTTTAACACATTAAATTATCCCTAATTACACATTTGACCAAAGGAATAAGCCTCTTTTAATCAATCATTCACATAAAGTGTACAAAATGGTAGACTGATCAATGCAAACACTGGTATTTCGTACTTAACTCTGATATATAATACTTTCACCATGAGTTAGAATAAAATTTAATACTGTTAAAATAGTGGAGATCAAGAATTACTATTCCCGCTGGCATCATTTTTAATTGTGCTTAGTTTCTCATGATAAAGTATTTTGCAATCACAAAGCAATTAGACTAGAGATTGATTTCAAGAATTACTGCCCTGCTGACTTTACAGGACTGTCTCCCTGCTGGGGTAGGAAACTCCTTTCTCCTACCTCTGTCAATGGCCATTTTGATTACAACTTCAATATGAATTTGGCAATGAAACAAATGCTATTTTTTTTGGCCAAAATCTGACTGCATCAGTATTTAGTCTGCTCCTACTATGCCAGACAGGAAGGAGTCTCTAAACATGGGAGTGCCAAGGCTCTGCTCAGCAGATTAATAAACCTTGATTGACTTCTCATGATTGATAATCCATACATGCATAAAGCATAGACTTCACAGTCACAGATCCTATAGTGTTCTTCTGTGCCTATTTTAATGCCAGGTTTTGTGTAGACTTGTCATCACCCCTATGAACAAGACTAGTCTCAGACAATTTACTTGGCAAGCCTTCAGGATAATCTGTCTTTTCTGTTTTTGCAGTGTGCCAGCAAGGTGAATGGTGGTCTGTATACTACCACCAAAGACTACCCTGATGAAGCTGTCCATTTTGCCAGGAGTCATCCACTCATGTATCAGCCCATCGAGCCTGTTCATAAAAGACCAATACTAGTAAAAACAGATGGAAAATACAACCTTAAGCAAATAGCAGTGGACAGAGTGGAGGCTGAAGACGGGCAATACGATGTGTTGTTCATTGGCACAGGTAAAATAAAGAAAACTAGGAATGCAACTGATTTAATAGGTTTTCAACGTCCAGGATGAAGGAAATTGTCTAGAGTCAAAAAATAATAAAGCATTACAACAGCCCTCTCTAACAATAACTCTGTGCATGACTGAGCCAATCTGCACTCATAGCCTTACAGAAAAGGGTAGTCATTCTAGACACATGCTTCAATGTGCTGATATTTCACAGAAAAATAATGCTAGGAAAAACTTCTGAAGAATAAGAACAGATACTTAAGTAGAGAATTCACCACCACCACCATCCCTAAAAAGTAATCTTGATTCAATTTCTGACATTTTTAAAACTTCACAACAAAATTGTGTATCTGAACATCATTCTGAGTTGGGATTTAGACTCTGGGAGGAACACAGGTGATATGATTTGCAAAAGCAAAGTTCAAGTTTATTCCAATGTTTATCTCCTCTACTTCTGCAGTCCACAAGTCTATCTGATGCTGTTAAAAAGAAACTGACAGCTTCTAGACTTGGGTTGTGACACAGCTCAAGGAAGGAAGGAAGGAGGATGTACCCAAGTTTATAATTAAAAAATAAACTGTTAGAAATTTTCAGCCAAGTTTTCTTGTCTTTCCATTATACTGTTTTTATAAGTTACATAGAGTTTGTTTAAATTGAATTTTTGAAACACCTACCAAAAAAAGTATGAATAATGTAAATTACATTACAGAAGTATGGTACAGAGTTGCTGTAACCCTAAGCAGCTAGAGAAGAAAAAAGCACATTCTAATGGTATTTGAAAAAATAAGAAACCTTAAGTAAATAAGAGGAAAACTTAGGACTAGAAATGACTGGTCATCTTTAATCTGCTTTGAAAAAAATCCAAGGATTCATATATTCACATTTTATCAAGTTGACAACAGGAGTGGTGACACAAATCATTTTGACTGTTTTGACTAGGCAAGCATGTACGGTGAATTATTTTTTACTTAATGAAATTCCTCTGATAAGCACTTTTCAGTGTTGAAAACATTCAGAAGGAGCATGCTCATAGAACAGCAAAGGTTTACTTATACTAGTGATGTATTCTAAGCTTTTAAATTGCCTCAGTAAGGTTTCAGCATTGGACTTAGTGTGGTCTATAAAACACTGTGTCATATGTCACTTATGTCCCTACTGCAAATTTAGTAATGGTGACTATATTTTTTATATTTACCACTTGCATTTATGATTGAGATATCAGATATTTGTACAGAAGTCCTCTGTTCAGCAAAGTTGAAACTAACGAGACTTAAGGATGTGCTTCAGGGTTGTGCTGAACTGGTGCCCAAAGGCTGCTTATTTTTGAGATGTCCAAGCTCAGATGACAAGAAATTCCATCATAGGAATTTGGACTTTAGAAACTCTAAGTCGATTTCTTCAATCTGTTTTCTGGCAAAGCTCCCATCAGAAAGCTCACTGCTTCTCTTGGCAATATAATATTAGAAAGAGTTAATCCTCTTTTATCTGAGTCTAACACCTTCTGTGTAACATTTGTAAGCAGTCTTAAAGCTCCGCAGAAGTTTCCTTAAGGTAGAACTGCAGGTTAAAAAGGTTTTTCAAAGCAGAAGTATGAACATCAGGACTAACCTTCTACATATTTGTAAGCAATATTTGAAGAATCATAGAATCATTAAGGCTGGAAAAGACCTGTAAGATCCGGTCCAACCATCCACTCATCACCAATATTGCCCACTAAACCATGTCCCTAAGTGTGACAACAGTAAACAAGAATTACTTACGAAAATCAGAACTCAAACTGTATTTTTTTTACTGATTCATCACAAAATGGATGTCCTTACGTATTCTCTTTGAGAAGTAGTTCCCCTTTATGATTGCCTCTTTGATCTTCTGCTGAACATTTTTTCCATTGTTTGTCTGCTTAATATTTCACCTGTAAATCAAGGATGACTGAAAGTAGCATAAGAAAGGAATTGATATTTGCCATTGTTGATGACAGATTTTCAGATGAAGGAAAGTAAGATACTCTCATAACAGTCAACAAGACAAAGCTGACGTGGTGGAAGACCAGATGCTATTCTTGCATTTTAATTTCCTGGCAGAGTTGTACTGACACACAGGCTGATGGATCTAAATTCCAAAATGCTTTAAACTTTTTGAAAGCACAGTTTTTGCTTATCTTCCTTTGATTAACACCTTCAGCTCAACAGCATCTCAGTGAGAGAGAGAGAACTGCACATAATAAACCCCTGAATGTGTTGATATTCTTGTCTGGAAGAATGGAGCTGCTGTGAGAAATTAAGGATAGTTGGTAGTTTCCTAACTATTGTCAACGTTCAGATCCTACAATTAAAACCACTTAATACTGCCCTGACCTGATGGACTCAGCCCCTTCCTACTGTCATTTCTTTTCCTCAAATATGGTCACCCTCTTTGTCCCTTTTGCAGATCACCAAGGTGTCATAACCTAGACTTTGAAAAATACTAGCCAATTAATTGTGCATCTCAGGGTTGTCTCAGCTGGCTCTTAGTTGCCAGACAGGCCAGAGCATGTCACAATGTCTTTGGGACATATTAACATATGTGATTATTTCCTAAGGTTAATATATGTGTCCTGTATGTATTTATAAGTTCCTAACCATTATCAATTTGAAGAAGTTATTTAATGTCTTTGAAGGCCAAATAAAAGTTCCCACCATTTTTATTTCAGCATTTTTATTTTTGTTTTTCTTCCCAGATAATGGAATTGTGCTGAAAGTCATTACAATTTACAATCAAGAGACAGAATCAATGGAAGAAGTGATTCTTGAAGAGCTGCAAGTATTCAAGGTGAACTGTGCTGCATACGAAGCATATATAAAACTGTCTTGAATATTTTTCAGTTAAATTTTAAAACGTCTGATAGACATTACCTAATAGTTGGCTGCAATAATTTTTCTAATCATCTATTTTATGACACAAATTTTTCATTTTCTACTGAAGTTTTTTCTTAAATGAATTCAGTAACCAAATACTGAAGTACATTGCAGGAAGCCAGCACTGTTTTCCCATTTACATGCTTAGAGGGTGTAGTGTGAATTTTGATTAGAATTTTTTTTTATATATATTTTCCCTCATATTCAATTAAGTATTTAAAAGAATATAATCACACACAAAAAAGGGCTCTTCAGTCTTGAAGCTTAAAAGAGGTCTAGAGTAAAATAAAATAATTTGAAAAAATTGAAGAGTGAATCAGTTAATCTATCTTTACAGTGGGCAAGTTACAGTTCTTGTGAGACAAACTCCTGTCAGTTTAAGAATAACCTAAGACTAAAGCTCAATATGTAGTATGTGGAAAGCTAGTAACAGTGAAATTCACTTAAGGAATATTCACATCATCTCATGTCAGCCACATAAATTAGGAGGCACTTGCAACCACAAAGAAATCCTAATATCCAAACTTAGGTATCTAAATCTGATATCTGAATTTGGACACTGTGACTATGGGCTTGTTGCTTGTAAGGAAAAAAAAAAGTCTTTTTCAATAAACTCATTAGGAGCTATGTTTTGCCATTGCTCCAGGAAATCTGAACAGAGGATGGAGTAGAGTGCAAGAAGGAAGTCCTCTTATTTTTATCTTATCTTCAATTCCTGTTTTGTTATAAAGAATGATCCACTAATCACCCTCATGTAGGACAAAAGTGGTTCAGTGGTGGCAAAAGCTAATGTTGTGTTTGACAGGGAACCTGTAGTGCTCCTGTGGCTCTGCTAATCCTGAATTAAGTGTTGGCTGGTTGTTTTTAAATAAACTCTTTTAAAGCAGTGCTTCCCAAGACCACAGTTTCCTCACATCTTTTTGTAGGATCAGAACTTAGAAAAAATCAAAGTATCTAGCACTGATGAACACAAGTAAACATCAACACTATTTTGCCTAATTTATTGTCATAGCAAAACCACATTATTTTCTTCTAAGCAAGAATATTTCCTATTTTCTAGGTGCCAATTCCTATTATTTCCATGGAAATCTCTTCAAAAAGGGTAAGCAATGAGTTTCACATGCAAAAATTGTGACTCAAATGTAATAAAGCTATAAACTTTAGATAGATAGATAGATAGATAGATGAGATATAGCTGTACATAACCTCTAACAAGATCCGGTCTGATAACAGTCAATCCTTTTGTAATGCAAATTCTGGTTCTGTTCCTTTATGAAGCATTTATGTTTTCCAATTCTAAGATTAAATCTGTTAAATCAGACTCTGTGTTTTACATGTATTGTTCACACAAAAACAAGTGAAAAAGGAATTTGATCCATGAGTTACTGGCAGAGTAATTGTAACAGGGATTAGCTTGGTGGATATGACAACACAAGGAAAAGCTCCTTGCTGATAAATGCATATAGACTTCAGCCCCATGGCAATATAAGTTCTAAAAGAGCCTTACTGGATGTCCCATATATTCACTTGCCAATTAAGACAGAGCTGCTTGGATCTGACTCCCTTCAGAGTTTCTGCTAGTCTCTCCTAATACAAACAATTAAGTTATTATTCTTGTAAATAGATACTCTTCTGTACCCTATCATAGATATGGATATATCTCAGGATGGAGCCTTATAAACATCCCAGGGTGCTTATTTCTTAATGTAGACAACTATTTCAGTATAGGCGCACAGAAATACAGTGAAACAAAACTAACAAAGAAGTAAGATTGCATTAATAGGAGGTGTGATTGTGCCCCAAAGATCATTTTTGTTTTGGTGGCTAGTCAACTTGTATTTTTTTTGTAGTTAATGTAGAAAGACAAACTCCTCTGATAATGATTTGGGTGAGAATCCTAACTTAAATTTTTTTCTGAATTATTTCCTGGATCAATTTATTTTTTCCATAGACTTTGAAAGGAGCTCTGGAGACTAGGCTGCCTAACATTACAACTAAGTGAATGTTATGTAGAATCACAGAATAGTTTGAGTTGGAAGGGAGTTTGGAAAAAGAAGTATCATTTCAGATGTTTGCTTATTTGCTCTCAGTGAAATGTCATAGTAAATGGATTGTGCTGGAAGAGTGAGAAGAAAATGCTATGCTAAAAGGAAAGTAGCCTGCCTCCATTACACCCAATTCCCAAGAGGGGTGCTAACTCTACAAATTCAAGAAGCACCTGGAAATTATGGAGAGAATAGTAGAAGAGTTGCCAAAACAATTCAGTAGTTCAAGAATAAACCTTCCTGCAGGAAGTAAAAGCAGCTCTACTTTTTCAACATATCAGAGAGAACAGGGAGAGACAATTGGGCATCCAGACATAGAATTTTACCCAAATAGTGACTTGCTGTTGAAGCAGAGGAGGGGGAAGGCTTTGGACATCGATTTCAAAGCAGTGTAAGTCAATTCAGATTTCTGAATATAGACAAATTTAATATAGAAATAGCATGCAGTTTCCTGATACTAAGGAAAATTAAATGTTGGAATGTGTGTACAGGGCTGGCATAAAGTCATTTTGTTTCTAATATAAGATTTGTGCGCAGAAGTATAATTTAGTTAGTTTTATGTGAAAAAAAGTTATGCAATTTCTCTACCCAAGCATTTTTCCTAGTCTCCTTTACTGTGGAGTTTGTGAGCCTATAGAGATCTCTTTGCTAGGTTTGTTTCAACAACCTTGTAACATTCACCAGTCTTCACTATGTCAGTGATACAATAAAATATCTTGTTTCAGGCTTGAGCTGTTTATCTTTGTGGCTAGGAGAGAACGTTCTTCTTTGATGTTCTGTTTGCTAGATATCGGATGCTTTCTGCTCTCCTCTGATGAACCAAGACGTACAGTAGAGCTTACTCTTTTTAACAGATGAAAGAGAAAATTCCATTTATTACGTGTAATCGAATGTGCTGTTCATGTCTTCTGGGGCAGTCATGTAGCAGCCTTGGCAGACAAGAAAGAATTTCCCTCTAACAAGGATCGTAGGTTTAGTTATCAGATTGAGTTCCTGTTTATCTGTATTATCTCAGCTAAAGTCTTCAAACATTGCTGTTACCAGCCTCTCCTGGTCTCTTGCACTGGCATTTCTGAGAGTTAAAATCAGTGACCTAAAAAGATAGAGGAGGTGTAATCAGGGACAAGAATGAACTATTTGGATAAAATTTCATGGTTTGTGGTAGGCGGGACAGGTTAAATGAGCTAACTGCATTTTCCAGCTTTAAACAATTTTAAAATATAGCATTCTGAAAGCCTGTATTATGTTTGGCCATTTGGATAAGCCCAGTCTAGAGTTCCTAAGGAATCCTTTTTCTGACTGGCAAAACCATGGAAGCAAGCCATGCAAAAGCATTTCCTATTGCAGTGCACACTGCATATTTCTGTGTTCAGTCCATTTTCATTCACCAGTAACAAGATTTTTCTCAAATCCCTGTAAACTCAAGCTATTCTTTTCTGAATTTATTATCCCAGCAACTTCTGAATCAGATTGATCATATTTCATTTGCTTTGTAAAGGAAAATTAAGTGAACTTAGATGACTCAAGCACTCTTAGCATTAATGCTGAGGGAAAAAATAATGTAAAAAAGATAAAGTGTGACCAGTTAATTTATAAGAAAAGACTGTACAGTAGTAGAAAAAAATATCTATGTCCTTTGCACCGAGGGATTATATAAATCATAGTGCTACTGTGCATTTGTATATATTTGTATACATATTGTATGTATATAGCGACATCAAGAGGTAAATGTATCTGATAGCTCCAGTTTGAAGGTTGAGATTGCTTGTAACTTTTTCAAATATGATCTTCTCTGATTAGTATTTTATGTCAAGCTTTTTTTGCAGATTGGGTAGGTGACAGAAGTGTAAGGAGGAAGGCACTGGAAACGACCTTAAGGAAGAAATGTAAAACTCTCTGTTTAAACTCAAAGCTTACAAAACTGAAACTTCAAAAGCAAGGAAATGCCAAACCATATTTGTTCATTCTAATTTCCTTCTGTTCCTCCATCCTCATGTACAAGAGTTTAGACTGTTGTCAGTTTTCCTGCAGAGTAACTCTGCCTCCCTCAGGGCACAGGCTGGATGCACAACAAGGCTGAAAATGATATTTCATTAAAACTCCAGTTGTTACAGAAGTTATATTGGAAGTTCTAGCAATTTAATCATATGTGATATATTTTTCCAGCAACAGCTCTACGTTGGAACTGAGTCAGTCGTAGCACAAGTGAAGTTCCACCAGTGTGACATGTACGGCACAGCCTGTGCCGACTGCTGCCTGGCTCGAGATCCCTACTGTGCTTGGGATGGCATCTCTTGCTCCCGGTACTACCCCACGGGAATGCAGGCAAAGAGGTGAGAACTGCTTCTTTCTGTGAAATCTGTTTTCATAGAATCATAGAATGGCCTGGGTTGAAAAGGACCTCAAAGATCATCGAGTTTCAAGCCCCCTGCTGAGTGCAGGGTTGCCAACCACTAGACCAGGCTGCCCAGAGCCATGTCCAGCCTGGCCTTGAATGCCTCCAGGGATGGGGCATCCACAAGCTCCCTGGGCAACCTGTTCCAGTGCGTCACCACCCTCTGTGTGAAAAACTTCCTCCTAATATCTAAACTAAATCTCCCCTGTCTCAGTTTAAGACCATTCCCCCTTGTCCTATCGCTATCCACCCTTGTGAACAATTGTTCCCCTCCTGTGTATACGCTCCCTTCAAGTATTGGAAGGCCACAATGAGGTTTCCCGGAGCCTTCTCTTCTCCAAACTAAACAAGCCCAGTTCCCTCAACCTTTCCTCATAGGAGAGGTGCTCCACCCCTCTGATCATCTTGGTCGCCCTCCTCTGAACTCTTTCCAAGAGCTCCACGTCCTTCTTGTGCTGGGGCCCCCAAGCCTGGATGCAGTACTCCAGATGGGGCCTCACAAGAGCTGAGTAGAGGGGGACCACCACCTCCCTCTCCCTGCTGGCCACTCCTCTTTTAATGCAGCCCAGAACATAGTTGGCCTTCCGGGCTGCTGTTTTGTTAAATAGCCTTACAAAGGTTCCTAATGCACTGAAGGATTGTTATGACAGATGAAGCCCAAAGTTTTGAACTAAATGAATACTATGGACAATTTACATGAACAAACCATAGACCATGGGAATTATATAGGAATGGATATATATCAAAAAGCAAGATAGGTCATGGTAATTAGTAAGGATGTGTAGAAACTGTGGGACCTGAGCACAGTGGTGTGGGATAAGGGGTGGATATTGTCTTAATTTCATCTGAGACAGAATTGTTTTCTTCTGAGTGTCAGATATAATGCTATGTTTTGTTGTAGGACAAAAACAATGTTGATGACACACCAATGTTTATAGTTGCTGCTAAGCAGTGTTGTTCAGAATCAATGCCATTCTCAGCGAAGGGTCCAAGGGACTGGGAGGGAACAGAATTAGGACAGCTGACTTGAACTGGCCAAAGGGATATTCCATACCATGTGACATCATGTGGAAGGAGTTTTGAAGGGGGCGGAAGTTCATATCGCTCTCTTCCACTGCTCGGAGGGCTGTCTGGGCATCACTTGTTATATACATATATATATATATATATATATTTGTCATAACCATTATCATTTTCCTTTTTTCTATCTTAGTAAATAGTTTTATCTCAATCCATGAGTTCTACTTTGTTTTTTCAATTCCTTCCCTCATCCCACTGGGAAGGGGGGGAATGAGCGAACAACTGTGTGGTGCTCAGCCACCTGCCAGGTTAAACCACAATGGGCATAAACTGCATTACCAAGAATATTTTATGTAAGAAACATAGTTATTATTATGACTACTTAGTTATTTGAAGAAACTTTTAAACAAACCTCAATTTCCTCTTATTTCTTTTGGTCAGCATGGAAAAGATGGATGTTTCATTCTTTATAACATCAGGGACTTATTTTGGCAGTATTTATATAGTGAAGATATTGCAAAACAATAACATATTCAATAGAATTTTGGGGAAAAAAAAAAGGAAAAAAAAAAGAAGAAGAATCTGGTAGCCACACAATTCCAGTAGTAAAAGTAGGATGTCTGCAAAAGCTGAGGTTAGGTGAATTTATAAAGTTGGATTGTTCTGGAGGCATGAATCTAACTTGGGTGCTTTAACAACCCCTGGGCAGACTTATCTCCATTCCCAATTGCTTATTCATGGCTTCTGGCCTTCACAAGAATGATTTCCTATATACCTATCATCTTACTCTTCCTCTCAAACCCGAGTTCTCTAATTCAGCTACAAAAATACCTGATCAAACACATAAAACATGTATAATTTAATCCAGACCTTTTCACAGCACGTCTAAAATATAACGAAAGCAGGAATTGTTGGATAATGTGGCTTTTTCAGTAGTGAGCATTAAAAAGTCAAAATGAGAAATACAGCCAAGGATAGCATATTTAAAAATCTCCTGGAGTTATTACTCTGGGGGACACGTTAAACCAAGTAGGAAAGCTACGCCACTTTTACAGGATTATATAGTCTTCTCACGTCTCTTGCAAGCAGCCCTATGGGAGCACATAGGCTCTGGTTTCCTGCTCCATGTGAGAAGACGTTGGCCCCAGATTAAGAAAGATGAGCAGATAGGCCAAGCAGATTTATGTCCTACAGTGCATATATAAATTGGGTTATTGTAATTTTAATGCTTATGGGTTAGTTTTCTAATATGTAAATACCATCTGGGGAAGAGGGTAAGGGGTAAAAGCTTTCCTACCAGCCTGCTTAGGCTGCACCCACATTTGTGTTGTTCTGCAGGCTGTTTATAGTCCATGAAAAGATAAGAGAAACTTGCTCACTCCTTAACTCAGTTGCACATTTTTAGCATACTTCTCACCTAAGACAACTTCCAGAGTAGCAGCCCCTAAATTCCCTGACAGATGCATTTATCCAGGGTTCAATGATATGGGCAGCACCCCAGGCACCTTCCTGTGCCTTACTTCCCTAGCATTCATCAGGTCAGTCTCTAAAAGAAGAAAATACTTCTCTTATCACCCTCCTGCTCTCAAGATAAGAGCTGCAGCAGTGGAGAAGGGATTTACACTCAACTGAATGTTCTCAAGGTCTGTAAAACTTGTTTAACATGTTAAGAGTTTGGGGAACAGCCAGCCACAACTGGAGAATGGATAGTATTTGTTCACTTTAACTCGTACCAAAAGCTCAGAACATCTTAACAGTTATGAGCTTGTAAGAAATGTGCAGTAGATGGCAAGGCAAGGAGTGCTCCTCAGGACACATGTACAGAAGTTGTTTAAGCTACCTTCTGCTGGGATCCAGGTGGAGCCATTGCTAGGGAGGGCAGCTCTCATGAGACAACATGGAGTTTTCTTCTTCTCAGTTATGAGTTATTGCTTTCTCAGGTGATAACCTTGGTATTGCTCTAGACACAACTGACACCACACCCCAGAGCAGATGCCTCTTAATTGCTTAGCCTTGGCTTAGAGTCTGGCTTAGACTTTTGCGCAAGTTGTGTAGGGTGGGCTTCTGAATTGTAAGAGCAGCCCTTGCTAGTGCAGTTAAGAGCACTAAAAGCTCTCTTTTAATTCCTGTCCTATTGGTGTTGAACTGAAGCGGAGATGCACAGTATATCCTGCTCCCATTGGTTCATATGCTGTCTGCTTTAGACCTTAATGCCTGCAAGGTATAACAAGTGTTTAGAGAAGTATGGAAAACTGTAAACTAAGGCACATGCAGGATATAGAGAACTGCAGCAGAAATTTAAAAAAAAAAAACAAACACAAAACACATAACCAACCCCTTGCTTGGCAGCTGGTACTAATTTGTTTAATTTTGAAAGCCTATATTTCAATTCCTTGCAAATGCATAGTCTGTATAATTAATTAAATATGGACTAATTAACTAAATAAAGACTTAGAAACTGAGCCAAAAGTCCCATATCCCAGTGCTGGCATTGCAGAATACTACAATGTCACAGTTAGTTACAGGTGAGCAGCTCTGGCATACTGCAGATATTTTAGATGCCAAAAGGAAATTATTTTGCATTCAACTTCAATGAAACATTCTTTGGAAAGCAGAGAGTTCCAGGATTTAAATCACTGCTTTAGTTCAATGTTACCTCAGTAATCCGATTTAGGCAGGTTCAGTTTTTATCCAAACAAGCACTAAATTCCACTGACGAACTTCTTCACTACGCCAACAAAATGTCCGGGCTGAAATAGGGTTGGATCTTAAAACAAACTCCGTTCACCTTGTGTAGATCGGCTAACCTTAACGCACAAACACGCAGCTCCCTGCTGCGCACTAACGGCCGCCGGCCGCCAGGGGGAGCCATAGTGCGGGGCTGCGCGCTGCGGCCGGGCCAGCCCCGAGGCTGCGCTGAGCGATGGCAGCCCGGGTGCCGCTGTACTTCAGTGAGTACGGAGCCTCGTGTGTAGAGCATACAATCCTAAGTGTGTTTCCTGAGTCTCCGTATGGCTGCTGGATGTGCTTTCACAGCACCAATCATGCTGATAGGCGAAAGAATATTTTAAGCGTTCAATTGTCTTTTAAGTTTCTACTTAAATTGCCTTAAAAAATATCTTAAATTGCCTTGCCTTAAATTATATGCTGTCTTTTGAGTAAAATGCTTTGCAGAGTAAGGATCCAGGTGCTAACTTCAATGTCTCTGTTGTAACATTTTGTTCTGCACATGAAAACTCAGTCTACTGCTTTATGTCTTCAAGCTGCAATGAAGCCTTTTCTCTCTGGATCTTTTTGGCTTTGCCTAATTTATCCCAGGGAAAATGGTAGAGCAACGTGAGGGTGATGGTGCTGATGACTGTATTCTCTTCCTGCAGATAGTTTTTACTAACAGTTACAGGTTACACATCCATGTACTCAGTACCTGTCCTAGTCACTGAAAATTGTCCTTGTAATATTTTATCTCAGTTTGTGTGGTAGTTTATTGTTCATGGAATTCTGAATGAAATGATTACCAAGAAAAAAATAACAAATACAATGCTTATGTCAGTGTTTGTGAAATAACATTTATCTCCCAGCGTCTTGGTGTGTTTCAGCTCTGCTCCCCATTCCTTCCTATTCTTGAAACAGCAGTAAAGTGAAGGCACAGGTAAATGTATCTTCCCTTGTCTCCACCAGAATGCCACCAAATATTTATTTCTCCTGAATGGTTCCAACAGCTGGAGAAATATTGTATTTTACAGGACTAGGATTTTTTTAGATCATGGGGAAGAGTACTTGGTACGTGCCTGCTAACTGTTCTTTTCCTACTAAACAGTGCTGCCTCACAGCAGTGAGGTTTTCTTGTTTGTTTGTTTTTTCAAGGCTAATGTCAATGGTATTTATGCATATTTGTGCAAGAGAATGTGCCTTCTGAATACTCTATATACACAGATATGGAAAGCTGGTAGCACTGTTATTCAACACTAACACTTAACAGAGTTATCAGTAAGCAGAGCTACCACATCCATACATTAAAATGAAAAATCCTAGCAAAATTAAAGCTCTGTTGCAGTCTCTGAATATCAGCGTCTGTTTAGAAACATGCATGTATTTTTAGCACCTAGTCTGCCTGGAAGTCTCCATGTTGTTCCTGCTGAATTTGCAAATTCCACTGAAAAAGTGATGGCTAAACATTGGCTCTGATACTCTGAATATCATTAAAGACTAAAGCTGTTCTGTTGGTCCTCCAGTACCCCTAGATCAAAAGTCAGTTTGAGTGACAGAACTCAGAAAATAGTCACTATCTACTTGTAGTTTGGAAATATGATGAGTAACAGCCATGAGTAAAATCTAGCATAGAACAATGTAGGTCACTCCAATATAATTTCCATGGAGATACAAAGAGCACAGTAACACTATTTGATAGAGCAAATTCTTAGCTACAAAACACACTTTTTCAACAGTCACCACCATTAGCTATGGATTTTTGCCAGCAATGAACAGGAGCCTGCATGCCACACTTGTAAAAATCTGCACTAGCAGGGGTCACCCACTGTTTCACAGCTGCTTTCACAGCATTGTTGCTAGGAAAATGTTGCCCACACAAACCATCTTTCTTCATCCTGAACAAGTGGAAGTCAGAAGGCACCAAATCTGGACTATACAGTGGGTGGGGTAGGACAATCCAGCCATGACTGGCAGTGTGCTCCCCAGTCTTCAAACTGGAATGGGGCCTGGCATTATCATGCTGTAGGAGAAAGGTTGTCTTCTTCTCTGGCCTGACTCTGGAAGTTTGAGCATCGCAATGTAGTGGTCAGAATTGATGGTTTGTCAGGGTTGCAGGAAATATGGAAGGATCAGCCCTTTCCTGTCCCAAAAGACAGTGCATGTGACATTACCCGCTGAGAGCTGCATCTTAAATGTTTTCTTCAATGGGGAATTCAGATGTTGCTGCTCCATGGATTCTCATTTTAACTTTGACTTGTGGTGGTGACACCACTTCTCATCACTAGTGATGATGCAGTCCAGGAAACTCGCCTTCAGCCTCATATTGGTTCAAGAGGTCCTGACAAACTTGATTATGATGTTCCTGTGAATATTCACAGGGCCCATCTGGTGCAAACTTTGCAATATTTTAACATTTTTACGGATGCAATCATTGGTATGTTGAGATGAGATAAAATAGCAGTGCATACATGAGTATCTTTCTCAACAGTGCTAAATTTTTAGGAACCAAGATTTAGCTGTTTATGTTTTCAATGAATACCTCTTCATTATACACCAACAACCTGCATGCTAAACACATTTTCTCAAAAAACTCAATTTTTCCTCTCCAGACGCTTCCGCAGACAAGACGTGCGACATGGAAATGCAGCTCAGCAGTGCTTTGGCCAGCAATTCATTGGTAATCTACTCACACCTTTACAAATTGTTAGCAAATGCCTGGCACAGAAAGTACAGATTTTGCCAAAAGGCAGAAGGCTATACATTGTCATTTTTATTCAGAAGAAATGATATTTAATTTGTAGTTGTACTTGAGCATATATGGTATCCTTCTCTTTAACTGACTGAAAATCAAATAAATGAACAACTCATAAGAAACAGCCACAAGCAAATAGCAGTGTGAAGGGCTGAGATCTGTTTCTCTGTGTATAATCTTAGCAGAATCATGGCCCAATTTGCTCCACTTGTTCTATGTCCATATTCTGTGAGAGGCTGAGATGATGGGAAAATTCACTAAATAAGCCAGACCTTCACCAGGCACTACTTAGCAATAACTATATGGTTGGATATAGATTAAATTTCAGTCTTAAAAGTAACTCTAACCTGAAGTCAGAAGGTGGCAAGCACTGTCAGAAACAAACTGACATATATATATGATGTATTTTTTTAAAACCTTTCTTTTCCTTCCAGGAGAAGTCCTGGAGAAGACCGAGGAGCGACTGATTTATGGAATAGAATACAACAGCACCCTTCTGGAGTGCACCCCTCGGACCTTACAGGCAAAAGTAATCTGGTTTGTCCAGCGAGCCCATGAAACTAAGAAGGAAGAGGTAACTATCGTTAAATCCTAATCTTTTAATTAGTTAAATTGGTTAGGAATATTGCATCTTTACTGAAAGGCCAGTCATCAGTTGCTGAAATGTGCGTGAGTATAAGGGAAGATCATGATGTTCATCTGTGTCATTATGCTCCGCTGAGATAATAGACCTGGTAATTTCTTCTGGTGTACAAGTTCAGTATCTTGAAATTGAATAACTGTATAAGTATTTGAAATGTAGCTAAACTTGTTAAGGTCTCAAAACAAAAGGGAATCTACCACTTCTCTTGATATGTTATTACAGAGGTGAAGAGTATACATACTACTCCCAGAGTTAGTCTTGCTTAGCATCTGTTAATTCTTGCTGTCTCACCCATTACATCACAAAGCCTTCTGAAAATGGATGTTGGTGATTCTCTGCTTCTTTTACTTGATAGAGTTGTAGATGTCCCTGTTCATCGCAGGCGAGTTGGACCAGATGGCTTTTAAAGGTCCCTTCCAACTCAAACAGTTCTATGATTCTATGGTAATTCTATACTTCATAACTGTTACCATACTTAATTCTCTGATACCTCCATGATACACATCAGTGTAGCTAACCCTGTTTAGTATATGGGAGCACATAGGAGAAAAGCCTCAGACTATCACAGGGTATGATTGGTTTCCTTACTGCCTAGCAGCTGGGCTCTGCTGCAAACATGAGTCCCCAGCTCATCCATAGACATCTTCAGACTGAATCTGAGGAGTGAGATTCATTGGATAGTGAATGCGGGCATAAAGACATCTAAGTCGGTGCTAGTCTTTGTGCGCTGTCGTCAATGTCAGTGCAACTTTTGTTGCAGGTATAACCCATAGTATCATCTCATGTTAAACTAGACATTTTCATTTGGTCATTGACTAGGTAAGCCATTGAATACAAAGGTAAACAAGGATGCCACATGCAGCTGTAGATATCTGAAATGAAGTGGGTGACCACTTTTATGGTGACATAAAGCACATTTCTTCCTGAAGTTTCATCCTAGTCTCAGACTCCCACCTGGTTCTTCACATTTGGTGTTTCCCCATGTATTTTCCTTGAAGATCCCAATCCATTAATTGTAATTATTCTTACAGTAAAAGGACCTGGTCTTTCACAGTCTTTTGTGAAACCTGAGGATTTTTTACCCAGCACCTCACATACTAAGCAACAGAAGTGTAAATTCAGACTCTAACCTTTCAGTACATTTTTATACTACTAAGATGAATTTATTTTAATGCTTTCCCCTAATATTTATTCCGTTTTACATGAAAAATTCTGTAGTCATTAGAAAAAGATGATCCCAAGCAGAGAGAAGCACTTCTCGCTAATACTCAGCATCTTACTGTTAAATAGAAAGATGAGGATTCTATTCTGCTGAGCATTTCTGCTGGCTGGATTGGACAACTCTGTGCTCCCTGCATGCTAGCATCTCTGAATGCCCTGTATTTAGTAACTTGGTTCTCAGAAGCTGCAGGGGGAATTCCAACACCAAACTCAGAACTTAGGCTTCAAGATCACAGTGGTCCTACAGTTAGATCTCTGGTTGGACTTTAGGAAGAACTTCTCTGAAGGAGTGGTCAGGTGCTGGAACTGCCTGCCCAGGAAGGTGATGGAACCTAAACATTTCTTGTTTAGATGTTGTACTGAGGGACATGGTTTAGTGGGAAATATTGGTGATAGGTGGATGGTTGGACTGGATGATCTTGGAGATTGTTTCCAACCTTGGTGATTCTATGATCTAAAAACGTCTGTGAGTGCTGCTTCAAAAACATTTGACAATGTAAAAGAGCATTCACAGGGATAGTTGCGGCAGGTCAGCTGGCAAAAGCCCGCTTGTTTTCCATCCAGAAGTTTATTTGCATGTTTCAACCTAACCTCCCTCTGTGATTTAGCCACAAATGACTAACCCATGCTGGGAAAGCAGAAAACTGTCTGCTCCACTGTCTGTTCTGCCATGCTTGCCAGATTCTGTAGACTGCTTTCCTTTCACTGCTCAACTTCTTCTTTACTTCAAGTAAATATTTTATTTACTTACAAACTCTGAGTTAAAGGGTCTTGGATCTTTAATCTGCCACTCAACATTTAATATTATATTCCTGAAAGTATATTTCAGAAAAAAATCTCTCCTCTATCCAACAATCTCTTTTTTTCAGGTGAAGACAGATGACAGAATAATCAAAATGGACCTTGGCCTCCTATTTCTGAAGCTGCATCGACTGGATGCAGGGACTTACTTTTGTCAGACAGTGGAACACAGCATAGTTCACACCATTAGAAGAATCACTCTGGAAATAGTCGAGGAAGAACGTGTAGATGAAATGTTCAATAAAGACTATGAGGAGGAGATACCTCACAAAATGCCATGCCCAGTGCAGAGCAACATACCTCAGGTATCAAAACCATGGTACAAGGAATTTCTTCAACTGATAGGTTACAGCAACTTCCAGAGGGTGGAGGAATACTGTGAAAAAGTCTGGTGTACGGATAAGAAGAGAAAAAAGCTGAAAATGTCTCCATCCAAGTGGAAATATGCCAATCCTCAGGAGAAGAAGGCAAGGATCAGGCCGGAGCACTACCGGTTGCCCAGGAACATAGCTGACTCTTGATGGACAAAATCCATCTGCTGTTTCTGGGCAAAATTTTATTTGGACTTAAGTAAGAGGGCAAAATCAGTTTGGTTTTGGTAAATGAAACAGGTTTATATGTATAAAATATCAGGACTGAAAACAAATATGCTATGGTAAGTTATACCGTACACTCATGATGACTGTTTAGAAGCATTTTACACAAAATCTTATCTGTTTCTAAGTAGGTCAATACAATCAGTTTTGCATTAGGGAGGGTGTGACAATCTTCAGACTTTGAGTGCTCGAATCATTTTCCTGTGTGGACCATGCTTGTGCTGTATATTGTTGCATATGATGGCATATTTAAGTAAATTCAAATAGCTAAGCATTCATGAGTGGGTATAGAACACATATCTTTCCTTACTTTCACAAGTTTCTCATGCTTCTGAAAGCAGCATGTCTTAAGATCTTTCATTTTGATTATGACCAGTCCAAATTCATCACTGAGAGCAGTGAGATATGTTAATATGATGTCCTGCTATTTCTAAAGATAATGAAGGGAAACTCTATTTACTTCCACTGTTATTTGTCTCCTCAGTTATTTATGAAGCACAGTGTACTGTCATGGCTAAATAATATTACCTAGTAACTTAATGTAAGTCAAATGCATGCTGAGAACACAAACAGAATGAAATTCTTCAACACATCTATACAAAATGTTGGAATAATGCTTTAGATAGAAAACAAGTCTATCTTGTCTCTAATAATGGACATTGCCTTAATACCAACACAAATTAAGGGAGTGCCCTCTTGTGGCAAAACAAAGTAAATCTGATAGTATACATTTTCGGAAGAAATGTGTATAGCTGAGAAGTATTCCTAGGTCCACAGCTGGTTTGTTTTCAGCATACACTTCTTATCTCCATGTGCCAAATCCACAGATTTAGAAGGTAGTGTTGGAAGTCACTCATCCTGGAAAAACAGCATTTAAAGTAATACTTCATGTCATTAAGGTACTTTTTGGATAAAATGCAGTAATACAAAGTTAGGAAGAAGACTGAAACAAGAACAGTGTTATGCAGCTGTTTTTCTATAGTACCACAATCTGATCCTGGCAAACTTTCCTGATATGTGATCTCTGGTCAAAAGAGCTGCTTTGCTGTTCTTGTGCTTGATACTAGGATAGGAGACCAAAGGAGTAAGCCTCTTACAATCTAAGACTTTCAAGACTTTTTTTTTTTTTAATGAAAAAATGCTTTTCTTTGAGCACAAGAAACCAGCTGCATAAAATCCAGAAAATCTCGTTGTTCACTGCTTGGAAAATCTGATGTTACAAAATGGGCCGGTTTTATAGAAATAAATAAATAAATAAATAAATTAGTGGAAAGATAGGGAAATTATAAACGCAAATGAGTTAAAAATGAGTTAACTCCTCAAACAGAAACATGATGTCAGTAGAATAAATAGACAAGCTGTTACAGATTCTGATGCTGCCTAAGAAAATATACAAAGGATTCACTAACCACAATGAGGTTCGTGTACAGCTTCAACTTCTAATCAGAAAACAGAATTTTGAATTAATGAGCATTAACATCCTGGGGAACAGACATTTGCTAGCTTTGCTGTGCTGACAAATTTTGCCATGGGTGCTGATGCAGTGCCCTCCAAGCGCTGTGTGAGAGAGTCTCAGAGAAGGAGCAGGGATCTTTGCTGTGCCCCTCTGGAAACTGACTGTCCCAGGCTTTGGAAAGAACCTTTGCACGCACTACCAGCAAGTGCTCTCATAACAGCAGATAAGCCTTTCCATCAGCCAGTTATCTTAAGGAAAACAATTTATCAGGAAGTTTGCACTTCGTGAAGCTAGATAACCTGTCTGAGAGATGGGAGTGGACACTGTGCATTGCCTTGCATGAATGTGCGTGGTTGCTAACTTTGATCTAATACAGTAGACTAGCTAAATTCACTTTTCAGTGACAGTTTAATGGAACTTAGCTGCAGTTAGGATCTCTGTTTATTTACAGCTACATGGAAAGTTCTAAAGCTCTATGCTTTAGCTCTTTAGCTCTAAAGACTATGGCAGAGAGAACACAGAATAAGCATCCCTAATTTATATTTAATCCACTTTACAATTTACCTCGGCATCCCTGACTGGAAAACTGCTAAAACACCACTGATATCTTCTGATGAATTATGGAGCCCACCTCTTTTCAATAGTAATGGGAGTTATATTTTACTTTTTTTTTTCTTCCTGATTCTTAGTATCTGCTGCCAAATGTACATTTAATAGACTGTTAGAAAAGAGCAGCAGTATCTCAGCCTGATGGAACAAATATGACTTTATGACTCATTCTCTGAGATTTCAGGTAGAAATCATGTGATATGCAAATCAGGATTCCTGATTTAATATGAGTATGTATTTTAGCTCCCCATCCCTTAGTGGTTACATATGGAGAATTCCATTAAATTTTTATTAAAAGTTTAAATTTCTAGGTCACACCTTGCAACTTCCCTGGTTGACTGAGAAGTCACAACTAAAAGATCTTGTTTAGAGTGCTACAGCATCTATGGAAGAAGAGAAAGACTGACAGTAATGTGTTTTGGAAGGATATGCACAAATGTACTTATACACGATGTTATTTAAAATGCTTCTTTGTATATATGGGAGGCATTGTCTGCTTCTTTTCATTATGAGTTTGATGTATTTTGTATGTGCATGAAGTGGTCAAGTTACAAATATAATTAAGAACCATATTTGGCTGACATCATTTGTATTATTTCTCGTAATTCACTTTTACCAGACAGTATGATCATGTGCATATCATGTGCATGATCATGAGTAGATTCTGCTTGGGGCAGAGTGGCTGGAAGATTGTGTGGAGGAAACGGACCTGGGGTGTTGGGCGATGCTCGGCTGAGCATGAGCCAGCAATGTGCCCAGGTGGCCAAGAAGGCCAATGGCATCTTGGCTTGTATCAGAAATAGTGCTGCCAGTAGGAGTAGGGAAGTCATTGTCCCTCTGTACTCAGCACTGGTGAGGCCACACCTCGAGTACTGTGTCCAGTTTTGGGCCCCTCACTGCAAGAAAGACATTGAGGCCCTGGAGCGTGTTCAGAGGAGGGTGACGAAGCTGGTGAGAGGTCTGGAGCACAGGCCTGATGAGGAGCGGCTGAGGAAGCTGGGATTGTTCAGTCTGGAGAAGAGGAGGCTCAGGGGAGGCCTCATTGCTCTCTATAACTACCCGAAGGGAGGTTGTAGTGAGCTGGGGGTCAGCCTCTTCTCTCTTGTAACTAGTGACAGGATGAGGGGGAATGGCCTCAAGTTGCGCCAGGGGAGATTTAGGCTGGACATTAGGAAATACTACCTTTCTGAAAGAGTGGTCAGGTGCTGGAATGGGCTGCCCAGGGAGGTGGTTGAGTCACCGTCCCTGGAGGTGTTCAAGAAACATTTAGATGTTGTGTTGAGAGGCATGGTTTAGTGGGGTTATACTGGTGGTAGGAGAATGGTTGGACTGGATGATCTTGTAGGTCTTTTCCAACCTTGGTGATTCTATGATTCTATGATTCAGTCTTTCCGTGTCAGGTAGATTTGGGAAGGTTATGATTAGAGCAGCATCTGTTGTGTAGATATATTTTTTAGAGTGGAACATGGTCACTTAAAACAAGGAGATTCTAATTTATAGGTATTTATTGAGAAACAACAAGTTGGAAAACCTTTGAGCTTTGCCCTGCTGCCTGATGAAGAAAAAAACATGTAGATCACTTGTACTAAACACTTACTTTTAATTTGCTCTCACTTTTCAGTTGTCAAAGAGATTATTGCCACCTGGTACAAATTACTGTGGTCTCAGACTCTGCTGGGACATCTAGTTGGGAGAGTGCTAGCCTACGAGACACATCTCTTTACGTAGAACAGATTTACGAAATAGATAAAAATAGTTGCCTACATCCAGATGCCCAAAAAGCAGTCATATTGCAGGAAGTGCTTGAGTTAACTGATACAGTTAAGGAGGGTTTTTTTTAACTTTTAGAGAAGAAAATACAGTTTTCTTTTCCCCAGAATGCATCTAGCCAGTTACACTTTTAAAAAGTCCATTAATCCCCTTAGTCTGCCTTGGAGCAGTAAAGCTGGAGCTATTAACGCAACTTTATATCTCTGGGTCCAGAAGGTACAAATGCCTTTGAAAGCTGCACTGTCCAGATAAGAGGCACTGAAAGTGAGCTTTTCTACATTTGTAACCTAGCAGGATGCCTGCAATGCCTATCAGCCCTGGAATCCTGTTCAGTTCCCCAAATTACTGTTTTTAAAGGAGAATCCATGTCCAGATAGCACGAGTATTTATCACAAATGAAGCCACGATTGACAAGTCTTATCTTTGGGTGATACTTTCTCTGCTAATAATGAATTACTATCATTTTTATTTTTTATGAAATAATTTAACTGACTAGCACTATGAACAGGAAAATGGCAGAGCTAGCAATGTCAAGTAAAGCTACCAGTCATGAGTTAATCAACATTTTACAATTTCTGAACATATTTGCCAAGCATCAATCTAATCCATCACCACAATCCCATTTGTTAAACAGCTTTGCCCGTTTCGGATGATGCACCTTATCAGCATTGGAATGAGATATGACTGTCATGTAATGTTGAACCAGGAAATATATTGTTAAGCTTTTGTGCACATGTGCTCATAATTTGCTGAAGTGAGAGCTGCTATGCAGAAGTGCAGGATTTGACATAGTTAAATGCAATTGGAGCACAGAAGCCTTGGCTGCCTGATTCCTAGATTTCCGGAGATTCTTACCCAGAAAGAGCAGATTTAACGGGAGGAGAAGGGTCTGTGGAGATTTCAGAAAGTCAGAATAGATGTTTCAGTACATCCACTGGCTAAAGAGCCACCATGCATGACCTGTTTCGATTGCAACACATGACAAATTCTGGCAAAACAAAACTTCATATTACTTGCAGTAATGGTTACTTCAAGTGCAGAATTCTATGGCTTCAGGAGTGTTTTTGCACATACTTGAAAAACTGTATTTGAAGTACTGCCTAGGATTACATTTAATGTGGGTGCATGTGTGTACATTACGAACCCTCAGAATATCTCTAGTCAGTTTTGAGAGCTGTTTCAAATTCAGCATACCCAGCTAAATTGTACATATAGTTCATGCTGACTTCTTTTCTCATTAACTCTGAAGAATCACACTCACCCAATGCCCTCAACATGAATTTTCAGCGTCTGTAAACACATAATGTCGCAATAATAATAGTAGTAATAACAGTAATGAACAGCTGCAACAGCTGTAACTCACTGTCTTCTCTCCCCATTAATGAGATGACATTTGCAGATCAATGGGCATGATAAATGGACTATGATCATTTTCTGCATTTTAATTTGCTAGCTGTATTTGCTATTAATAATCAGAATTTGAAGAATGCACTGCAGACTTTGTCAAAATCAGGTAATGGAAATATTCCACCTTAATGCTGACATACAGATCATCAGGATTTCATTTACTGGATTTTTTTCTGCTTAAATGTGATACTTACCACATTAATTTGCAATCACAAAAAACAATGAACATTTGTTGGTGCTTTTAAAGTTCAAAGAATTGTTTAGGTACTGGCTGATCTAGTTTCACAACAGCCACCAGAGGGATGGAAGTACATTTTAGCATCCCTTACTGTAATTCACAGGAGCAGAAAAGGCCGCACAAAGCTCCTCTATGGCACAGTGCCGTGTCATGCTGCAGCGATGTATGGGGTAGTGCTGGCTGAGCGGCGATTTCAAACAGCACAGCATGAAGCAATATGGAAAGCCCAGCTTGTGCTCCAAACGTTGTGTGCCCCAGCAGTGTAAGGACTGTGTTTGTGGTAACCATGACCTTTTCCACGCAGCTTCAGATTATGGTAGCCTGTGGGAATAGAGATTTTTAGATTGCAACCTATCTGCTTATTTTTAGATGTGTTCGTTAGGATGATATGATTTGTCAGATTAACTCCACCATGAGGATTTAAGGTAATCAGAAATCTCATTTCAAAACCATTTTTGTCTCAAAGCAAACACTCCAAAACATCAGTATAGCTGAAAATACGACCACTCTTTCTGAGCAATTTTGTTTTAGAGTGCTAACAAATAAAGCCAGTGGGGTGGATGAAGTTGACAGTATTCAAAAAGAAATCAATATATCTTGGGGAATGTTTCTGGAGGTAGGTTTTATAAAAGCCAAACACAGCAACAGCTGAAATCACAAAATAATGCTCTCTTATTCTAAAGACATGTTTCCTTATAGACTACTTTTAATAAGAAAACATTATACACGTTTGCTCAGAGACCAGGGGAATTAGCTATTTATGTGGATACTGCAGTTATTTGAAAACAGATATTCATAACACTGAAGTGTAACTTCCGAACAGTAGCTGCCTTCCTTTGTATCTTCCTGTCTTTTTATTATTTTGAAAATGAGTAGGGATTCTTTTTCTAAACACAGCTAAAAAATACAGAAATGTGGCTTTTTTTGTGTGTGTGCGCACTGACCTTTTAACAGTTGTGCTCATTGTAAAAATTCATTCGGTCTCCAGAATATGAAATACCCTTTTGGAATGATGAATGTTCCAGCCTAGAACATTTCCATTTCTGTTCTGCACTCAGCCTTCTGGATTGTTTTTCATGTCTTTGTAGCACTGTTTCATCTGTTTCGTGAATTTCATTAATATTACGCCAGACAGCTGAATATTTGGCTGTGTTATTTATACTGGTGTGGAGTTAGAGTCTATAGTGATCTGAGAATGGCTCACCCAAGAAAAGACCTTGAATTGTTATTTGTTATTGAAGTTCTTGTGCCTGAGTGAAATATGAATTGTGGGGAAATTTTTCATTGCATAGATAATATGCTCCAGAAAGGCAGAAAGAACTTCTTAGCCTTAAAAAAAACCCACAACACTAAACACCACTAACAACAACAACAACAAAAAACCCTACCACAATGTCAAAACAATTCCTATCCCATCTATCTCTTTCAAAGCACTTAAAATGCACAAATTAGGAAACAGAAGAGGATAAGAGGGTGAGGGTGGCCTCTCTGGGGCTTCCTTGGTGCTTCCTGGCTGATCAGCATGGTCACTTGCCATATCTCTGGTGGTGAACTAAAGAGAGCTGAAACTAACCCTGTCTTCTTCCATAGCTGCCAGTAAGGCTCAAGCTACTGAGATGATAGCCACTTCTGCAGCCTGTGTAAGGGTATATGCCACAATAAAGATGGTATGTTCAAAACCTGCCCTGCTCTGATCCAGGATATTAGCTAACACGTAAGTTTTGAAGTCTTGTGGGAACATTGTAAAAGATATATGGCAAGGGGCAAATGGTGCTGGAGTAGCAGGAGGGACTGGGAGAGGGTTGGATCTCGGATGACTGGTGGGGAAGTGGATGGAAGATGGGGAGAGCCATTTCTCATTCGCAAGGACTATTTACTATTCACTGCATTTAATATCATACAATGAAGGAAGAGACAGGAAAAAAAAGGAAGATTTATTAGTAACTTCTGTAGTTAGACAAAGTCTCAAAAATATATACCTGTTAGCCTGGGAGAAGCTGACTATGCATGCAAGCTACACTTTCAAAGGCTGTAGAGGAATTGTGTCTGGCCCTTAATCTATTCTGGCTGTAGGGGAAGTGAGTTTTCTACTTGCTCAGTAGATATAAGGCTATGAAAGACTTTCAAAGGTGGGAGAAAAACAGACTGTGAGGACTTTTTCAGTCCTCTTGATTTAAAATCAATCAATTTATTGTGCACTGAACACAAAGTAGAGCTACTTAAGGCCTTCTCTGTCTTCGTATTTGTGTACCAGTCAGTTATAAAATCTTTGTATTGCTTGCTCCTCATATATACCATGTCACCATGTGGACAGTGATGTTTAAGATAAAGTATAAGATGAAAAGGACAGGTTCCTCAGTACTGTTTTAGCATCCAGATTAAAAATTGAAGGAAGCTTTTCTGTTTTATGTTTTATTGCCTGTTTAATAACTTGTTTATCTAGATTCTTACCTCACTACAGGAGTGGATAGTGGGAAAAGAAAAGAGCATGAAGTTTTACTTGTTGATTGAACAAAGTTCTAATGCTAAAAAAAAATGGAATTAGAAAGAATATATTTCACACAGGTTTGTAACAGCTATGACAGCTGCTGAGAGATCCAACATACACTGAAGAGCTGCTCCTGACTGCTATCCCTACTGTTAATTCTTCTGAGTTCAAAAGATGTCCAGATCAGAAAATGCTCACCTCCTGGTAGGCCTGAATCATAGAGTCGTACTGATGAAAAACTGGTACTGCTGGTACCCTGACATACATAGGTACTGCATGACTTGAAAGCAAGTCCTGTAGCCCCTCCAATTATCAGAGCTTCCTGGGCATCAAACACTTGGTATCTCTGCCCAGGAGTAACATGAACAAGGCAGAAGTGCATCATTAAAAAACTCTACTACTCTAGGTTAGGAATGCTTGCTGTTTAACATGTCATGCAATTAACTGAATTTATCTATACAGGTGACCTGGAAAGGTGATAATCAGTTAAGCTGATGTGTATGTTGTATGCTGAAGGTTCATTAGTTTCCATGAGAGGGCTCAGGAATAAGTTCTTCCCATGCTACTCTTATCCTGACTTATCCCTGTCCTACTTTTCTTCATTTCAATCATAGAATCATGAGGTTGGAAAAGTTGTCTAAGATTATCCCTTTAACCCATCACCACCATGACCTCCAAACTATGCCCCTAAGTCCAAGTCTACCTTTTCTTAAGCATGTTTTGTTATTCCCAGCCCACTCCAAATAGAATTATTTCTGTTTTCCATCATTTTAAAATCTGAAATGAAAATTAAAAACTTTATGGTCTTCATTGTACAACTGTATGTGTAAGCCATGTATATGGGCTGTGATTGTAACACAGGTGATATGAATCTGCTTCAGATAGTGTGAGCTAAAGCTTTTACAATTAGAGATTACCTATCCAGTTCCAAAGAAGTTATAATCAAAATTTCTAATTATGAAGGCCACTCTGAAAGAAATGCTTCCTATTTTATTATGTTGGAACACAATGCCAGGGATGGATGTTGGTGGTGTGGAAGTAGAGGGTGAGCCTTCCCACCAGTGTTCCATTACATTTTGTTGCTGTGTGACAGATGGCAGCAGAGGGGCAGTCTGACAGAATGGCACCTCACAAGGAAGTGCAGATGAAGCAAAGGTGTGTCACTGGATTCCTTTGTGTTGAAAAAATTGTACCCACTGACATTCATCGATGCTTGCTGAATGTTTATGGAGACCAAACAGTGGATGTGAGCACAGTGAGGCAGTGGGTGGTGCATTTCAGCAGTGGCAATAGTGATATGAAAGACAAGCCATGTTTTGGACAGCCATGCACAGTTGTTACAGCAATAAATGAAGAGTGTCTCAATCAGCTTATCTCCGTGAATTGGCAGATTATGATGATGGAACTGTATGCAGAGATGGCTATTGTCTTCAGTGTGTTGGAAATGATGTTGGCAGCTTAGGGTCTAGAAAAGTTTATGCCAAGTGGGTCCCACAGATGTCCACATAGGATCAGAAAGAATATCGTATGCAAGTTTGTCAGGACCTGTTGAACTAATACACGTCTGAAGGTGACAGTTGTCTAGTTTGCATTATTACTGGTGATGAGACATGGCATCACCACTGTGAGCCAGAGTCAAAATGACAGTCCATGGAGTGGTGACATCTGAATTCCTCATTGAAAAAAAGTTCAAGATATAGCCCTCAGCAGGTAAAGTGATATGCACTGTCTTTTGGGATAGGAAAAGTTTGATCCTTCCGGATTTCCTGTAGCCTGGACAAACCATCAGTTCTGACCACTACATCATGATGCTCAAAATTTCAGAGTTGGGCCAGAGAAGAAGACAACCTTTCTCCTACAGTATGATAATGCCAGGCTTGATATGAGTTTGAAGATGGTGGAGCACATTGTCAGTCTTGGCTGGATTGTCCTACCTTTCTGCATAGTTCAGATTTGATGCCTTTTGACTTCCATCTGTTTGGGTCAATGAAAGATGGTTTGTGGGGGCAACATTGTCCTGGCAATGACAATGTCATAGCAGCGGTGAAACCGTGGGTCACTTCCTCTGGTACAGATTCTTGTGAGTGCGGCATGCATGCTCTTTTTTATTGCTGGCAAAAATGCATAACTAATGGTGATGCTTAAAATGAAAGATAATGTTTTGTAGCTGAGAATTTTCTCTATCAAGTATTGTCACTGTGCTCTTTGTATTTGTGGTAGTTTCCATGGAAATAAATAAGAGGCATTACTTTTGGAGCAATCTACGTATATATGAATTCCCATTAAGCTGCTGAATTAACTGGTAATTAATACAAATGTTGCAATAACTTTGCCCATAGATGTCATCCAGTATTTCTGTTAGTACCTTGACTTTTTCATATACCTGCCATTTCGGTTTATATCATCAATTGTAAACCTTTATCTGCAAACTAGGATTTCAGAGTGAAAGCCCACAAACTGTTCCCAGAAAATGAGAATTTTACTCGAGGAGTTTACTGTTTAGAATCATCTGTCTCTGCAATGACTGTATGCTCAAATCTTTTATCTCCATGAAGTTTTTCTAGCATCAGCAATCTCCACCTGAGTTCCCCTTATTTCTCCAGTGGAAAACTTACTGAACTACTTAATGTAAAAATGCCATTTAGATGTAAGCTACATACTTGGCACTTCACAGAAATCAGCTATAGACTGTCATAGAATTATAGAATCACCGAGGTTGGAAAACATCTCCCAGATCGTCCAGTCCAACAGCCCACCTGCTACCAATATTTTCCCACCAAACCATGTCCCTTAGTACCACATCTAAACATTTCATGAACACCTCCAGGGACAGTGATTCAATCACCTCCCTGGGTAGCTCATTCCAGCACCTGTCCACTCTTTCAGAGAAGAAATTTTTCCTCATATCCAACCCAAACCTTTCCTGGCACAGCTTGAGGCCACTCCCTCTAGTCTTATCTCTAGTTATGTGGGAGAAGAGGCCGACCCCCACCTCAACACAACTTTCTTTCAGGTAGTTGGAGAGAGCTATAAGGTCTCCCCTGAGACTCTTCTTCTTCAGACAAAACAATCCCAGTTCCCACAGCTGCTCCTTGTGAGACTTGGGCTCCAAACTTCATTTCATACACTAAATACATGATTCCTGGGCTGCATCAAAAGAAGTGTGGCCAGCAGGTCAAGGGAGGTGATCCTGCCCCTCTGCATTGTGCTGGTGAGACCTAACCTGGAGTACTGCATCCAGATGTGAAGTCCTTAGTACACGAGAGACATGGACCTGTTGGAGCACATCCAGAGGGGGGCCACAAAAATGATCCAAGAGATAGAACACCTTCCCTATGATGACAGGTTGAGAGAGATGAGGCTGTTCAGCCTGGAGAAGAGAAGGCTCTGGGGAGACCTGAGTCTTTCCGTATCTAAAGAGAGGCTATAATAAAGAAAGGGACAGACTCTTCAGTGGGGTCTGTTGTGACAGAACAACGGGAAATGGTTTCAAACTAGAACAGAGGAGATTCAGATTGGGTATAAGGAAGAAGTTTTTCACAGTAAGGGTGGTGAGACACTGGAACGGGTTGCCCAGAGAGGTGGTGGGTGCCCCACCCCTGGAGACATTTAAGGTCAGGCTGGGCAGGGCTCTGAGCAACCTGATCTAGCTGTAGGTGTCCCTGTTCATTGAAGGGGAGTTGGACTAGATGACCTTTAAAGGTCTCTTCCAACTCAAATGATTCTATATTTTCCTGATTCTTTGCTTCCATGATTTTATGGATGTTGGCATGGACTGGACGTAGAGGAAGACAAAATAGGGTAGCTGTCTATCCATACCTGAACATTCTCAAAATGAGACACCTGGTTTTCCATTTTCCATCTCCTTTTACTAAGGTTCAGATCCACTTCTGACACAGCCTGCTCCAAAACCTTTCTCCTCTGCTAACTGGCCTGCAGTCATTTCACTTCCACAGTGAAATAATTTACTGTCTTACAGTTATTTACAATCTGTAGCTATGGCATGAAAAACAGGTACTTGCAGCTGACAAACTCCAAGAACAGCTGGAATCCTTAGGTGATTTCACAGTACATACTGTTTTACTCTCACAACCAACTCAAATGTGTACATGCCATGTTTTGCCATGTTTGAAAAGTGATCATAAGTAGTGGAAAGGTACAAAAGGTCCCAGATGGCAGTCATAGAAGCAGGCAGAAATGTGAAGTAAAGGTGCCAAAAAAAACATTGCTGTGTTCCTGCTGCCTCAATAGGATCTGTGTTTGAAAGGCTCAAGATCAAGAAAAGGCTAAATGAGAGCTGATATATGTGTTATTAAACGTATATAGTTTAGTGATTTCTGATTTTAGAGTCCACTGAATGTAAAGCAGCCACAAGATAGTGAAGCAGCCCTTTAGAAAAACAGGTAAAGGAGCCAGTAGATAGTGGTTCTTGAGGATACCAAGAAGGTACATAACAGTGGGGAGAGGTCCTGGTAGCAGATGTAGATTTTTGGCTGAAGGCTTTGGATTAGAACTTCTTGGATTGTGTTCTGCAAAAGCATAAAGACATACAACAGCATAAAGATAGAATCCTTTTACCAAGTTGAATTAAAAAAGTGAAAGCTCTTCAAGAAATACAAAGTCTCAAGAAAAATATGTAGCTATTCAGTGCTAATTTTTTTAAAGTTCTAGAACTAAACATCAATTTAAGAAAGAAAAAGAAAAGAAAAAAAGTGTTTAAGATCATTTATTCCATTTATTCCTTAAGAGGATTCTTAGGGGAAAAATATATGTAACAGTAGTAAATAATATTTAGACAAGTGGGGAAGTAAAAGCTAAACATATAAAATACATTTGACAGCAGAAAAAAAAATAAGCAGCTAAATTTAGATTATCTAAAGTGATTTTATTACATTAATTTACTTTTTATATAATACTTTTTATAATTATGCTTTTAAAAAGTTCAGGAAGATGAAAGTATCCAGTTTTAAATAACACAGAATTATGATAAATAATATATAGAAATGTGCATGTATATTTAGTTTTCCCCCTGAAAACTTGATCCAAAGAAAATAGTCATCACACTGTCTACTATGACAGTCCAATTATTTAGGAATGAGAGTGGTATATGTGTGAAAGAGAAGGAAGTTTATGTTGAACAAAACAATATCAAGTAAGACAACTTTTGTCACACTGTGTCCCATAATTGTCATGGATTGAAATTGCTGGTTGATTTGGAAAGAACTTAATTGTAGAGTTATACATGGAACAAATGATAAAATAAGGACTATCATCTGAAAATGCTGAAAAACATTGCAAAGATTATGAAAAAAAACACAAGTATAGTGTAGATGTTCAGTTAACACTCCATAATCAGAGCGAACATGATGCAGAACTTTAAAAGACATTTGATAACTATTTATGAGAGTAATTGTAGCTTTCATAAGAATGCAATAGACTTTTAAGTCCTTAGCAGAGCAAAGACCCTGGTTCAGGGCAGAAGTCTGAAATGACAATAATATATTCAGCAATTTCGTATTTGAATAATGGGAACCATGAGGCAGTGAAATCAGACATCTGTGTAAATTATATATCTTCTTGATATATGTTCTTTAAAAGGTGAAGATACACAGGATGAAGAAAAGTAGAAAAAAATAAAAAATTGTAGCCAACAGGATGAAATGCCTCCAAGGAAATAAAATTATTTTATGGGAAGCTAAAATTTAATCAGCTGTGTTGCTACTTTTGTTCAGAATTAAGATAGCAGGTAGATTACCTGCTAGATACTGTAGGTATGCACTAATCTGAGGTGGGCAACTGCTGAGACAGCTACTTGCTATCGTTACTAATGATTGGAAGTACTAAGATCTGAATGCAATGACATGATGTGAAAACAATAGTTCCTCTAAAAGAATTAAAAGCTCTCCCACTCCATGTGGAAGTCTCCGTCCTTTCAAGGCAGATACTCTTGTGGGAAGGCAAAAGATAAGCCTTTTAATTTCAGAGGGAGAAAAAAATTTGAGAGGAGATATAGCCTGCCTGAGGCATGGAGGTGTGTAGTGCTTTGTTCGATGCTCAGTCCTAGCTAATCTTTGGATCAAAGAATTAACATCAACTCTTTTTCAAATCCACTAGTCATTCTGTGACACAGTATAAATATTCATTGCCACCTCTCCCAGCAATTAGAAAGGAATCCATCTTAGCCTGAATTTCTAAAAATACTGAGCTCTTTGTCAGGTAGATGGACTCTAGTCCCCCTGTATGAACTGCAGGAAGGCATACTTAAGCCTTGTATTGAAAATCACTGCACCACTGGTCATAGCAATAAAGTTATTTCTTAGACCATTTACTCCTGTGCCTGGCTGAGCTTAAATGGATTGGAGGATTTTTTTTTGCCAAAGTTTTGAACTTTCTCCATTCAGGATGAGGTAAAAGCAAATAAACAGCAGACAAACAAAACAAATAAAAGCCATATTAAGAAGCTGTAGGGCTGCATCAAAATAAGTGTGGCCAGCAGGTCGAGGGAGGTGATCCTGCCCCACTGCTTTGCACTGGTGAGGCCTCACCTGGAGTACTGCATCCAGATGGGGAGTCCTCAGTACAGGAGAGACATGGACCTGTTAGAACACCTCTCCTACAATGGCAGGGTGAGAGAACGGGGGCTGTTCTGCCTGGAAAGGGGAAGGCTGTGAGGTGACCTGAGAGCGACCTTTCAGTATCTAAAGGGGAGCTATGGGAAAGTAAGGGGACAAACTCTTTAGCAGGGTCTGTGGTGACAGAACAAGGAGAAATGGCTTCAAGTTCAAAAAGGTAGATTTGTGTTGGATATAAGGAAAAAAATCTTTCACAGTGAGGCACTGGAACAGGTTGTCTAGCGATGTGGTTGATGCCCCGTCCCTGGAGACTTTCAAGGTGAGGCTGGATTGGGGCCTGGGCAACCTGATCTAGCTGTGGATGTCCCTGTTCATTGCAGAGGAGTTGGACTAGATGACCTTTGAGAGTCCGTTCCAACTGTAAGGCTTCTATGATTCTATGATTCTTTATTATAGTATGATCAATTTAGTCTCTCTTCTTATCCATTAGTCATTCTCCTGGTGACTGATGGCAAATAAGAGCAACCTGCCATCCCAGGCAGATACTGGAAAAGAATTTTATACTTTATAGATGTCTTTGCTGACCCTTCAACAAGTCTGTTTGCTGACTCATCATCTCCCCAGAGTTGAGGGCGTTTCCTTGTAATCTTGGAAAAATAATAGATGATGGCTTCTTGCCTAGTGTATCCGTGCATCTAATCTATGAGGGCTATAGATTTTATTATGTTCCTCTTCTCTCCTTTTCTACCTGCTACTGAAGGTGTATCTTCTGTTTGCCTTTGCTCAGGTACCCCATTTTCTGCGTGTGTTAACAACTGAACTTGGGCATCTCTCTGAGAACTGTGGCAGAGAGCCCTTATAAGTTTTAGATCTCTGTGGCAAGATCAGAACATATCTACTGCAATGTAATGTGTGACCTGCTTTTCTGATACACTAATCGCCCAGTTTAGTGTAGCTAGTTCCAGCTACGCCCAGCTTTATGTGGAAAGCATTGCACAGAATCAGTGCATGCCATGTCATACAGGGAAGTTGCTGTGGCACACATGCAGTCCTGTAAATTAAAATGTGCCTCAGAGCTCCTTGATCCAGGCATAGTCTGTTCCTCACATACCAATATGCAAACTAACTGCAGTAACAACAAATGAGGAAAGTTGCACTTATTTTGGTTATTAGGTGCCTTCAGTTATAAGGTGAAATTAATCATTTGCATTTATGATATGCTTAGATGCCAGTGATGAACATCAAATAAATGAATTTTTTTCTGTCAGAGATGTATTCAAATAGTACACAGTTTAAGGCATTGAGAATAACTGGTACAAGTATTAAGGAAAATATTGAAGAACTTCTTATTTTTTATTCTATGCCCTGAATAAAGCAGGAATCCTTCTGGAAGAGCTATGATTTCCTTTTGATACAGATGGCCAAGTAGATATACATATTAAAAGAACAAAGCTACAAAGGTAATTAATTGTGATGTTTTTTAAGATTTGAATAATTAGTCAGACCTCATTATTATTTTTATATTTTTATTTCCTTATTTACAATATGTAATCTAGTGCAATTTTTTATCTCTGATAGAGGTTCCTTTCAAACTAGGTTTAAAACTATTGATTTTTCATATTGATGTCACAAAAGCTTTTTCTCTGAGAGTCGTATAAAAACATTGCTTAAAATAATAATAACAACAATAATAGAATATGAATGTTAAAACAGAAATGGTGAGAATAATTTGAAGTACACATGGAGAACCTAGACAAAGGTAAAACTATACATAACCGTCTGACAGTCAGGGATTTAATATTCTTCTGCCATTGGCATAGAGAGAGAACAAGTCCTTTCTTTGAACTTGGCAAAAAGATTCACATCAACAAGTCAAGTGATAACAAAATCAGTTATACAGGTGCAAACTTTTACATTAAAAAGTAGCTCAGATGAGTACATTAAGTGTGATCTCTCCTTAATGAAGTTCATGTCTGCATGTATGTATACTTGTGCTATATTGCTCATCATAATAATCTTCCTTTTGATTTTTGTGGGAAAAACAGTCATATTTTGTTGGAACTGAGATTCAGCTTTCACCTTCTAAGTTAATATTGATTCTGGAAGTGCTTTAAAGTATTTAAACTGATAACTTTATTTTATCACTTCACAGCAAGACTTATGATATGTCATTAATACTTTCAAGATACAGAGAAAAGGTCAAAGTCACTCTTTTCCTGAAAAAGCTTAATCAAAAACTTAAATATACAGATAATATTCTTTTAGCTGTTCCTGATAATTTGGGAAGATTTTCCAGAAGGTGTCAGGTTATCTCAAATGTATTTAGTGACCTCAGAGAATCAGCTAGTAAGTTATTATGGGAAAGGAAGAGATAGGTAGAAACTAAGGAGACTTTAAAATATTCCTCTTTATGCATTTATTTGCATTTGGACAACCAGTACAGCACAGTGAGACCTCAGTCCTAATTTCAGGTCTCTGTTATCTCCAGTACAGATGTTTTCATTTATAACTTTTTAATGATTTTTCCTGTTCTTATTTTTTTTTTTTCGTGTGACTGAACAGCACATGGAAGGGACCAGACTCCAGCAAGCAGCAAAGGCTGCATTACCTCTTCTGGCAGGGCTGTGGCCTCACATACCAAGTCCAGGCCTACTGCCCTAAGGTGAAGAAATGAGGCAGGCTGGGGACAGCAGCCAAGCACAGCCCGCAGTCCAGATCAGACAAATCCTTAGCAATGGGACGAGCCCGAGGCATAGGTGGGAAGTCATGCCAGTGGGTCAGGGTCAGGACCAGCACAGGCCAGAGCTTAAATGAAACTCCGAAGCAAAGGGTACATGGATCTCTCTCTTTAACAAGTCAGCACGGTTATATAGCTGCACTATACAAAAGCTGTGTTTGAACAACAAAACCAGTGGCACTGGAGGGGGTGGAGAGAGTTGGAGAGTGTGCCAAGATCATCATTGCACTCAGGCTCATTACACAGATGTGATCATGGGTTTTAGTGTGACAGCATATCACGATTTGTTACGCCTGGTACAGATCCATGCCACATTAAAAGATCTGCCAAAGAGCTTTGTGCAGCATGGGAGCACAGAACAGCCCTGGGGCTGGCAGGATGAAAACCTGGTTTCTGTTCCCTAGCTGTAACCTCTCATGTTACTCTGGCTGTGTTCAGATGGTGAATCATCCTCAGTGGAAAAGGTGCAAGAAGCACACACAGCAACATAAAGAACAGACATTACACAGCTGAATTATAAAAACCTGGGCTAGTCTGTGGGATTTTTGTGGAAAAAGAATCACCAGTCATGCATTCATTAAATAAGAATGCATGAAGGCAAGTAGCTTTGAATTCCATCTACACAAAAGCCTTAGAGTAAACATGCATAGTAGTAAAGGATTGTGCTGTATAGTGAGGGTCGATAAAAAGTACCCACATCCATATTATATGCATAGAGTTGATAGGGCTGTCAGGCAGGGCTAAGAGGAAAGTCTCTATATTGGCAATGAATTCTTGAAGCATTCTATTCTCTCTGTACGTGCTGCTTTGAGCAGCGGCCATCCCAGTGTCCTGGCTACGCAGATGTCAGAGACTCACTGAAAATGAACAGATTTAGGCTGCTAAGTTGTTTTGTTACTTCTGAGATTGTAAGAGATAACAAAATGGATCATTCAAAGAACAAAAACCAAAACACATAATGCTTGATAGACTTAGCGTTCAGTAAGCAAAACTAATTTTTCTTGTTCTCTGGTATCTGAAAAGAAAGAATAGTTGTGTGCTGCTGATGTCATGAGATGAATGGAGATTAAACCAAAACAGATGTTCAGAGTACCAGTTATGGTCTGGTATTACTGAAATATTTATGGACATTTCTGTGTATTCCACTGTAAAGAGTCATACGTGATGGTGAGAGTCTCAGTCACAGAAAAACACTATCAGTCTAACAGAAAAAAATACATCTATTCTGTCTCGGTTTAAAAACATCAAAGCAATTTAGCAATAGGTTCCCTTTAAAAGTGGCCTTGGTTCTCTGTCCAGTCTCAGTAAAAATCAGTGAGTGCAGTTTTCTGTGACAGGAAACCACTTTTAAGAGTTACTATCATAGGAAATCTATGTTTACTGCACTGTATATAAGCAATAGTACCTACCTATTGCAGATACTCTAGAGAATGATGGTTTTTCTTGCTTTATCAACAGTCACAAAAGGTCTAGGTTGATGAAAAAGAACTTGAAAAGTGTGATGTAGCATTTTGTTACAGGATGTAGCTCCTAGGGAAAGGCTTGGTTGTGCATACTGATTTTACTGAAAACTTTTATCCTTACATGGTTGCTTTCTTCTGCTCTGAAAGTCTGAAAAACTTTTTAGGGAGTCTTCCTATTTTCATGCACTCAAACTAATTACACTTTAGCTTGTCACATATCTTTTAATCATTTTAATGATACTATGACAGAGTACGTTTGTGTCTGAGTTGTTGGGACTATGATATGTTTGTAAGTATGAATTGTTGTATTTTGGGATCTAGAAAAGGAGAAAATTTTAAATTGGTGTGGTGTTCCAGTCTACTTTGCTCCTACATACATATGGAAACATACAGTTGTAAGGTTGTGTTCTTCCAGCATCAAGAAAACGTCAAGATAGTGAGGTATCCTTGGGGTCTGCTGGTGGTTGTGCAGTCCCTAATTATAGGGCAGGAATAAGACAAAGGGGAGAGATTTGGCTTGTTCAAACCTGGATTATTTGAGCTTCTCATTTCTTGAGTTGCACCTTGTGTAGTCAAGCATAATTCGAAAACTCTCAGAAGAGTTTGAGTGTATTTTAGGAACTGGTCTCATCTGAGGACAGACAGGAAAGAAATTGCAATTTGTTTTAAGAGGTTAGAGGAACTGCTTGGTTTTCAGCTAACTAACCACTGCTAGATATCTATTTCAGTCTAGCTCTGTGAATACCATCTTTTGTAGCAGCAACATGTCCTAGTTTCAAGAAGCAACGTTAGAGCATTTTAATACTGCATATGGGAGTGTAGAGGGTGAGAGTTTATAAGCTATTTCTTCTGTACTCTGCTATTACGCTGAATTCATTATTGTGTCATCTAAGTTTTTGTTTGTTTTCATTTGAAGGTTTGCGAGCATCTCAGTTTGTTTTACTCCTTTTCTGACTAAATATTGATTTTTTATTACTGTGCCTTTCCACACCTGCCCTCTATTCAGGCTTCATAGCTGGAAACCTTGCCCTGGATTTTGGAATTACAGACTGTAGGCTATTACTACGAAAAGCAAATCACTATAATGATCTAGATTTACCCATTGGACAATTAAAATGGCAGCAAGACCCTTTGTAGATATACGCCTGTGTCTGATTCAGTGCTGGTAAATACAGTTGCAGATATAGTTGATAATATTAGCAGTGATTTTACTGGCAGTCATACAAAGAAAATCCTAATAACTGAAGTTGTTGCCCTACATCATGCCACAGCTGATGCAGTGCTTGCTCCTTGTTCCTTCTAGTTGTAGGGCAAAGAAGGTTGGTTTATGCATCTGTCAGAAAGCCTAAACACATCCTGCTTCATAAACAAGATTTGCGTAAATGAGATGAACAAAAGGCCAGAAAGTCAGCACAGCTGTTAAGAGGTAAGTTTCTTAGCTGCTATAACTCACACTTAGTCATATAACCCTAACCCAAGACTGATGGTTGGTATGTCACCTGTTCATAACACTGCTCCTTTTAGCCTTCAAGAGCAGCATGGTAAGTATAAGACATGATTTCTTGTTGGTCATTCTGCTCATCGGATTGTCATGAGGTATTTCAGGCAATTTTTGGCCTCCTTCTACCCAACACATTGTCAAGACAATTGGAAGACAATGTGCTTTTCTGTTCTCCTTCCCAATGTTATAATGCAAATGAATTAATATTGTGCTATTCTCTCTTCTAGTTATGATCTTTCCTAGAGACACACTACAATAGGAAAATATACCTTCTTTAAGGAAAATATACCGTCTTCAAAACCTTCACTGACAACTATTGTGACAAAATGTGCTGCAGTAAAATAAGTAACATGTATGTGCTCATTTTAGGGAAATAGAGGACGGGTAGAATAAGGCAAAGAACAAATTGAAGTAACCCTTTCTGGTAAGAGAAGTTCATAATCCTCTGGAAGCTTCTCTGCTTCTTAGTCATAAGAAAGTGTGCCAATACAGGGTAGAATCTGCATTGATCCCCAGGGGATATTTTTCCCCTTTGTAGCAAAACAACCCATTAGGTAAACAGAGCTTTGTTGCCCATAGCAACACAAAATTGCTTTCTAGCAGATAGAAATGTATTTTAGTTTGCTTATTTTTTCTAACTTAGAAAAAAAGATCCTCAGAAATACAGAATTACAATTATGCCTTACTTAATAACGACTGGATGAATACAAGGAGAAAGAACAGATTATTAACAAAATCATGTAAACTATTCCATAATTTATAGTATTTACTTGCAGCTTACTTTATGTACAGCAGTGATAGCCTGACATTCAGTTATTCCAACTGCCAGACTGCTTTGTATTACGTTTTCAGATGTTGCTTGACTTAGTGTAAATGAAAGTATATTCTAAAATGTATTTCACAGGCTTTTGCACTCTACAGCATATGATGTGTGTTTTCCTGTCAGTACTGTCCAAAGAAAATAAAATTAAACTAATGAAAAGAAAGTCCGTGAGACTGATGCTAGAAGCGTGTGGAGTCAGCTACAAGAATTGAGTAAGGAGCACTAAACAGGAAATCTGAATCAGACCTTGTTGCCCAAGCTCTGGACTATGGAGTATGGTCGTAGTGTTATTAAAATTATGTGATTTGTATTCAGCTGAAAACTAAACAAATGAGTCAATGCTGAGCTTCCACAGTGGAAGGAAATCACCACCACAGTTCTCTGTGATCTCTGCTATGAAAAAAAGAAAAAAAAGAAAAAGAAAATCTGAATATTTTTATCAAATATTCATTGTCAAATGTCTTTGGAAATTTTGCTGCTGTATAAGTACTTGGTTTATCCACACCTTAACTATTCTTTCTAGTTTCTTCAAATATAATGAGTCTATTTCAGAGGTATAGTCCAGAAATGTGTAAGCTCAAAGAGAACAAAGAAAGGCGTGGAATGGCTTCTATGCTATGAACTGGTAAAAATAAAGCCAGGAAAAGAGCTAAGTGAGGGTTGTAGAATGAAAAGATGCAGAATCCTGAATGGCATAGAGGTGAGTAGAGAATGATTAGTGACTGCCTCTTCCAACAAAAACTTGGAGGGAATCAAATGAAGTCAGTAGAAGCTTGCTTCAAAACGCACCAAAGGAGTTGATGCTTGAGGCATCAGCTGAATATCCCTGAAAGTTTGTACAGGCTGAACTGCAAACTGGAGAATTTGAGAGAAGACAGATTTGCTGTGTTCTGTGAAATGCACATCTAGCTCAGGAAGTTCTTAGAAGATGCACGATAGGAGACTGTTTGGTGAAATATTGCTATTCCAAATTAATTTGTCATGGGAATGGAGCCTGGAAGCCATATCACCTAAAGGTTTGCATCTGAAACCATTTGCCAATTTAGATGAAAGCACGCCTTTTACATTTAAGGAGGAGTGGATATAGATTAATGCATTTGTAGATTTAATAAGAATTAGATTTAACGATAGAAGGAAACGGAGTGGGGATCTAAATTTTCTGACTCTACTTTTACATAATTTGGGAAGGCTTTGGAAAACTTATATTTTTGTCCCTATATCTTACCTACTCATTTTGTTTCTAACACTTTATTCCTTTGCTGTCATATATTCTTCTACTTTTTTCAAGGAATGGTATGGATAGCAATGGTTGAAATGTGACTACAATGTGAACTGAAAGAGAAATAATGTGAGAATTTATCTAAAAGACTGAACTGGGGGTACTTTGTAATCATCTGGGTTTCCTCATTTTTTATTTTGGCTGTTATGAGGGTTTACTTTACCGTGGGGAATAAGCCTTGTGTTTTAAAAAAAAACTAGAAATATATGTATGGTAGGTAGTGACAAATTGAGATGTATTAATGCTGCTACAGGGAGAAATTCTCCAATAATTCGTAAGTCATGAGGGAATTAGAGCCAGTTTCTCATACTCAGCAATAAGAAAAGGCCTGAGAATCTTTTGGTCTGTTCACATAAATATATACAAATAAATGATAGTAAATTAGTTATAGAATAAATCTTGGTTTTAGCTTGTGAAAAGTTCAGAGACACTTTAAAACTATGCACAGAGATCTGATAATTCTTGCAAGGGGCACCATTTGCCATTTTGAAAGCATAAACTGATGGAATTAAGTTATTTTAGACTTCAGTCTTCTTACATATCTTTTTTTAAATGCATATTCATAGTCCATATGACTCTGAAGCAGTATGAAAACATGGAACTTGAGCACTTTTTATAGAAAGTGAGAGGAAAATATGTAAAACCAATATTTGTATATCTCAATTAATTATTTTATAGATAGATTCCTGAATTTGAAGTATTTGAGATTACTTGAATGCCTGGTTTTATTTTCCTTGATTGCGTTCCAGAATCACATTTCTAAAATAAATGCTAGTGCTTATTAACTCAAAATGTGCCTCCTGTGAATATTCTGCAATAATAGCTTAAAAAATGATACTTCATTGAAGTATTTGCCAACCAGAAACCATGTAGATATGAATAGTGCAGGGAAATGGAGAGTGAAATTAACTGGAAACTAATGAAACTGTTCTTGGCTAAGAAATGCAAAAATCACACTTGGTGAACAAGAATGACCTCCATACCTGCAACTCCTTCAAAAATTACTTCAGGGTGATTTCAGTACGTACAACCCCATGTGCACTTATCAGAATTTTCTGAATATGTATTATGTTGTTTATGTATTAAAAAAACTCTTCTGAAGTAAAAGAGATCTGTAATTCGATAATCTCTCCAATCATTTCCTATTTGTAATGATTTCTAATTAATGCAGTGTCTTTCATAGATTTTCTTTTATATCTTAACTTTTCCTTGACTGATTATACTTCCAATTTTTTCTCTCAGTACTTTATCTGTAGATCTTGCAGCTGCCAAAGTACAGAAATACCTCTTTCATATTTTCAGGGTTTTACATTTCTTAGACACCAAACATTTGGTTACGTATCAAGGCTGATTTATTTAAATCAGCATACATTTCCTTTCATATTAAACAATCTCACCATTTCCAGAATATTTTTGGAATCAGAACACTCTTCCCATAAAATACATACTAATCACTCTTCCCAAATCTTAACTGATTTACCCCAGGGAAATGAGTAAACAGGTCCTTTGAATTAGTGGCCATTAACTCCATCACATGCAATTTAACTGCCGGGAGTTAGAATAAGGGCTGGCACACAGTAATTTTTGGTTGCTGACTTGCGCACAGACTGGGAGATCACACTTGTCTCTACTATTGATTGAAACACTGGGAGTGCTTATGTTAAACAAAGTAAAGCTAAATGAGAAACGTTAGGATTATTTTCTCCCAGGCTTCTCCGCGTCCACAAATACACCATATATTCAGTGGTATTTTTATTAGTGAGTTAGGCAATACTTTGTAGCTATAGTCTTTCCTGATTTTCTTAAATAGAGTCTTTCATAATGCCGTAGTTCATCTTTCAATGAAAGGCTTCATTTAAATATGATTACAACTCTGAAAACATCCTTGGTGGCCTAGAATCTTCTCTTGAAACAAAATCTGAATTTGTTTAGAATGTATCCCTTTCTTGGTCATTTTCTACATGCTACTGTTCGCAGGCATATCAAAATTATTACAGATAAATACTTGTATCTTCTCTTAACACTGAAAATACAGAAACTAGTTTGGTTTGGAGCCGCTACGGACAAATGATAAAACAGGACTTAATGAAGGCTCAGGAGATCACACTGTGATTGCAGTGTGATCCTATGAAAACAGCAATCTTTCCACTCCATTAAATGCAACTAGTACGGGCTGAAAAACAAACAAGTAAACAAACCACATAATAGAGAAATTATGGTTTTGTTTCCTAGAAAAGTGGAAAAAACATAAAGGTTGAAGTGTGTGCATAGCCGGAAGACACTGGGCAAAAGGATAAGGATCAGTCCCCAGACAATCAAATGGTGACTACTAATTGAAAATATTGTTAATGTTTGATTGACTTCAGCTTGCATTCTCTTTGAGATGGGCTTTTTTCTCTCCTGAGTCTCTATAATTACCATAATTCATCATCATATTTATCAGTGTGATTTTGACCTAAGAATTTGATAGCTGGTGTGATTAATAATAAGCCAGGAATGACCAGGCTTGCAAAACAGAGGCCAGATGCAGAGTTGGAAGTGATTGATAGCAGTGCCTGGAAACTGCAAAGGACCTGTCATTTAGCAAGTAGTGGCAGGCACGTAGCAATCTGGTGAGGCGTGAGTGTACACATTAACCTTGGCAATGGGCTAGAATGATGGATCTCAAGCAGGATATTTTGTCACTCAGATGACTGAGAGCAAGTGCAGTCATTGGCTATTGTACTCAAGCACATTTTTACACAGCTTTGGGTTTTCATATTTTAAAGCAATGTAACTCACTCTCAGGTAATTGGATTTTTTTGCTGTAAGTAAAGATGCTCTTGAATTTTCAAGTGAAAAGTATCATAGGATGAATGGACGCAGATTAGACTTGATCACCGAAGTATACATTTTATGATTGTATGACTGGTGATCAAAAAATCATATAATGAAAATATCACATTGTGGTAATTTATGATTTCAGCTATTCAGTCTAATCTGCTGTTTGAACCTTGCCACTTGAAATCAAATCTCATGAAGCTGGTACAGTTCCTTTCACTAATTCTAGCAAGCACGGAAGCAGCCCTGAGGGTATTGATGCATGAGATGTGCTTGAGACTAATCAACGTGAGTAAGATATTAGGATCCAGTATGGGTTGTTTAATATAACTCTGTGTGCACAGAATTATGGTAAACAGTCCTTAATTCATCTGTACAAGCAATTAGCAGCATGTTCAGGTAAACACACTGCAGGCACATGCTGTGTAACTTTGTAGAATATCTACCTTTCTTCTGACAGTAGGAGATCAATTCCAAGTTTCAAACTGTTCTATAATTTGTATTGATTTTACTGTCTGCTTATCTAGAACCAGAGTGCCCTATTTAATCCTATAGGCACTGTGACCTCTATAAAACTATTCATTATTACTTGATAGAGTAAAATGTAAAAAAGCCATACTAGGCACACGGGAGTCACAAAATGAATTACAGAGAAAATATTATCTGCTATTGTCCACTTAAAATGATTGTACTTCCAGGTTCTCCTATTAATTATCAGTTATCTTATTTTTATTTCTTTACACTAGAGATAGAGATGAGATTTTCTATGTCTTCCTTTAGCGGGTGTTTTGATTTACACTTTGATATATTGATGTATTAAAGCCACAGAAGCAGAAACATGTTTTTGTGCACTCAATGGATAAAAATATTTTTTGAATAAAAGGAAATGAATTCTTCTTACATAGCTTAACCTCTAGAAGCAGTTCTAAGTCTATAAAATGAAAAGGCATTTTTTTTTGTCAAATAAAGTAAATGTACAATTTGTATTTGCTGTATTCCTCCTTTGCCTATTCTGACAACAATTTTTCTTCATCAGTGCAAAGGCCAAGTTAAAAACTCATAAACTCCTATTTTTTTTCTAAATTCATCATGATCCTTTTTGACAGCACTCAACAGTTCAATTTGTCAAATGGTGAACGCCTTGTCTTCCTCTGAAGCTGTATGTACCCAGACAACCTGGGATTTACACTGTTTTCTACAAAAGAAAGGAAATCATCAAAAAATTCTGTACAGAAGAAGTGGACTAATAACAAATAAATGGGGCAGAGTAAGATGGTCTTCTCTGATAATTGGTTGAGTTGGCTTTAACTGGGCCAAAATATCTGCCAATTTGGCAGCTAGCAGATATGGTCAGAACACAAAGCAAGTTATATACTAGCCTTAATTAATAATTAAACATTCTCCTCTCCTTCCTTTATGCTTTTGTCATGGTTTTATGATTTTTGGTAATGGGTATTCCACATCATAACATCATGTAGTGTACTGGGAGTTAAAGAGTTAATGCTCCAGCTCCGTGGATCGTGGACAGTTCCAGGTACCTGGTTCTCAGAAGACAAGAACTACTACATTCCCCAGAGGACTTTGCTGCCCTGTTACCATTTTCTGGACAGAGGGAAAGATAAAAACTCGCAGATCATGAGACCTTCTCTCTTCTCTGCCCATCTCTCATCCCAGCAGCATCTCACTCCCTAGCTGTCTCACTGTCGGTATTAGAGTAAGGCCTGTGTTAATTTTGGACACTCTCTCTCATTTTATTGGATTTATCAGCTTAAATTGTAATTATATTGCATTATATTGTGTTATTTTGCATTCCAATATCTTATGTAGTAAATTAGTTTGTTTCTCCTCAGATCGTTGCTGCTGTTTTGTTCCTAGGCCCATCTCCCTATCCTTTTTCCCTTTTCCCTTTCCCAGGGCATGGGCTCGTGGGTCCCCTGCCCCAATAGTCACAGAACCGGGCTGAACCTGCCCATAAACCACTGACAGTTTCATTTTACAATATTTTTGGATTTTACTTCTACCATCTGAGACTCATGTCTTGCAGAGTAAAAAGCAATGTTTGAATGCAAAAATGGCACCTTGATAGGAAAACAACTCTACTGATAAGAGATTGAACACTTAATTCTGAAGATAGGTAAGATTAAAATATTAAAAGAGCAAATAAAGTTAGTTTCAGATTTCTACAGACCTTACAGTATCTGATCTTGTGTTAAACCACATAAAAAGGGGAGAGTGGCACATGATATGGTAGTGACTGGGGCAGCAGATGCCAAAGTAGAGTGGAAGCATTGGGTTTTGAAGCTAGACTGTCTTTGACTGTCCTAACTTTTAAAGCAAATGTTAGAACTGGTAGGAACTGCTTTTAATGCTAATTTTATAGAGCTATTTGGTGCATTTATTATGGATCATTTTGTTGTCAGTCCCTGCCAACAGAATATACCAACAGCCTATTGGAAGCCTGAGTTTTGCAACATCTATCATCTCAAAAAGAGTGTACTGACACCTCCTGAGCAGTGCACAACTCTGAAGCATCATTGTACTTATGGTTGTGCACAGTTTGTGCTTCTCAAGGTGCTCTTTTGCAATCTTATAAATTCAAGGAATTTGAGAGTGGTAGCAAAAAATATTTATTTTAAAAAGTGTCAGGTCTGGAAAAGTGAGCTGAGAATCTGAGATCTGCAGTATGCAAGCAGAGTACAATGCAGTAACACTAATTAATTGTATGGAAACTGTATAAATAGAAGTTAACTCTCTTAAAAGGTTGACACTCCTTTACATTCTGTCTGGTTTCTCTTTCTTGCCTATCTAGTGTACACTCTGCTTGGTACAGTATCCAGGTTACAGTCTTGTTTGATGTTTTTATTTTGTTAAAAAAAGCTCTACTGCAAACAACAAAATCCATTAAGTTTACATTCAGCAGTAATAATGTCCTTGTGAATGTGATTCTACCAGTAAAAAGGATAACTAGAGGAAAATACATGGGCTCTTTTAGCATTCTCAGACTTTATACCTGTACTAGTAAATAGTTGCAGAGTGGCCCAGAGGCCTTTTATCATACACACATATCTGAAAACAATGAGGTTAGGAAATTTTAAAGATTAATATACTTTTCACTTTGAAGCTTTCGTTTTCAGTTACTTCTCAAGTTTTCTTTCAAGAAGCTTGTTTTTAAATGACAATCTAATTGTTCACTGACTCTAGATGTCTCAAATTTAAAAACAAAAAGGGTATTTGCTTGTCCACAACTGTTCCTAGATGAATATAAAGATGACTTCAGGAGAAATTTTCACTTCAGGAAAATATCCAGAGGTGCTTTTTAGCATATGCACCTACAGTTATCCCCAGCATGTCCTTTTCTCCTGCTAGTGCTGCCTTCATGCCATGTGTCTGTGACTCATTAAGTATGTAGGAGAGTATTACCCTGACAGTGACTTGGCAGCAATAAGGAGATTATTCCTTTTATTTTTTGTTTGTTTGTCCAATAGACAGGTGTCTGTGTGGGCTAGCAGCAGACAGAAAGTTACATTATTTGTGTCACTAGGACGATGGGAGCTGAACTTCAAGTTGTACAAAAGTGTTTCTGCACACATTTGCATCTATTTTTGATGTTTTCATGTGACAAATCAGCTGGACATAGGTTTTCTGCCCTGATCATGAATACAGTATACACAGAAAATGACAGTGCCAGAAGTCCAACCACAAGATGACATTTATGGCCATGAGAAAAAGCCTGACAAGGACAGCAAGAAAAATGGGCTTCTGATCTGTTAGTCTACTACCAATTTTCCATGTGGCTTTGGGCATCTTTTGCAATCTTCTTTAGTAAGCAGCTTTATTAGTTCTTCAGGGAAGCACTTTCCCTTTGTACACGTTTCTGCAGTGGGTAGTCTAAGTGAGGCCCTGACCCCAGTTTCAGCCCTTAAGCTCTGCTACGGAACAAATGCCTGTAATAAACATACTTACTAGTGTCTCCATTAAGATACCTTTTGTGAAATCCATTTGATGGAAATGTTTCACAACTGCTCCACAATAAAATCCTAGGGCTTTTAGAGAAAGAAAAAAAAGGCTGACATACAAATGTGTTCATCTACATTTTTACATTTTTTTTAAATAAAGGCAGTTTGACTGCCTTCACACATTTTCCTACCCTATTCTCACTAATTAATACTTACTGAACAGACAGCAGCTACTATTTAAAATTGTTTTAGTATCTAAAATCAAAACACCAATCTAGGATTGAAATGATCATCCTGAAAGGAAATGTTAAAAAAACGTAAACTCGGCTGTAAAATCATCTTATTGGCAAGTTTTTATTAGAGAAAAACAGGGATTTTGTTTCAATTCTGAAGCAACCATATATATATATGAAACTACATTAAGAATCAGACTCTACGCCAGCTGCAGTGAAAGCTCAGGTACATAATTCATCGCTCCACTAATGCATTCTGGCAGATGATTATTTCACAAGTATGGCAAGATGTGTCAGACACTTTGATTTAGAGTCTGCTATAACAGACTGTTTTCAGAGCAGTGCGTTAGGACTTTCCTCCCTCCTCCATAACCACTATTAAATAAGCACTGAGAAATCTGACTTAAATTATAAAGTTCCTAATACATGAAAGCAACCTGATTTAGAAAAAGCGTGCAAGTTCATGCTTATATCCCCCCTGAAGAGGGTGGGATGACAAAGATTCACCCCCTGTGCAGACACTGCAGAGTACCTTTGCTGGGGATTTCTGGTTCAAGTGATAGACTGGGACAGATGAAAAGTTGCTTGACAAAGTCCCGATGTTGCATGGAAAAAATATTTTAAAAGTCAGCAAAAGCAACAAGGTAGTAAGGCCCATTAGCAAGAGTGTTCTTATTGGCACAGCTGCATACCCAGTCATACAATTCTGTAAATGTGCAATGTTAGCTTGTTCTTGTGGTCTCTTACCTGAGGTGAACATCTACATTGGTATGCTTAATATTCTGATGTTTCTGATGATGCAAATTTCTGAAATGCAGTTAGTCATGTAATAATAGTAAAAATTAAAATTACATATAGGAAAGGTGAGATACTTGTAGGTCATCGAGGGAACCTATGATAGCATTTATTTTTTATATTTTGGGTTGTGGGAGAAGCTGCAGTCTTAGCAGTGACAGAAGCTGGATCATGCCAGGCTTCTAGTCATGTTCTAAATGATTGACTCCCCCAGAGAAAATCAGTGGGGTACATGTCAAGCAAATCCTGTACACCATGTATAAATTAACAGAGTTCTTTGAATCAAAAGAAGATTCATTGAAAAAAAATATGGTAAACATGCTCCTTAGTATTCCCACTGAGGAATTATACTGTGGATCTATATTGGAGTTTGCCACTTTCTGTTCTTATTTTGAAAGTTCAATTAAGTAACAGTTTTTGTTAAAAGGAATGAAATTCTGTGTAAGTCTAGCTGAGAAAACGTTTGAAATAGGCAGTGAATGTGATTTACATTCACTCTGTCCTCTGAATTGCAGTGTTAAATCTAAGTCCGAAGGATTTTCATTGCTTTATCAACATTTATGGCTTGAGCTGAGCATGCAACTTTTCTGCTCCCTGCAGATCTATCACTTTTCTAAGAGTCAAACTCCACGACCAAAAATTGTATAAATAAACAAATAAATAGTCATTCTGCATTTTCCTTTATTTCCATTTACATAGTTAATACACATTAGGAAAATTGGAAAAGATAAAATAGACTTTGTGAAGTATACCCATTGGCGATTTATCTAATTGTTATTAAATTGGGTTAGTTGAAAAAAATGCTGGGGAATGGGAAGGCCTTCATTCACCCTTGACTGTCAGCTAAATTAGACAACTAATTTCCCTGAGCTCCAGCACAATAAACGGTGAAGTCTTTTCTCTCCATACGTTGCACAGAGGATGTAAGATTACAAGACTTCCATTTTAAACCCCAAAGTTACTTCTTAAATAAAAGGATGAAAACATCCTCTTTTCCCTCCTGTGATGCTGAAAATATTTATAAGCCTTATGCATTTGCATCAAGGGCAAAACACTTTAAGACTGTTTTTAAAGCATACTTATTTTAAGTAACTTGTTCCTGGGGTAGGAACAAGTTTAACTGGAATTTTATAACTTAATTTAAGATGGGGTTAAAGCAGTATGAGTTAATTCTCTCTGGACCTGAAATCTGTTTGGGTAGAAGGCATTTCAAGAAAGGGAAGCTATTCCTTGCATCTTGACTGGAGTTCCAGATCTGGATAAAAATTGCTTTGCTTGAAGGTTCTGAGAACAATCTTTCTTTTATTTAAAGGCCATTTATTTTCCCATACTCTTCAAGAACTTCGGACAAGATGGCCAAATTTTCAGAATTATTTGGTTTTGATCCTTTCAGTATTAATACTTCATTGTCTTGCATCTGCCTTTAAGATCTGGCAGATTTTCTATTTCCTGTTTTCAATTTTCTTTGACAAGCATCTGGAGGTTTTTGTAAGCCAAGTGCACATTTCTGTATCCTATAATATTAGAAGCTGAGATTCCCCATCTTGTTCTACTTTCTAATTCCCACTCCTGCTTTCCTCTTCACATTTTGTAACCAATTACAATAATCATAATTACCATAATCTATTTTGCATAACATCCATTTACATTTTGTGTAAGAGCAACCATACAAAAGATGTAAATGTCCTGCAAGCAGATCAGAGCTCATTCTTCCATTGCAGAATGTTTAAAATTAATCAGGAAAAATGACTTACAAATTGTGCTGTGAAGGCTGAATAAAACTCAGAAGAGAAAGAAATTTTGGACTGAGGCTGACCATCTGTTCTTAAATCATTGGAAAAAATAACTACAACTGGTGACTGAAGCACAGCAATTTCAGTCTGAATTAACTTCACTGGGCTCTTGTAGATTTAAGACTGTAAGCTCAGGTACCCGGTCTTATTGTGTATCTTTTATAGTGCCTCTCTATAATGGCTATTTGACGGTGCTCAGAACATCCACCTCAGAGTCATGACCATTTGGGGAATGTTGTCTCCATCTCCATGGTTGGCCTATCTGGCCAAAGGGTAGTATAGCATTTGCATCAGAACTGTAGAACTGACTGCCAGTATAGTGGAGAACATTCAAAATCTGAAATGTACCATGCAGTAGAGTCCTTTTTTAGCTTTTGAAAATCTTAACCAGATTTTTTCAGAACAATTACTACTTTTCCAGAGCCTTTCACTACCCTGCCACAATCTCAAATTTTTCTTACCAGCTTCTAAATGTGTTTATAGAAAATTAGATCACTTCACATTGTTACACATTTTGAAGTTCTCTTTAAAAAAAAAAATCTTTGAAGTTCTCTTTGAATTTTGGGGCAAGAGTTAGAACTAACTAATTCTACTCTTCATTCTATTTACATTATGATTTTGATAGCAGGAAAGTTTGTACAATTATCTTACTTTTATTGTGTGTTAGTGAATTTGTGGAAGTGTACTCTATATCTGCAAAAAAACCACACTCCATTTGGTAGGTAAATGGGGAAAAGAAAGATATGCTTTGTGGTCTGTGTCCAATTGACACAACTTGAAAATTGAAACGTATCAAATGAGAATTATTACTATGCTCTAGCCTGTGTCCTGCAAATGATAATTCAGATGCATATGGGCAGAGTAGTTTTGAGCTCATTTCAGCAGTTTCCTGATGGAAGCACAGAAAGCTGTTCAGAGCTCTGAAGCCTTGGAGTACATTTACATGAGCTGAAAACATCAGTGACAAACGCTGTTTCTATAAAGCTCTGCTAAGAGTATTCACTATTGACACGAAGCACTGCCAAGAAGACTCTAGCAGATGTTTAAAAAAACTGAGTTGCACTATCTCCCGTGTTCCTATCCTATGGCCTGTGAGAAAAATACCATGATCTGCTGATTAAATAGGATTACTTGTGGCAGAGGATGTCAGGGCCATCACACTCCTTAGGGAAACTGAGCTGACTGAAACAGGCCTCTGCTTCAGGGAGGCCCCTGTTCCCTGATCCCAAGGAGTCTTGCCTTTGCCTTTGAAGCATTAAATTGAGTCATGATCTTAATAGTAAAAATTTGAATGAAAATACACATTTTTTCATTCAGAAAGGTAAGAGACCTCACTGAAAAGTTCAAATGTTCACTTCTTAATAACACCCTCATTATGGATACAACAGAAGTAGAAATTTGTAGAAATAACATACAGCTCATCTGTATCCAGTTCTGGTATGTTATACGTTATTCAGGATGCGTATATTGACTGGGAGATTTATACTTATGAATATATTCTTTGCTGTCCAAAGAATAAGATCTAAAGCAATAGGCAAAATTTCAGATTACACATAGCCCTATCCATGCCAATTTATTATTGCAGTTGAATCAGCACAGAAAGACCTGAGTTATTCTTAGGATCTCGTACTTTATAGAATTTGTTTTTGTCCTGTGGTGAAGGAGGCTTGCATCCTTATTCACTTATGAGCAAGTACATCTGCTTCCATTCTCCTTGCTTAGAAACATGGTTCAGCCAGCCATGGATATGTCTACTGAGCAAGACGGATTACTTTATCAACTTGGAGACTCCATAGGATGTGAAATTCCTCATCAGATATCTTATCTTTATGAGTAAATAAATTGCTCTCCATAAAAATTGTTAGCAGCTTATGCAAGCAAACCAGTAAGGAAGAAGGCTCTATAGCTCAGGAAAAAAAGATTTTTGCCATAACTGGTAAGAGGCCGTAAGATTTGGACTGACCTGACATTGCAGGGTGTCAGGATGTGTCTGGTTTGTCTTGTCATGGTTCAGTATGTTTTCACAATTGCCTGGTGGCCGAGGGACAATAGCTTCACCTTCATGTGAGCTGAAGCTTTGTGACCACAGTAATGGTCTGGCAAATGCAGGAAGTTCCTGTTTCGCATGCAACAGGCTTGTGGTGTCAGTTGAGGCTGAGGAAGGCAATATTCAGACTTTAGCAGGGAAGAAGCAAGAAGAAGGCAAATTACAGTTAGAAAACATATAAATAGAGTTCCATGTGCACCCCAAGACAGAAAAGGAAGAAATTCCCACTCATCATGTACATTATATGCCTCCTGACAGAGATTTCAGCTCTTCATAACTGACAAACAAATTGGCAACTCATAAGCACCACCCCAGCCTATAGAAAAAGGCTGCAAATTTGAACCTCAGGACAAGAGAAACATTGACAGCATGAGAATAATGGCAGAGAAAAGGGAGATATTCTAGGAAGAGGAGTTCTGTGTGAACAGTTTTGATTGTGTTATTATTATGACATTGCTGTTTCAATTACATAACTTGGACTGTTAGACTGTTAAAACATTAACTCATCTCAAATTCTTTAGTTTTATATATGCATTTACAGTGCATATATGTACAGAACAGACAGCAACTTGAAATTCAGCCTCAGAACCAAGCTGAGATATGGCTGTAGAACATAGCTGTATTTGTTTATATGATGTTGAATTCCAGCTCTCATAAATATATTTCTAAATGGCGATGCTCATAACTAAAATGTTTCTGTTAGGCTGGCCTATTACTCAGCCAGTTTTCTTGTTTCTAACATACGTAGAGAACACCCACATCTACATTTAAAATACACTCAATAAATACAATATCATAAGGAGCAAGGAAGTGATTCGGTAGCACTTGCCCTTTTACTCATGCTCAGAATGGGAAATAGGGTGGGATGACTGAGTGGGTTGGACTGCTTATCCATCTGTCTTTATTTTGTAGGACTTATGTTATAATATAGCAATTTTATTTCTCTGCCTTATTTACTCTGGCTAGATGTTATCTGTCTTTGTATAAGTCTGGTACTGTGAAGTCCTAGACATTCATTTCATTCTTCATGATCAAGATCTGCTTTCAGAATTCATCACTGTCATAATGGTAATCATACAGCTGTTAAAATGGTATGACTAAGACCAAGGAGGATTAACATCTTGCCTGACCAAAGAGTCAGACATCATGCAAGATATAAACATGGACCCTTGTAAAGACTCGGCATATCTAAACACTCCAGACATACAAGAAGGAAATTTTCAATATTTACAGGTTAAACATATATTTTTAACATACATTTCTCTAGTAAATTTATGAAGATACCTGAAGTTTTTCTTCTGTACATGTTTAAATGTTGTGTCTTTTTGATAGGCCTGAGCACCTTAACATTTTTTTCATAGAATTATGGAATGAATTGAGTTAGAAGGGACCTCTAAAGATCATCTAGTTCCATACCTTTAAACTAGATGCTAATCTGTCATTTGAAGGGACAACATATTACATGTCCCCAGAGTTCACTTAACGTGAGCTGACTGCATTCATTTCACGCTCAAACCATTTCTACTCAAATGATGATCCCACAGAAAATATTTGCTATCCTATTCTTAATTCAAAAGCTCAGACTTACATGGATAAAGACTGGTTCCCTGCCTCTCCGCTCTTCCAATTCTCAGGAGAGTGTCTTCTGGTAAAGATGAACTTTCAACCTGTGCTTTTGTGTACTGAAAATCTAATAACTTCAGGGAAAGAAGACATCTGCTTCTTCATGCAACCTCTTTAGGTCATGACCAGGGAACTGAGAAAGCCTTAGTCTCTACATGCTTATTGAATAAGTGTTCAGCTTGAGTGAGTGCTTAAAACCCAGACTTAGTGGATTAATTATGTTAGCTTGTAATTTTTACATTTTAAACACCTTACTCTTTAAAAAAAAAAAAAGTGTTGAAAAGTGTTGATATTGGCTCCTGGGAGCTGGAGAGTGGCTGTGTCTGTTAACCTGATGTAGCACAGGAATTCCTCTGTAACTGTCAATTAGCTGCTACAGCACCACAAAGGGACTCAGTGTTCATTTCAATCTTCCCAGATTTTTCTATTAGCTATTTTAGGCTGCAAGTTACTTACCAAGGAAATTACAGTGAATTCCACTTTGTGGTACTTAATTCCCGCCAGGTACTGATTAAAGAACGTCAAGTATTTAACTCAGTTATAAATCAATGCAAAGCTGAAAGTTTAGTTGTAGTTTTTATTCAGTGTCACTTGAAATTAGCAATCTTTTTGAACACTAGTGAAGATTCATGGAGGTCATGAATTCTCAGGAGCTCTACTCTTGTAAAGAGATGCTGGAAACTGTAAACAGAGGGAATACTTTGAGAAATGTAGGATGCAGTATTTCTTCTAATTCCACTCTCTTAAGGAGGAGAAAAAAATAGTCTTTTTGAATTGAAGGTATATTTAAAAGGAAGAAAACAAAACAAAGAAAAGCCCTTCAGCATGTGGAAACTTTGCTTCTTAGCTAGTCCCACAGATTTGCCTCAAACTGGCTGCCTGTACTCTGATGTTCAGCAAATTTCTTGTTTTTAATTCTTTGATTGACTGAAACTTGCTCAATGTGGGATCTGCTACTTCAGTTAAAAAAACTTCAGAGTACACAAATGGAAGAAAATAGAAAATCACTGGTAGAAAACTTCTAAGTTTTGATACAGAACCTAAATCTGTTACAATTCCAGATAGCTTCAAAGGTCTTAGCATGTAATTGGCTTTCAACTTGAAGAAACTTTCCTGTTAGGCAGAGCTGTATTATATTAATACTCAATTTACTCCACCTTTTTTCTTTCTTTCTTTCTTTTTTTTGAGAGTGTGTGTGTGTGTGTGTATGTGTGTGTGATGAGAAAACAGCAAGAGAGACAGGTCTGGTGCCAGGCATTAATATTTTCCTGAAGTCCATTACATACTTCTGTTTTTTTTTTTTTTAATAATTATTTTTATCAAATTAAAAATATTTTTCCTTCACCTAAGCTTATGTTACCAGTCTCTTAAGCAGTTAATGAGCATGACATCCACAAATTAAAGTCACTTAAGTATTTACTTGAACTATTTTGTTAGCAAACAGCAAAAACTTCCTGGATGTCATACCACTGAGATTGCCAGTAAGAGTAGGGAAGTCATTGTCCCTCTGTACTCAGCACTGGTGAGGCCACACCTCAAGTACTGTGTCCAGTTTTGGGCCCCTCACTGCAAGAAAGACGTTGAGGCCCTGGAGCGTGTTCAGAGGAGGGCGACAAAGCTGGTGAGGGGTCTGGAGCACAGGCCTGATGAGAAGCAGCTGAGGGAGCTGGGATTGTTCAGTCTGGAGAAGAGGAGGCTCAGGGGAGACCTTATCACTCTCTATAACTACCTGAAGGGAGGTTGTAGTGAGCTGGGGGTCAGCCTCTTCTCTGTTGTAACTAGTGACAGAACGAGGGGGAATGGCCTCAAGTTGCGCCAGGGGAGATTTAGGCTGGACATTAGGAAACACTACTTTTCTGAAAGAGTGGTCAGGCGCTGGAATGGGCTGCCCAGGGAGGTGGTTGAGTCACCATCCCTGGAGGTGTTCAAGAAACATTTAGGTGTTGTGTTGAGAGACATGGTTTAGTGGGGTTATACTGGTGGTAGGTGGATGGTTGGACTGGATGATCTTGTAGGTCTTTTCCAACCTAGCTAATTCTATGATTCTATGATTTGCCTACCCACAAGTTATCAATTTTTGCTTATGTATTATTACTGATCTCTTTGTACTGAATATTTCTTTAATCATTTGTGAACCTGTTTACTCTCTGAGCTTTTTCCTGTCACACCATTTTTTTTCCTGAATGAAAAAAACTCATATGAATAAAGACAGATTGGTCATAGCTCATAGCTAGAAGGAGGACTAACTGTTTCAACCTGAAATTAATATCATCACAAAATGAGTTTATTTTCCTTAATTAAATGAATCACTGTTACATTCTCAAAATGTCTGTTCAGTAGCCATGCTTATGAATCAATATTGCTAATAAGAATGAAGATGAAAAAAGAGCAAAATAGTTTTTGAATGTAGCCAATTATAAATGCAAAATGAAAATCCAACAGAAAGGTACAGCAGTTCTTCAGTCACTGAAAGGGAACTGGAAAGCATACTCACTCAGGTAGGCTCATGCTCTGTGCCTTTCACAACGTTGAGTCTACTGTTTTCATAAGCATCAAATTTGCTAAGTTCAAATGTCTACAAAGTGATTCATAAAGATGCACTCCATTAAACTCATTTATTGAAAACACAAATGTGAAAGCTGAGGTGAACATCTGAGATATTGTTTTATTGAGTTATTTCTAGTTTGTTACTATACTGTGCTTATTTTCAAGCTGTTTCTTAAAGTACATACTCTGGTACATGTTTAATACCTGAGAATATATGCAACGGCTATAGTGCTTTTCTAAAACAGTTCCTCATCTATCAAGAAAGTGTCAAGTATTCTAAAAGTACAAATATGGGAACAATATGAAGATTGTTAACTCGTTTTAGAAGCAGAATATAAATTCAGGCTTTTTTTCCATTTTCCTTCTAAGCTGAAAGTGGTAGAAATTCTTCTCAAATACCTGCTGTAACATAAAACACCTGTGAGGACTTTTGTGTTTGGTTCTCCAGGGATTCAGTTCAAAGGAGCACTAACTACAAAGAGGTTTTTTTTTGTGTAGTATTTATTGCATTAATGTGAATTTGTGCAGAATTAGAGATTGGATTACTTTGCTGATTTTTTTCTTCATTCTCAAAGAATAAAGGTTATTCATGCAAAAATTAGGTGATATTTAGGTCTTGATAATTCCCACTGAAAGCAGAATGTTTCAAAGGGGACAGAAGAGGACAGAAGACAGGAGATGGAAATATGTTTCCGATAAGTTTAGTGGCGTAAAGTAACATGGAAATGTAGCAAGAGCACTGGTATCACAAAGAGCCTTCCTGTGATTAGCCTCCAGTTAATGGATCTCATGAAACAAATACTGCATTAGGTCCTTGCATCAATCTACTGATTTTTGCCTTTCCTTTTCTTGACTCCGATTTTTGTTATTAGAAGATTATTAGAAGTCTAGAACTAAGAGTTTAAAGATTGGAAACCTGTTTTCTGATCTGAAGCTGACTAAAAATGAAGCTTTTCTCTACGTCAGTTTATAACTTAGTCAAATGTGGCTCAAAGTTACCTAGATTCATAAAGTGGAATAGATTGAAGTGCATTTTATTGTGTCCAAGTGTGGGGCCTGTAGTACAGGAGGGATGTAGAGCTGTTGGAGTGGGGCCAGAGGAGGGCCATGAAGACGATCAGAGGGCTGGAGCACGTCTCCTGTGAAGAAAGGCTGAGGGAGTTGGGCTTGTTCAGCCTGGAAAAAGTTCTGGAGGGGACCTCACTGTGGCCTTCCAGTACTTGAAGAGAGCTTATAAGCAGGAGGGGAAACAGCTTTTTACATGGTCTGACAGTGATAGAACAAGAGGAATGATTTTAAACTGAAAGAGGAGAGATTTAAGCTAGACATTAGAAAGAAAGGAGTGGTGAGGTACTGGAACAAGCTGCCCAGGAAAGTTGTGGAAACCCCATCTCTGGAGATGTTCAAGGCCAGGTTGGATGGGGCCCTGGGCAGCTTGACCTGGTGGGTGGCAACCCTGCTCATGACAGGGGGGTTGGAACTAGATGATCTTCAGGGTCTCTTCCAACCTAAGTGATACTATGATTCTATCATTGTAATTGTACTGACAATTACTGTAATAATAACGCATTATTTTCTGATTGCTCTTTGCAATAACAGCTGAAAGAATTCATGTTTCTCTGAGAAAGGCTCGTTAGTTTAAGTATCTTACAAACTATCTTTCATCTTGATTGGTGAGAAAAATATAGATTAATTTCTAAAAATGGAATAATAATAATAATAATAATAGACTAAATATTTTCAGTCTGAGTGATCGTCAGCCTAGTTAATATTAATGAAAGGAGAACCACTCGAGATAGATCATGCAGGATTAAGACATAATTTTTAGTTACATCCAGGTAACATCTTGACTACCATACTTCTGTCATAGCACATCTGCCCTTTTCTTATCCTGGAGCGGAGTGCTTTCCGCTAGATGGCGCTGGGCGCAGGCGGGTGGCGGCTGCCTGCGGGAGGGACCGGGTCGTGTACGGAGCTGCTCTTCCCCTTCAGCAGCCCCGAAGCCGGTGTTAAGATGGTAGGCAAAAGACACCCCGGTCCTCTGAAAGCTGTTGCATTGAATAACGAACAGGTTGCTGTAGCTGCATCTCCCACCAGCACGGACATCGCCCTTATATCAGTACCGCCATGCCTGTCAGCTTTTCCTCCGTCTGCCTCCCGCTTCCACCCCACCAATGTCTGTAGCTGATTTATCTGCGATGGGATTCGTCAGAACTGCAGACTGCATGCCGGGCTGGGGAAGGTGAAAAGTTTCACATCAGTGTCACAGGCTGAAGTATTTGGGATTTTTCACTTCCTTGACTGTTAAATAGCACAAACTTCTGATCCACAGAATCACAGAGTTGTAGGAGTTGGAAGGGATATCTGGAGATCATTGAGTCCAACCTCCTGCTATAGCAGGGGGTCTCTGGGCATCCTGTTCCAGGGCTGAGTCACTCTCAGAAATGTTCTTTGTATTTGTTCAACCCTGATTGTTCATTTGGGTATTGAAAGCGGGGGGAAAGACATGAACAATTAATTGACACTTTCCTGTGATGAGGAGACCAGCACCACAGGAGGCTGGAGCTGTACCTGCCATGGTTTCTTTCTACTGCTCTTCTTATTGATTTGGAGGCTGCCCAGTTCCTTAGCATCCCTGCTCTGCCCCAGCATGTCTCCCACAGGCCTCAGTCCCTCAAGTCCCTCAGTCCCAGACCTGTCCATGTCCGTGTCCTGTCCACGTCCATGTCTGTGTCCCTCTCTGTGTCCCTGGATGTGGCCCTGGCCTGGCTGCTTCCCTCCTTCTCCCTCAGCAGGGGCTTTGCATGCTTGCCCTGCCCACCAACATTTACAGCTGCAGAATTCACAGTGGTTTCAGACCCAGCTGGAACAATCTGTGACCAGCCCAGGGCATCTGATGGCCTCCACTGTCACACTGGACACTACAGCCCTGCCAGCCCTACTTAGCAGCTTCTGCCCAGGGCAGCTGGTTTCTTGTCCCTACTTCTGCTCCAGTGTCTCAGTGCTCCTCCAGCTCCTTGAATGTGTTTGCTGGCCACCACACAGTGACTTGGTTAGTGGACTGGAGACCTGTATCAAATTTCAGACTACTTGGTTTCCTTCAATGTTTATCTAGAAAGGGAAAAAAACTTCTTTTGACAGCATCTTTGCACATGTTTCAACAGCTTTTGGAAAGTGTGGATTTAAGTAACACCTTAAAGAGATGCCATACTGTCAGTCAGCCCTGGCACCTCATACTAAACCTGAAGAACCAGTGTAAAGCGTAGTGGAAATGTTGTGGTTTACTTTCTCAGTCGTACAGTAATGAGATGCATTTTTAAACAGGTGTGTATTTCTGTCTCTTAACAGTCTAGGAAATCACATAGCTACTGAAAGGTTCATGCTTAATCTTTGGTCCTTAACTCTCTGGCTTCACAAATAATTCAGTCTGTAGCAGAGGCTGCTCCACACAAGCGCACTATTTAGGACAGGCTTATGTGCAGTAGGCTGACTTGTGAGGATTGGCAAGAAGGGCTGAGCTAGAGCTTCAGAACAGGGAGTTATGTAGTTTGATGTTCTGTGGTTGTTTTCAGGTGTGACTGGTATTGCACAGTCTCTGTAACTCTATAAAACTTCAGAACTGCATTCCTGCACAGTTCCATTTTGATAGTTCCATTCTTAATGTGAACATGCTTCCATCTGAGTAATTTACACAGCAGCTGAGCCTGCAGATTTCTGTGTCTGCATCTCCCTGGGGTTTCTAAGCCACAGAGCTGCAGTGATATTTTTCCTTTCCTGAATGATTACCAAGCTCGTCACAATTACTCCTTTACTCTCTACTATTGATGGGTATGTGATAAGGCAATAAAGGCTTGTGAATATAGAGGAATATCTCTTCAAATACAAACTGATGCTGTTTCTATAGTTCTTTCTCTCACCCAAGTACAAATAAACTGATGAAAGTAAAGGGCAGAAAAAAAACTCAAAACATTTGCGTAAAGGCTGATCTGGTGGGTAGGAATCAGTATAATTCTCCCAGTAATTATGATGCTGTACTCATTTCTAGCAGCAGAGGATCTTAACCTTTACTTTTATAATCATTTAATGTACTGATGCACTCTGTGAAAGTTTGTTTCTTCCAGATGAAGAATAAATTCATATTTTGGACTGAAATTAAAGGATTAAAAAACAAACACGAAAATCGTAAAACAGTGACTCAGGAAAATACCTGTAGAAAACGATGGATAGGATAGGATACATAATTATAAAATATATACTAAATAAGGTTGGTTTATGTATGTACATTAAGGCAAAAAATCCCTACTGGAAATGCAGAAAAAATGAAATGCAAAATTAATATTTTACTGTTATATTAATTGATATAGCTGACATATTAAAATAGAGATGTATCTAATTCTAGACTTAAAACAGGCAACTTTGGTTTTATCTGAAGTTTACTACTACAGCACATCACATAGGGTTCGGTTTCCTTCCACGTATGTTCAGTGATACGAACAGAACACTTGGTTATCTCTGTGGAGTTGTGACAGACTCCTTCCTTGCATGGAATGAGATCTGCATGATTAAAGTGTCATGCTTAGAAAGGTATATTTGCATTGTGAGCATCTCAGAGGGACAGGATCTCACAAACCTACTGTGAGCCAGAGAATTCATTTCTAAGGCTGAACTAACATCTATTTTATGTAAGAATAGCCATGTCCTCTTGCTACTAAGGACAATCAGACTATGCTACAGATTTCAAACTGAATACTGACAGGAAACTTTCTCTGCAAGGCACCAGCAATATTTGGCCATAAACAGCAGTAACGAATAAGGACTATGGGTGAGGAAAGTGGGAGAATGTTCTTGCTATCTATCTCCTAGTTTCTTTTGGTTGACGGAAACAAGTAATCTTATGCGAGATTTCATCGCTGACAGCTCTGAGAGAAAATTAATTATTTTAGGAAAATGACAAGTGAAGGAACTGGGCTGTTATTTTCCCACTGGTTGAGAAGGCTGGGCTGGAATATTATCAGTGTGTTCATCTACCTAGTGGGAACTCATCTGACTATTCTCATAACTGAATCGCTAAATGATGAGAGACAGAGGATGCAATATGAAGCAACGAGATTGCAATCAGAAGGTAAAGATTCTTTACAATATAAAAGGTCAGAGCTTGGAGCAGATTTCCTAACAGGTTTAGAAGGTCTCACCATTAATAATATTCAGAAATTAACTATAGAAATATATCCCTAAGCATCCTACTTTAATTTGCATATTAGCTCTGCTTTCAAGCAGCTGGAATACGTTATGATTATTTTTCCTTTAAGTAAAGATATTGCCTTTACGCTATCCTGCTATAGAATCCTAGGATCATTTAGGCTGTATAAGTTCCATGAGATCATCAAGTCCATCCTCAAACCTAACACTAAAAAGTCCACCACTAAACAATATTCTTCAGCATCACATGCAGACATCTCTTAAATACCTGCCATTTCCATAGGCAGCCTGTTCCAATGCCTAGCCACCCCTTCCATGAAGAAATTCTTCCCCATATCCAATCTAAATATCCCCTGGTGCAACTTGAGGCCATTGACACATGTCTTATTGCTTTTCACCAGAGAAAAAAGACTGCCATCCTCCTGAATGCAACCTCCTGTCAGGTAGTTGTAGACAGCAAAGGGTTGCCCCCTCAGCCTCCTTTTCTCCAGACTAAAGAACCTCAGCTATCTCAGCCAATCCTCAAATGTCTTATTTTCTTGTCCCTTAACAGCTTTGTTGCTCTTCTCCACACACACTCAAGAGACTCAGTATCCTTGTAGTCAGGGATCCAGAACTGAGCACAACACTAGATATGCAGTCTCACCAGTGCCTTTTATCTCTCTTCAAAGTATTACACCTTTTCAGGCTCTGAAGAGAGACACCTCTGAATCCCAGATTAACTGACCTTCAACTCTGTCAGAAATCCCATATCCAGAGAAGAATGTGGTCCCAGAAGAGGTTAGCCATGATGTGTATTAATCGAGTTGATGTGAGACTTGAACTCTGGACTCCAGCATCAGCATCTGTAGCCTTTCTTTTATAGGAGTATTTGTTATTGTCCCCAGTTGATCATTTGCAGATTGTAGAATGAGATGTTGCTTGATCCCATAGGGAACATCATTTAGGTACAGTCCCAGGGCTATATGTCTTTTCTGTCCTATTGTTCCCCCTGTAAAGAGGGTCCTGTTCTTCCCAGAACTTCCGTCTTTGACATAAACAAACAAATGGAAAACTGGAAAAATTAAGAGTCAGGACTATTTCTGAAGGCAGGTGTGGTAGGTTAGGTTGCCTGTGTAGAGGAGATTAATTGAATATGGGGCGGATGCTAGCATGCTCCTATTAAAAAAAAAGGTCTCTGCCTTAGTAAGTTCAGAGCTCTGAGATGGCTGTTACAACCCGTAGTATGTTTTCCACTTGAGATGTAGCATAGATATGCTTCCTCTGTTCCACTGAAAAGAAAACACAAATACATATTTTTCTCCATCTGACAGCATAGCTGCTATCATAGTCTATGAGCTGTCTTTTTCCCATGTTTGAATAAATTACAATGTGAAAAGCCCCACTGAGGAACAGGGCAATTGTCTGTATAGTACTTCTTTTTCATGGCAGCCTTAAAAGGCCTCAGGAGATACTACCCAGGTGCATGACTTCCTTTACCTGATGATAAAATACTTTAATCTCACTGATTACTTGGAATCAATCCCGAGATCACGAGTATGTGTTAAAATATGTATTCTGCCCCAAGCAGGTAAAAAAAAAATAAGAATCACCCTAGTGCTAGGCTTTTTTTTCTTTTGATTTTATATCCAAGTCTTGCTTCTAACTTGTATATTTATTCCTCAGTAGTAGCACCGGTGTAATGCTTGAGTCTCTCAGCAGAGAGTAAGCTGTATTTCACACCAAAGTGACTCTAAAGTTACTAAATGTGTATTCTCATAATTTCACGGTCTGCTCTTTCCCCTGCTTAATGGAAATATGCCATGAAAAAAAGCAATACATAGTAAAATGCAGCATAGGAATAATCTCTCAAATTTCAGCTGTTTGGACTCAACTTTTTGACAGACTGTAGTAAAAAAGAAAAAAAATCCTAGTGCAGAAGAAAAGAAAGGAAAATAGGAACAAAGGAACACCTACTTTTTAGGAATGTCTTTAGGCATCTAAGTGAATATGACTGCCATGGAAAATCTTTAGGTCTAGAAGAGTGTCTATGCCTTTCAGCATTGAAAAAAATGTCTTTGTGTAAAATTTCTTTGGGAAAGGATGGATATACAAATAGTACTGACTTTATCCTAGAGTGTGACTCTTGGATGGTGGTTGGTGAATGGTTTATACAGGTGAAATTCAAGCCCCAAGTTCTAGACACCAAGAAAAAATGATGGCTAAAAAGCTTGTTAGAAGGAAAGAAGTAAAAGTAGCTTTTCTGGGCTAGTGGTGATGCTATAACAACTGAATATATGTTGGCAGTTCAGGGATTGTGATTTTAATCCAGATTTCTAAGGAGGTGTTGGCTTTTTATTATCAACACTTTTTTTGCTCTCTAGGAAAGGGAGGATATAACATGTCAAGAACTGAAAATCCCTCTGGGAGTCTTTGAACTGATATTTCTTTTGCAGATTTAACAGCATCCCATGTGTTTTAGTCTTTCTCTTGAGTTGCTTTCTTTTTGTCTGTTGTGCTGTCAGAACTACTGGCTCAACTTGCGTTATTTCAGGTTTTAATAATGACACAGAATCCAGCCTTTGGTGCTGTCGCTTGTTTTTTTTTATCTTCTCTTGCTCGAATATAAAGCTGTAACCTTCTTATGTTTCATCTACATGGCTGTCTTGTTTTGCTAACCGTCTCCACAGGGTCAGGAATAAATTTACAAAAGCAGCCTTCTTAGCCATTGCTATCTTATTTGTTTACATTTTCTTACCAATGCAAACAGTTTAGCTCTGATAAATCATTGACAGTAATATTTGATTAGATGTTTTAGTGTGTCTTAATATGATTTTACAACAAACTACTTCTACTATTTACTGCTATGTAATCAGGTAATCTGCTTCTAAGATTTTAATCAAGTAATATTTCAGCTATTTCCATGCCAAGTTTCAGAGTGCTGATCTGTAATATGGTAATGCCAAGAAGCAATCTGATTCTTCAGCATTTTCAAAATGTCCTTTAAATGCTTTTAACAGCATTTCACACCAAACCATTAGGGAATGAATACCAGAAACCAAATGCAATAGTCTTACAATCATGCTTCTTTCAAAAGGATTTAAACTTGTAATAGTTGACCTGTAGGTTGTACTGCTGCTGCAGTGATTATGTTACATCTCAGAACTTTAGATGCATATTGGGGTTACGCATTTGGCAGTTGTATTCTTTAATTATGTTACTTATGGAGAACATTACGATGGAGTTAAAAAAAATAAATTTGTATTACTCTACCTATGATTTCTGCTTTTTCCATATGGATACCAGGAGGGCAGTGATGAGCAACATTTGCTTGCTCTTCAACTATTTTATAGGCAGTGTCTCTTTCATTTACAACATTGGATACTGATTTCTTACTTTAACCCTCATGGACTAGAAAGATACTTCCATACTACAGTGCACAGTGTACACTTACTTAAAGAGACACAGGCCACCATTTTATGTCATCCAACTACTTCTGAGTTAGTTGTCAAGATACCCTTTAGAGTCAATAAAGAAAAATAAAATGTCCTGGGAATGATTCATCTGACTTATTTTAGATGGCTACTCCAGGAGGTGAGGTGAATCATATTCAAGAGAAGCTTTATGCTCTCCACTGACTATAGAGACAGCTTAAACAAATAACTCATTATAAGATGTTTTTGCTATGGGTTACAGAATTTGGTCTGATGGTTTCTGGGCTTAGTCCTCCGCACAATTTTAGGCACAAAATAAGAGTTTATTTTGATTGGGTTTTTTCTTTTCTTTTTAGTTTGTATTTCTTTTTAAGAATGGCAGGTGTTTACTTCAAAGTAAATTCAATCTCAAAGTAGATTTACAGCAAGTTCGCATTAACTCAGAAATATTATCCCAATAATATAGTCATGGACTTACCTGCCTAGAAAACCTGACATGAAGTGTCGTTCTCAGATTAATTTATTGTAGCTTCAAATCTCACATTATCTCAAGTCTACATCTTCTGCTTTCTGATCAAGATAATGTCCCAGTCTCTCGATTCAGATTGCTCTAGAGATTGCCATAAATAATTTCTAGTTTCTTGTGATGTAGAGTTGCTTCGAATGAACAAATTATATCTGTTTAATTTCTTCTCTATGCATATACTTTTCTGTTCCAAAATATTCCTTTGAGAAAGATTTTGCTTCTTGTAGACTTAGCAGCTCCAGTATGAGGCTTTCACCTTTGTTTCTTCTAGATGTTAACTCCTTTTGGCTGCATCTTTCACACTCACCATCACTGGCACTTTGCAGACTGTTCCTCAGTTTTAAATTGTGTTGTTTCTGTTCTCCTAAAAGTACTGAGAACTTGGAGTTTGTTATTGCCTTTGAAAAAACTGCATTCTGATATGGTTATGTTTTTTCATATAGCAAAATCAAATGTGTAATTGTAATCTAAGGTCACAATCTTCTCACAACCTTTATAGATTCATATTTTTCTGTGTCTGGTTGTTGTTCTTTTTTATGTGATTTTGACATAGAATTTAGAGTTCATTCATCTGTGGAGAATTTTCAGTTTAACTTTTATGTCAAGTGTGTAGTTTTCCCTGTAACAGTTGCACTTTTCCTTCTCTCAGTTGTATATATTTGAAGTAATATATGGATAAGATCAACAGCATGGGACTTTTAATGATGGTTCATAACACTTATAGTAGGACAAATGTTTATTTGAGCTTTATCTTTTGAAAATATTTTATTATTGAACATTTTTGGCTGAACAATATACAAATATATTTTATACTAGCATTTTAAAACTTGTACCCAAATGGTATTATTTAACTTCTGCCTTCAACGTAGCACTATTTTCTTTCTCAGAAATCACTCTTTTATGGGAATGAACGAATTCTTATGAGAACATTTTTGACCCTGATGATGAGACTGAGGCATTTTTACATCAGTGTAAAATCTTACAGAAACAATCCATAACCTTAAGTCTAGGAAAGACAATTATTCTAACTAATAACATTTTTGGAATTTTCTCTTAGATTTCCTTAAAAAAAAATTGTCTTACCATTTAAGTGAAGCATTAGAAGGATAAAGAAATATATTTTATTCATTTCAAAACACAGCTGGATCGAGTGAACAAATATTGCCTGGTGATGATAGTATAACACTGTGCATCGCTAGCAGCTAAGTGTTGTTTTCAATTGAGAGAAACACTGTGTAACTACAGGAGTTTGTTTTCCAAGACTATCTTGCTGAATCATCTTTTTCTTCTGTTTGATTCACAAAAAGATCCAAGTGATGATAGCAAAAAAAAAAACCAAACAAACCAAACCTATGAAGAGATAGGTAAAAACATTTATTAATTACTCAGAAGCCACCAGAGTGTGAAGTGAGGCATTTGAGATTCAGCACAGGTTGACAGTGATTTGAACTGGCAGCCTAACATAAAGGTCAGATCTAATTCCTATGCCATCTGAAAATTTCAGTCTTTCATTTAGATATCGTTTGAACATCTACCTTTTAAATATCAGGACAATTAAATGATCAGAGAAGATCACTATCAGAGATTACCATTATCTTTAAATAAAAATGTTTTTCTCCTGAAACATCTGTCGTATATCAAGTAGATGCAGCTAAATTCAATTTAGAAATCAAGAAGACTTGTTGGTTTGTTCAGCATAGGAATACAAACTAGATGACCGTGTTGATCCTTCTCACTATTGAAAGATATGCATCTTCTTTTGAGTAGAGCAGCATACCAATAGTGTCACAAAATAAGATTGCACACAACATCACTGATAGTGCTTAAAAAAATAATTTGAAAAAAGATTTTATATAAAGCATCAAAGACCCCGAATAATCAAAAATCTTCAGCTTTCCTCTTGTCCCATATCCTGGGAAACAAGAAGGTGCTACCCACATCCCAACTTCTGTCAGCAGAAACCTAAAGAATCATGAAGATTTGAGTTTCAGTTAACTTTTAAATATCAAGAATTAGGGAGAAAGTATCAATACTAATTTTAAATTTAAAAAAACATCTTTGTAAGGTACATATTTTTTTTTAAGGAAGAACTCAAGGAAGAACTTCTTTACTGTGAGAGTGATGGAGACCTGCAACAGGCTGCCCAGAGAAGTTGTGGAGCCTCTTTCCATGGAGATATTTGAGACCCGTCTGGACACTGTCTGTGTGACCTGCTGTAGGAAACCTGCTTTAGCAGCTGGACTCAATGATTTCTTGAAGACCAATCCAGCCCCTGTAATTCTGTGATTCTGTAATTACCTAAAAGTTATTTATTGACCTAGGTCTTAAGGACAGAAATTGTTATCTCTAGGAGGAAACTGGATTATGGTAGGATTTTAAATGTGAAAAATTTGAAATTTCTCTCTGCATGGAAGCTACACCAATTTATTATCTCCTTCTTAACCATATCAAACAGAAATCATAAATTAAACCTTTATAAATTATGTTATGTATTTACCATATCAGGAAGATCTGCCATATACTTTGGGAAAATCAGTTAGGATCTGCAAATCTATGGAGTCATCTATGCTGAAATCTCATCTTAAAGCCTCTTCCTTCAATGAGCCACAGAGAAAATTGACATTTCTTCATTATTAAGCTTCTGACTACTGATAAAATTTACTGATAATCCTGTCCAAATTATAGATAAACCCAGTGTTTGCTCCTCTTTTCTTCAGTCTTTCAGAGGTATTATAGTTAATCTTATCAGAATAGAAAACACTATTTCACTGTTTGTCATATGTTCAATATGATGGGGACCTACATTAAAGATTAGGCCTGCAATGTTGTTAGAGACTTACAAATGCTGATAGGTGCCTTATATAAACAACAAAAAAAAAATCAGACTTGAGTTCTAAAGTATTTAGGCCTTTTTGGAAATCCCTATTAACATCCTTTGGCCATTAATGCTCTTAAAATAGAAATATGAAATAAAACAGAAGTATACCTAATTTTCTTTCTAAGTATAAATTTATATATATTTTTGTCCTTTGTATTTATCCATTTGTTTATGCATTTGTTTATGGTATTATTACTTGAACTTTGGATGCCTCAAATTTACTTGTAAGCATATAAGAAATCGAACAGATTACAATTATTTTATTTTTGAGGCTGAAAGCTTTTCAATTCCAAAAAAAAATATCTGGCAAACATTTGAGCAATATTTAGCATGTATAATCTGCAATGCGGGATAACCTGAACCCCTGTAAAATACACTATCTCCCTGCTTATGTTAAGGTAATTCTATAATTTTGTGCATATTGCTCCAGTGAACTGTGTGACTTCATCCTCAAAGGAATGGAAAGGAAAGCCCAAAATTTCATTTCAGGGCCAGAACTACAGCAACTGATGTCAGTGCATTAAAATTATATATAATGGCTTATGTCTCTTCAGGTATGGGAGAAAGTAGTGAAGACACAGTTTGGTTTTTCACTTTGCTTTTTGTCCTGGTCTGTATTCTTCATGAAAATAATAAGTGACTGTGATGAAAAGCATGTATTGCATGAAAACTTGGTGTTGAGAGAACAATCATTTTCTCATTTACTGTTTTGATTCTAACACAGACGTGGTGTTTTGTTTTTGTATTTATTGTGAATAATACTGTTTTCATGCTTAGGGACTGTTTTCCATTGCACTAAAACAAGCATAAGCATTTCGGCTGTAGGTTATTTTTTGTCACAAAACTTCAATGTTATGAGAGAATCTGGCAGTAAATAAGAGCAGTGCAAATTAATCTGAGATGTATTCTGTACTTCTTTTCATCCAGCAATCTGAACCCTAGGCAAACAGATGGCCAAGGATTTCTCTGAAAGATTAAGTGCTTCAGTATGAACATTTCTGAGGCTGTAATTTAACATGCTACTTAAAGCCTGTTTTTTTTCTTTTTTCTTTTTCTGCTTGCTTTTTTTCTGTGTGTTAATACCAAAGCATAAAGGAACAAAAGCCAAGATTCACTGTTCTATTAAAGCATAACATTAATGTTTTATTCACAAACTATTTATTATAAATTTATTATAAATGTGACACTAAGTTTGCTTAGTTATAGTGAATGACACTCATTATAGTTCCTCTTAGTATACTTTTTTTTCCATGTATCAAAAGAAATAACTGAATATTATGATTCCTTAATTTTTAATACAACCAAATGTGTTTGTACGGGCTACAAAATCCTCAGGGGTAGCAGTATGATTTTGATAGATTGTGTCTCCATGGCTTCTTGCCAGCTGATCAAAGTTGGTGATTCAAGCAATAATGTAAGCTCTTCAGTACAGTGATCTTGTACTTTTTCCAATAAGATTACTGGTACGATGTGCCAGGACCTGCATGCTCTCAGCTGTAACATAAACAGTGTGATCCTTCCTCATGAAACACAGGCAGAAGAAGGAGAGTCTGGAGGCTATTTGTTTCTGTGAAAAAAAAATGTACAGGTTTGCATATTGCCATCCCTTTTATAGGGAATAGATTTGATTGATGATGTGTTATTTTGCTTTGATACTGTAAAAGGCTCTCCTATGATTGATTTACTCTTAATTTAAATGAGTCTGCTTACACTAAAAATTATTTGACTTGCAATGTTGATTTTGTTAGCAAAATTATGTAGTTAAGTGGCTAAAACGGGTGTGACTGAACACCTTTGGAGTTGTTCCTGAGGTGAGACATACAATCACAAAATCATAAAAAGGTTTGGATTGGAAGGAACCCTTAAAGATCATCTAGTTCCAATCCCCTTGCAATGGGCAGGGACATCTTTCACTTGATCAGGTTGCTCAAAGCACTGTCCAACTTGACTTTGAATATTTCCAGGGATGGGAACTCCATAACTTCTCTGGGCAACCTCTTCAAATTCTTCGTATTCTTCTTCTCATAGTAAAGAATTTCTCCCTTATATCCAACCTAAATCTACTTTCTTTCTTTTTAAAATCATTACCTCTTGCCCTGTCACTACATACTCTGGTAAAAAGTCTTTCAAAGTCATTCTTATAAGGTGATTTTTTATATTGGAAGACCACAAGAAGGCCTTCTCGAAGTGTTTTCTTCTCCAACTCATTCTAAAAAACAATCTTTCAGCCTTCCTTTGTACAAGAGGTGCTCAGTTCTCTGATCATTTTCATGGCCTTCCTCTGGACCCTCTCCAGCAGCTCCACATCTTTCTTTTACTGGGTATCCCAGGCCTGGGTGCCGTACTCCATGTGTGTTCTCACAAGTGCAGAGTCAAGAAGAGAATCACTTCCTTCACCCTGCTGGCTACTCTTCTTTTGATGCAGCTCAGGATACAATTGGCTTTATGTGCTGCAAGGGCACACTGCCAATTCACATCCAGTTTTTCACCCATCAGTAATCCAAAGTCCTTCTCTGCAGGGCTGTTTTCAAACAATTCATCACCCTGTCTGTGTTGATAGTGGAGTATGTCTCAACCCAAGCGTAGCACGTTGTACTTGGCCTTGTTGTACTTCTTGAGGTTCACATGGGCCTACTCCTCAAGCTTGCCAACATCCCTCTGGATTGTATCTCTTCCCTCTGAAGTGTCAGCTGCACTGCTAAGCTTCATGTCATCAGCAGACTTGCTGATGTACTGAATCTCACTACCTGTGTCACCTATTAAGATATTTAGTACTACTGGTCCCAGCACAGACCTTTGAGCGACACCAGTCATTACTGGTTTCCACTTGTACATTGAATCACTGATTGCATCTCATAGTCCACTCAGTAACACTAGCGGCAAGCTTACCTGGCACACTGTGTCATCTTTTGTCTTTCCTTCTCTAAAATATTTATTCAGTTCTTAAGACTGTACTGCTTAACCACAACCATTTACTTAGGGTGCCCCTGGGAAGCTGGACTTAGCAAAACACTCATGAGCTAATTTTCCCCAGCTAGTGCTTTCAGTTCCAACAACTTCCAACAGCATTATTCTTGCTATGAGTTTTTGATTTTAAAGCAGTACATGGAATGTGAAAGCAACAAACAAAATACTACTGTATTTCTACAGTAAAAAATGTGATAGATTACTCTTTTTTGTATTCATATTCTGAGAAAACAAACCAGGAACCTGCTACCTTAAGACTTTTTTCTTCTAGAGATGAGTTGTGCAGCCAAAGAGAATATAAAATAATGGAAATGCAGCTCTTTGAATTTTAGGGTCTGTTTGATTTGGTTTTCATTGGTGAAATCTTTTTTCACTAATACTTTCTTTTAACAGAATAATGTATGTTCCTTGTAGTAGGTAGTATTCTTGTTGGGACAATCAGGCTTCTGATATATTCAGTGATTACTTCAAATCAGAGAAAAAATTTTTCAAATGTTCATATTTCAACATTGCTTTGAATGCTTTTGTATTTTCTTTATATAGTATGTGCAAGGGGATAGCTTTAATCGAATGTATGAAATTTGATAACTAAGACCCAGCCACAGCAGATGGAAAGTTCATTGTTCATTTCTTCTTTATCAGCATTTTATATAACTGAAAATTTTCTGTTCATCTCCAGTCTCTCCTTTTTTTTTTCTTTTTTTTTTTATCCCAAGATTTACTTCTACCTAACGTATTTGCTGCACTTCTGATGTTCTTTTGCTTTTTGAACTGTGTTGAGCAGTAAGTAGTGTCCTGGAAGGTGTCCTGTTCAAGGATAAGCAGTTAAATTAGAAACTGGAAGGAATAATTTATGATCTGTTCTCCTGTTTTATGTGGTACTTAACATAAATGTTTGACATAACATGACAGTGTTGTTGATGTGTGCAACCTGTAATATGTTATAGCCTCAAATCCTGCTCTGCTGCCTGCCTGGCCACTTTTCACCCAGTGTTTAACTGAACATTCCTGCTCAAATAAAAACTGATTTTTTTAATGTACAGAATTACATAGATATCATACCATTTCTCCAGATTTTCAGTGTAGTGAAGTTAGACTTTGGTACTGTCCTCCATTATATTTATAGCCTCCTCTAGCTTCTTGCTGTTGAAATCGTAATAAAAAATAACAAGGTTTGACCATTATCCCATGACAGATCCCTGAGCAGTATGACTTGACATGTTTTTCATTATTTGCCAGTAAATTACAGATAACTGTTCTGTAGGCTTGGCTATCTATCTCGTGTTGCATTCACCCTGTAGCATTTTTATTCATAATGTTTTCCTCCCTAGTTTATGAACTTTAATAAACTCAGCCTAGAGCATCTACTTTTCTCCAACTGCAAGGCCTACTACTGTTCTAGAAGGCAATCACACTGGCCTGATACTGTTCTGTTTTTGCCAGGTTAATCTTGCCTGGTCTTTAATTATTACCCACATGATTATAAGTACTTGATTATCACTCCAGTGTTTTTCTAGTTGGTAAAAAAGATTCAATACCCAAAGTCATATCTAAAGCAAGTAATAAATGATCTCAATTGCAGAAGAATTACGAAACAAATTCAACTGTAGATATATTCAAAGGTGCTCAGGAACTCTGACTGTTCAGCCAACTTAATTTTTCTAAGTCGACAGGTTAAACATGAGGCATTCAAATGTGAAAAAGATTTTCCTCAGAGAGCCATTAGTGCCAAAGACAAATAATGGATTTGAACTCAGATTTATTTATATCAGTACTTGAGCAGAACCTTTACTGAAGTGAATGGAGTAAAGCATACAAAAATGGGGTCTAGGTTGTCATTATCAGGCACCACAAAACTCTTTAAATGGAGGCAACTGCAGCATGTTCCTAGTGCAAATAACTGTGAATAAGATAAGTCTTACAAACTTTTAAAATTATTTATTGAAGGCTTTTCTGTTTTTATTTTTTAATGAATTTTGTCACTGTTTTGTTTTTAATATGTACATATTCTCCATCATATTTACAGATTTTTTTTTCTTGTTTTGGGGAAGGTTTGAGAGATCTTGGAGGTGTGGGAGAAGTTGTAGACAAAATGTTGCTTCAATTTGATAAGCATGTCTTCCTGAATGCTCACGTTACTTGTAGCTCGTGAGAATACAACTGAAAACTTAACTTCCTTCTTAAATTGTGGTAGTTCTTTATAATGGAATTGCCCCCTCACCCCCCATACTCTAGATATGCTACGTACACACAATGCATTCAGCTTTGCCTCTAAGCCATTATATTGTTAGTTTTCATACTGCAGTGTTTTGATAATTAGGTGAAAATGTCTTACTATAGTAATTCTTCAGGCATCTGTTATCTGCCTTAACTTCCATTCTTTTGGAAAAATGATGTTATCATCAGCTTGGCAAAACTATAAGATGCTGTATTCCCAAAAATGAATGTTGCATCTGCATTAACTTTGCATTTTTTTAATTATTATTTTTTTATTTACTTCTGATAGCTCCATTCCCTCTTCCTCATCATAGTCCATAATGAATGTATTCACAGCTTCTTTTCCATAAACAAAGAAATGTATATCAGTATGGTTGGTGCATAAATAGTTTGAAGGTTCTTAAATTCATGCCAGATGCTCCAGTGACTCACTACCAAATGGTGAAATGTGTGAGAGCTTAACAAGATACGTGTTCTTCCTGCTGGAAATGTCTTTTCATAAAGGCCTTTTTTTTGTTAAGAGACATCCTAGATCTTAATACATCAGTATGCAGAATCAACAATAGCTAAGTAGGCAGCTTACAAAGCAGAACAATTTGCTTTTACTAGCTGCATCAATATAGTGATTTTATAGCAGAAAATTATGTAGGGAAATTTAAATAAAATGTTTCTAAGAAAATCTTGGGTAATAAACTGATCCTAATATGTTTTTTTTTACAGTGGTTTTTTTTTTTTTTTTTTTAACTCTAAAGGCAAAGCATTAGGTGGGACTATAAAAATCTAATTTTTGTTTTTTGTATCTTGATCAAAAACAAAATTAGTTTTCATTTGGAAAAAGGAATGGATACAAAACATGTAAAATAACTAAAGATGTTTATGTGCATTTTGATATTTTCTTGTTTTGATTTTGAGGTTTGGTCAGTGCCTCAACCTCATACCTGTTGTCTCACTCATTTTGTCTTCCTTAGCCCTTTTCTCTTAAGAGTGCTACTGATTTCATTCAAATTAATTCATTAAATAGAATAAATATGTATTTTAAAGTTAATGACTATTCATTTCATAATCTCATCTGCTTTGCCCTGTCATAACTGAAACACAGTTATATTCTAAATGGAGTTATGACCCTAGGCACAACAGTGAATGTTGCTTTGAAAATTCTTTTCAATATCCAGTATACTGGTTGTTTAAAGCTTTTAGTGTCCCTTGGGACACTTGGATACAAGCACAGTTTGTCTCGTGTTTGAACTCAGGTGTTGAATTGCAAACTATTGTTATTTCTGTAGACTTTCTTTTCTAGTACTTGGCTATATTTACAACTGATCTCTGAAACAAAAATTATAACTAGCTAGGAACATAAAGATTTTCTTTATGATATGTAACAAGTTTAGAAGATGTAATTTCCTCTTTATCATGTAGATATCCTCTTATGCTACTATATATTTTAATTTTTATTTTAATTAAAAATAATTTTAAAAGAAAGTGGAGTGGGTGGACTCCTTTTTCTAGGTAGTATCGCCTTCTGTTTGTCAGTTGCTACCACAATGCTATGTTGTTCAGAATACAGTACAAACACTATGAGGAACTGTGCATTACACAAAATAGAAGTTTTCCTTTTATTAATTTTTTTCTTTTCTTTTTAGAATTTAATTGAAATTGTAATCTTCAGAATTAACAGCACGATCTAAAAGTCATTAAAATAGATGGAAACATATCCATTCATTTAACAAGTCTTTAGAACAGGCATTTAAGTAGCTTTTAACGCTTATCTCTCTAGCTTGATGAGTAATATCATTGCTATACAGATGATTCTGTCAAGTCATGGAAAGGTTAAATGTTGATTCCAAAACCATGAAATGAGGTGGTTGCAAAAACTGAAATATTGCTCATAAGTAGACTAACACAAGAGAAATTCATTTTTAAGTGCATAGTACTCAAAAACTATAGCTATATAGCTATACATTACATGTTTTCTGAGTGCTGTCTTCAGGAATTTGTAGGGAAAATCCAGATTCTTTGTAAAATATATTGGTTTTAAGAGACCAGAACATAATCTCTTTAATTTTGCTATCCAGTTAGTTGCCCAAGCAAGTGCATTTGGCTTCTCTTTGGCAACAAATGCATTCTGTACAGATGAACTTTCAAAAGCAGGTTGAGAATGTTCCAAGGATTTCAGACCAAAGCATTAATCAATATGCTTAGTGTATTTTAACTAAAATACTGCCACCAATTTATGTTCTGAGTCCCTTTGTCACAGCCTTGACAAGAAGCAATAAAGCAAATTTATTGCCAAAGAATTGTCTGGACCAGAATGAGATGGCAAAAATTCTCCACTCAGTTTTCCCACGTCCTTTCCCATCTCCATATAGTACAATGTATTCAAGTTAGAGTAATGAATTTTAAAAAGTTATATTCTTGGATTAAATTATATAGCACCAAATATTCTCACTATTGTTTTACATTATTCTTTAAATATTAGTTCAGGTTTTGAAGACAAAACTCCCTCAAAATCAAGAGGAGTTTGCATAACAGCAATCCAGTGTTTAAAAATCTGAAATCTAGTCTGAAAGCTGACCTGGATTTCTAAAATGCACCTAAAATTTAATAATGTATTCTTTTCACCACCAATAAGTATTTGCCTTTTTTCTTCAGTTTGTACCATAAAATACAGAGATTCAGAGAGAACAAGAGGACTTGTTTTTTTTAAAGAGTATTGCTTGGCAGAGAGTTAAAGGATTTGGTAATTGAGGCTGTTGTGTTTTATTTGTTTAACTCATCGTAAGTTAGTACTGGCAAGCAAATTGAATGTGTCTGTGTTACCATATTATTAGTAGTAGTACCATGTTATTATGTGTTTTTTGTTGTGATCACTCCAAAAGCTTGAATCCATATCTTGTTTTCACTGAACAGGCCGACAGTACCAGACAGCTTTACCCACAGATTTAAAGTGGGTCAAAGTGAATGTTGTAGGAGCCTTGCATTTAGCTCAAATCAGAACAGGAATTCTTCCTGTGTCATGGAGATCAGAGTAAGAGGATGTGCTGTTTTTTTAGAAATTACTCTTGCTGTTGTTTTTGTAGTTTTGTTTTTCTACTCTAATTATAACAGTGATATTCCTTATTATCCTAGAGCATCCAGTTGTAAAAGCTATATTTAAAAAATTATTTTAGTCTATTTGTTCCCCCCTCAGGATTTCTTCTATTTCTATCCTTATTTCCCTGTCTTCCCTTTTTCAGATCTTCATTCACTATCATTACTTACTGTCACAACCAGCCGCAGGGTAGCTTACACTTTTGCATCAGAATTTACTACCAGGAGAACAGTTAACACTCCTTGAAAATGGATGGGATATGTCTCTGCCGATTAAGAAGGCTTTTGTTTCTCTTTTTTTGTCTTTATCTAAATTCTGGAAGCAGTTGTTTTGTAACCCCGAGATACACACATAATTATTCTCTGATTACTGTAATGTATTTTGACCATGCAAAATCTGTTTTTATTTAAAAAAAAAAAAAAAAAAAAAAGATTTGGTCTGTCAGACTTTTTTAAACTTTGATCAATAAAGTACCGTACATATAATACACAGAACAGACCTTCTGAAAGCATACTCTGTGGTCCTGGAGCTCACCTTGTTATATGCCTCTACTTAATAGTTTGCAAGACCTTCTTTGTAGGACTAAGAAATAGGCTGCAGTAAAAGGACTGGCCCATGGTGTTTCTTCTTCACCTTCATTGCTACATAAATGGCAGTAGAAATGTTTTGGAAGATGGTAAGACAAATAAGAAATAATATTAATTTGCAGCTCAGAAGCATTTCATTGTATTTCTCTTCTATAAAGCACTCATATCCTTCAGCATAGTATCTACCCTTTAATCATGACTTCTTCAGTATAATTTTTAGCAATATATAATATTTTTAACTGAAACTTTTTAACGTGATTGGCTGCATTTTCTTCTTATTTTCCATTTAAGCAGCTGTTCCAGAAGACTGGCTGTCATTGCAAATTAGAATTTGATTTTCTGCTGAGGTGAATGCAAGTCATTCACTCCTTGATAAATCCTCAGATAATGAATAAAATACAAAGTTTTCATTTTGGCTTTGCAGGGGTGTCCCGAGGCAACTCAAGGTCCTGGTTATTTTTTATATACTGCATATGTCTGTTAGCTCCATTCTACCTTCTCTTACCCTGCACACACAGTTCTTCTGTATGTCTACTAACTAAACCATTATATTTTTCAGATATACAGGAATTCTGTTTCTATGAATGTTATATTGATCTTGGGGCTGTATTGCAAATGTTCTCAATTGCCATCATTATAATCCTTGCACACTGCAATTTACTATGGTGGCTGCAGTCTGCAAATCATATGTATTATTTACACTGGAGGAAACTCATGTAAGTCATACTGCTTCATATCTGACTGATAATTTTGATTTGCTCTGCTGTCAGTGGTGATCATTCTTTCAACAATCCCATTCATTTTGAACTATTTGTTGTTCTACTTGACATCTGTATAGAATCATTTTGTGCTTTGCAAATCCTGATCGCTTGAAATGTGCAGTACAGCTAGGTTCCTGTAGCAATGTGTTTTGATCGTGGTGGAATACCACTCTCTGGACTGTCCATAGTGGCAGCTCTGAGAGTCCAGTTTTACCCTTGCAAGTTCCTCTCATATTGTAGCCTACAGTTAAAATTAGATTTCCAGATCTTATAATGTTATACTGATACTTCATTTTCAGATATTAGGAATTTCATGTCTACCCTATTCTTTCACAAATGTGTCATGGTCTCTTTTTGACAACAAGTTAGGCCATGGACTCTGAATTTCCCTCCTTTCATCGTCTTTTCTTAGCAATAATTAATACAATATTTCAAAGGACAACAGTTAATGTACTTCAGTTATTTTGAGTAGTTCACAAGTAGTGAAAAAACATTTAGTAATTTCAAATATTGAAATACTGAAATAAATTCAGAGACACTGTTTTTATTTAAGTTACCTGTAGCCTATGTAACATGATGTTTAACCTTAAAAAAGAATAAAAATCCCACTGCTCTACTTGAATTTTCAGTATCAGGAAACTGCAATAGATAATTCTGGAATATACAAATATGTGTTTATTTGTTGTATTTAAAATATTATTTTCATTAAGGAAGAAACGTGCCTGTTCCACACTTTGGAAAGAATACTTCTTAGGAGTACTTCTAAAAGATGAATCAAGACAGTATCATTTCAGCTAAAAATGTCATTAGATGCTTTAAAGTAGTTCCCACTTCTGCTTTTGAACAATCTGTAGCTCCTATTTTTTATTTTTATTTAATTTATTTATTTTACATACTGTTACAGAGTCTTGGCACACTGTTCTTTAGAAAGTAGTTCATAATACTTTGGCATTAGTTTATCTGGAGTCTATAGCAATGAAAATATTTTCCAACATGGAAACTGTTTTTGTGGGTTTTTTTTCCAAAAAATATATAGCAGCAGGATACACATGGAAATTATTCCACTACTCATGACATTTGAGTTCTAGTAATTGAGCATTTTAGCGGACCTACATCATAAAATTTTTAAACCTTGGTGTATAGGTGCATTGTTCTGTTACATTACACTCAGCAGCTGTGTAAATAGCACTGTAAGTCACAGAACGATGGAATAGTCAAGGTTGGAAGGCACCCCTGGACTTCACTCCAACCTCTGCTCAAGGAGGGATGCTCAGAGCAGGGTGCCCAGGACCATGTCCAGATGGCTTTTGGAGATCCCCAAGGAGGAGGCTCCAGAGCTTCTGGGCAACCTGTGCCAGTGCTCTGTCATCTGCACAGCAGTGAAGCTCCTCCTGGTGTTCAGAGGGAACCTTTTTTGTTCTGGTTTGTGCTCATTACCTCTTGTCCTGACATGTACAGCGTCTGTTCTATATGTAGTATATAAAATCCCACAGAATAAGCTTAATTAATAAAAGTATATAAAATACTCATTTAAAAATACTTTTAACTAACATGAGATCAAATTAGTTGAAATGAGATCTGTGTAGACCTTAGGTGTCGAAGTCCAACTTGAGGACCTCCATGCTCCTTCCTCTAATGTTACTGTGTCCCAGAATAGCCCCAGTTCTTACATAGACGTAACATTTTGCATGTTATGTAGTGCCTACATTTCTTTCTCTAAATATATCTTGTTCGTCAGACTTGACAGTGTTGATCAGATCTGTGCATAGCTCATGTCTCAGCCTGATCAGGATCCAGATCTGGACATCTGTTTTCCAAGCAGCTAGATCTGAAAGCACTTCTCAGGGTACATCTGAATCAGTTTTTGACAGATTAGAATCCACAGGAACAGAAAAATTTGAGAAACTCCTTTGGGGAAAAGAGGATGATGTGGAGTATTTTTTTGAGAGTAGCAAACTTGCTCAGGAAGTAGAAGATAGGATCCGATTCAGATGAATACATATCTGCATTTCTTATCTTTTCAAAGATTCCCTTAAACACAGGTAATAATCTGCAATGAGGTAGTTTCAGCCTACTCTCCTTTTGAAACCACACCATGTTGTGGTAAGATTTTGATATTCATGGTGTTAGAAAAGAATATTAGGAAGGGGCCCAAATTCTTAGCTTAGTATTTAGTGAACTGGCTGGGAAGAAGAATGGCTTTTTCCAGTTTGATGTGGAAAGTACCAAAACAGTATCAGATGCAGAGATCAGACTCCAAGCCCCCCCCCCCCCCCCCCCCAGTCCAACTGAGTGGCATACAGGTGGTCTAAAGCATAAAAATGATGGAGAGAGAGGAGGAGAATACAAGCAGCACTAATTCCTGGTCTTTATACTGTGTTTTCACACACCATGGTGAAGTTTCTGAATAAAATAAAAGTTAAAGCGTTTCCCAATTTGTTTTCTTTTTTTTTTCCCCGATGCCTTGCAGTAAAAACTCCTAACAGGTGCATTGTGATGGTCAATGCATTCTGCCCTGAAACCACTCTAAATAGTCTGGCAAGAGTGAGGGGCCCTGGGAAGCAAAATATCATGCATGACAGGTCCAGCATCTGGTCGTGGTACGGCTCTCTAGCTGTACTGGTCAGGGTCAGGACTGCTCAGGGAGATCTGTCAAATGCCATCAGTTTTAACATAGAAAAACATGTGCCTCAGGTATCAAAAGTTTGGGAAACTTTGTCTATAGTAGCTCAATTAATTAATTAGTTATCCTCGCACAGAATAAAATAGATAGCTGTGAATCTTTTCTTGCTGTCAAGGATTGGTTCTCCTTTAAAAGTGATTTCAATTTATTTTAAACTCTTGTGTGCATGTCTGGGCATGTAAATCTTTCAATTTCCATATAGAAAACTCATCCTGTTTTTAGAAAGCCTTCCTGACCTATTTTTGTTTAGAGTTGGGGATTCTGGGTCAGGAAATCATGACATCTGCATTCACATTCTATTCCCTAGGGATCTCAAGACCTTTCAGTACTGGAGTTCCCACTGTTCCTATAACCTAGGAGCTGTCCTCTGGAAAACTATCAGCAAGCAAACATTTCTGATAAAAAGTGAATTGTAAAAAATCATAATAATTGTACTGCACACATGCTAGCATCAGTAGTAAAACACCCAGTCAGTCCTTTGCAACCCCACAACAAGCTGATGATTCTGTAGTTCCAATATTATCTTGGTTTATTTCTAAATCTAGGTAAATTAAGGATTCATTAGTATGAATGAATACATATTTCTGTGAATATTTAAACAATTGCTGAAAAGCAAGAGTATCTGGTGCAAGTAAAATCTAAAGATGTTTAAAGCATTTTAAACTAAATATCAGATTATATAATCCTCAAGTAGTACTAAGTAATTGAATATTGATTGTCACAAAGCATGAATGAAATAATTGCAATGAATACAACTCATCATTCTCTAAAACTCTAAAACACTTCAAATTTGCAAAAAAAGAGGTCGTAATAAGGTTTTTTTTTTTTTTGCTTTCAGCCTTTTGTTCTCTTTTCTCTTTCTTGGTTCCTGAATCAGTTGCCAAATAATCCATAATTTGATGTAGTACCAAAACAATCAGGCACAGCTATCAGACTCGAAGGGATCCTTCAGCCCAGTAGTCTCAAAGTTGAGCAAACTATTAAGAACATGGTTTTGCACATTAAGCCATTAGCTAAAGCATTAAATATAACACACCAAACATTATCATTCACTATAATTAAAGCTAGTTTTAATGAGAACAGCTATGGCAATTGCCAACAGTTGTGACAACTGGTGAGGTTAAGATCAGTAGCAATAGCTGCATTCTTTATGCTCCAATGCATCTAATGTCTGTTTTGTCACACAGATTAAAATTACTGAAAACAAAGTCTGGAAACAAGACTAGCTACGTTTAAGTATGGGAGGAAGAAGAGCTGAAGACTGAATAATTCATTTGGCTCTTAAGTTATAGAAGCTTCATGTTTTCTGGGAAGATCTTATAGTGTGCTGATGGGTAATTGAGAAAATTCTTAGATTATTTATTTATTGCAACTAATTAGAATTAGAATTTATTCAGGCAGAAAAGAGATATGTGTATGGGAACTGCACGCTCCTAAGACAATCAAGAATCAAGGCAAAGGAGTTGAAAAAAAGACTCTTCCGTTTTCCTACATCAGCCTGAGACCTTTTCAGGACTTTGCTATATCAGTTAATCTCTTTGTTTTAATTTGTTTTAAAATCAGGAATAATTATATTTCTGTAGTCTCGAAGACTACAGGGATTCTAAATTTAGTAGCACTTGTAAAGCCTTTGAGAGGCTTATTGGTAAGTGTTCTAAATCATTAGCATGTACTTACTAATAATACTTCCTAGCTATGTTAATTCAGTATTTCAAGGGATAGTTTGCTAATTAATTTTCTAATATCGTGCAAGTATGCTAAAATTAACAAGTACACAGTCCTAATTAGCACATATTACTTAACACTTAACTTGTGCAATACTGTGCATTGATACTTTTGTATAATATCTAATTTAAAATTTTAAAAAATTACATAAATATGAACACACGTAGGTATAATATGGAAAATAGGCAAGGAAAGCCCATTTCTACAGTTCGTGGAATTATAAGAACCAGGTGATGCCTCTTCAGGTCATTTCTACATGTTGATTCTGGGGGAAAAAACGTACTCGTAGTCTAAACAGTAAAGAGATTTCTCCTGTTTGAAAACTTCCCGCAGTTCTGATTGAACTGTTTATATTTCATGTAGTATACATCTATCTTCTTTCTGCTTCTTTCGGCTCTTCACAGCACCTTTGCTTTGTAGCATTTCGATCTTCTTGCTTTGTCCCCTCTCACTGGCTTTATTAAGCTGACTTGGAACATCTCCTAAATAAAATCCCTCACAGCTACCCATTAACAAATAATTAGTATCTAGAGGACATAGAGTTGTTTTTTATGCTGCTATTAATTTTTGATGCCTCTCCCTGCACACTGAAAAGTGCTTAAGTAGCAGTAGGTGCTTCTGATACGTTATTGAGGTTCATTTTAATTGAATCTAGTGGATGTTTGTGTCTGAAGTAACCCAGAAGACTTAACAAACTCTGTTTTAATTAATATCTTCTGTGTGGCCTCTATGCTCACCAGAGGTTGCAGGTTTGATACGATGGAAAACAGAGTGACTGCTTTTCAGTAATATGTATTTAAAGTGTAGCAACTGTCGTGAAAGATTCAGGACTAGCAGGAAAGCCAGTTAATCTAGGAAGATATGCTGAGTAAAGAACAAGTTAGGTTTGTAAACTGAGAGGATCTAGGGAACATTAATAGAAGTGTCTGAATTTGTGCAGCACGGCAGTATCACTCCAGGAGGAAAAACATGAGGGAGAAAGGGAAGATAATTGATTTGGAACTACATAGTCTTCTAATGGGCACTCTTACTGAAGGAGGTAGGAAGGTCCCCTAAACCCGATACGTTCATTGGTGAGGTCACACCTGGAGTACTGTGTGCAGTTCAGACCTCACAATAACAGAGATGTGGGCGTTCTGGAGACAATCCGATGGTGGACCACCAAGGTAATCAAAGGACTTGAGCAATTCTGCTGTGAGGAGAGGTTGAGAGAGCTGCGGACAGTTCAGCCCGGAGAAGAGGCTCAGGAGGATCTCACCAGTGTCTATAAATACCTGAAGAGAGTGCGAAGAGGACAGAGCCAGGCTCTTTTCAGTGGTTTCCAGTGCATGGACAAGAGGCAATGGGCACAAACTGGATCACAGGAGGTTCCGTCTAAACAACAGGAAGCATTTCATTATTGTGCAGGTGACCAAGCACTGCCACAGGTTGACCAGATAAGTTGTGGTCTCCTCCTTGGAGATCTTCAAAAGGCACCTGGACATGGTCCTACGCAACTAGCTGTGAGGGTCCATAGCTGGACCAGGTGGACCCAGAATTCTCTGCCAAACTTAACCATTGTGTGATTCTGTGAAGTTTGTTTCTAAAAGACAGTGAACTTCGATCATTCGATCAAAGCCTGCGTATATATATATTTTTGGCACAAGTTTCACAAGTTCATAGAATCATAGAATGACTTGGATTGGGAGGGACCCCAAGGATCATCAAGTTCCAACCCCCCTGCCACAGGCAGGGCCACGAACCTCCAGAAGTTTCTCACTTTCTTGTGAGCGTTGCAGTTTACAAAAAGCAACTTTCTATTTTTTTCTCACTCCCATTTGAGCACATTAAAAACTGCATATATCTGCCAGGTAAGCCTTATAACACATTTTCCTAAAACCATTTTCACTTTGTTCTAAAAATTTGTTTTCACATGCTATTAATAAAAAATATTATTCACTGTAAATTTGATACAAAATTTTAGTAGGACCTTTATATACAATAATACTGCTGTGGCACACAAAAATAAAGTTTTTTTTTTAGTTAATGTTGTCGTGCCCTCTGTTACAATTTTATCACTAGTCTCATGCTTTTCAGTGTTTATGTAAAGCCTTGTCTCTTGGAAGAAATTTGTTGGATCAAATTCTTATCTTGTTCACAGAAACTAAGGTTTTAAATAAAACATTGCATGTTAGGAGATTCATAGTACTATCAATCCTCAAGTTTTTATCTAGTCCTTTGCCCTTCAGGTTGTGGAGAAAATCCCAAGATCATCATTTTTTCACATTCAAATCAGATCAGAAATAAAAATAACCCTATCTCTAAAATGCCATAAAATTCATGAGTTCTTCTCTTTCTTTCTTTCTTTCTTTTTTTTTTTTAAACAGTCTCATGATTTATTGTGCCTGGGTTGTGATTTTTTGAGTGTCTATGACTGTACTGTTAAATACAGAATGTTCATTCATTTTATTCAGTTTCTAGAACTTATCTGTCAAAATCTTTCTGCCAGTACATTGAGACTTCTGTTTAGGTAGCTGACTGCTTCTCAGAAAGACAATCAGTGTGCAATTTTATTTAGCACAATGCTATAATTTTATTATTGTCAATACATTTTTTCCTCAGAAAAAGAATGTCATATTTGTTAAAACAATTTTCAATGCTATATGTAAAAAAGGACTTTTTTCCCATGCTGCTTGCTTGAAGCCTTAGGCTCAACTTAAAATCCACGTTTAACACCTGCTAAGACATTTTGGACACCAGTATTTCCTTATTATTGTAATTACCTAGATCAGAAAATGGAAATACCTGATATGTGCTTAGAAGTGAAAATTATATAGAAATGTCAGGCTCGTAAACAGCAAGAGGAGCTTCTCACAAAGGCTGATAAACCTTTATAGAGAGGAAAATTCATAGTGTTTAATGTCATACAGGAGGTAGTACAGTTTAGGTGGAAAAGACAGAATGCTGTTCTATTCACTGCGTGATATCTGATCTAGAAAGTATGTGTCCTAATTGTAAAGTGCTAAGTCCCAATGAAGGAAAAATTAAAAGTTCGTATTGCTGAATTCAAGTGACACATTCAGCCTAGCACAATTTGGAGTAATACTCATCAAACTCATCCTCTGCATGTTAAAGAGCTTTCTAATTTCTACAACTGTTCTCTTTTTATATTATTTAACTTTGTCATTGTGTTAATTTCTAAGATGTTAATATTAGTATAGAACTCTTTATTCTGACCCTGAAATTAGGAATTGTTTTATGTAGATTAGAGAGACATGCAAACACTGGTACATGCTTCCTAGAAATGTTGTTGATGTCCCATGCCTCTGAATGACATTAGAAGGCTAATGGTATCCTGAGCTGCATTAGGTAAAACCAGCAGGTTGAGGGATATGATAATTGCCCTCTGCTCAGAACAGTTAATGCCATATACGAAGTACTGTGTCCAGTTCTGGGCTCCTCAGTACAAGAGAGAAATGGACATACTGGATAGAGTCCAGTGAAGGGCTGCAAAGGTGATCAAGAGACTAGAGCATCTCACATATGAGGAAAGGTTGAGAAAGCTGGGCCAGGTGGAAAGGAGGACAGGGGGAATCTCATCAATGTCAATAAATACATGAATGGAGGGTGCAAAGAAATGGAGCCAGGCACTTTCCAGTGGTGCCCAGTGCCAAGACAAGAGGCAACAGGCTCCTGTCTGACACTGAAATTGTAACAGAGGAGGTTCCACCTGAACATCGGGAAACATGTTTTTTATTGTAAGGGTGACAGAGCACTGGAACAAGTTGCTCAGAGAGGTTGTGGAGTCTTCCCTACTTGGAGATATTCAAAAGTCATCTGGATATTCCAGGTGACCTGCTCTGTGTGTCTTTGCTTGAGCAAGGGCTGGATCAGGTGACTTCCAGAGGTCTCTTCCAACTTCAATCACTGTGTGATTCTGTGAAGACCTACATTCAGCTTTTTTTTATTGATACAATATATCCAAAATTTCTTTTTTAACCAAGTCTTAATTTGGGAATTATAACTCATTCAGTCTGAACAAGACTTTTAACAAGCTTGATGAAACTCATTCTCCTATGCCTCAGCGACTGAATGTAAATAGGACTGAACAAACAAGGAAAGGTTTTTACAGTTTTGATTAGCTCCAGTTAGTTAGCTCCAATTTTGTCTGAGTAAAAATAAATATGTGGTAGATTTTTTTTCTTTCAATTGCCGGTACTTGACCATAGCGCATGACTTTTGAAAACAGATCACTTATTAAAGGACTTGGGCATATCATCAGAGTGTAACTTTTAGTTACTCTGTCTTAAAATAATTACCAGTTTCTGCTATCTTTAATGATCTGGTGATTTATGGTCCTCAGAACAATTTTGCTGTCTTGCCAATAACTCATTCCTAGTATGTGTTTTAGGGGAATATGTTTTAAAACATAACCTTTCAGATTAAAAGCATCAATTAAAAGAGGCAAATGTGCTATAATTATAGCAGAGATACATGGATATGTCTCAGAAAAGATTAACTTAAAAGCTAATTCTGAACACTTAAATGTCAGTTTAATTATTAATGGAGAATTTACAGTTTGTCAGAGATGATGAAATGCTTTTCCTAGATAGTAGTTATTCCTGTGAAAATTGGAAGGTGGCGCATATCTTGCTATTTGATGTCCTCTTGATTATGTATCTAGTCTGCTCCAATGAGGATACTCTCTGAAGCTGCCTGATGAGTCCTTATGCAATTTAATATACTTCGAATGCCATGACAAACAGCTATTTCTGTTCAAGCAGAAATTTATATTATGTTTATTTCCATTACAGTACACCTATTTTTACTTGCTGGATATCCATATCAAAAACTGTGCTTGTTTAATTTTCAAAAAAAAATTGACTCCCCTGTTTGAATATGCAAATAGTACTATGTCCTACAGCTTTGTAATCTCATACCTTCCCTGAAGAGGGAAGCAATGTAGCATTCTGTTTTTACTAGTAGATTTCTGTGTTTTGTTCTTAGGATTCTTTTGAATATATATTTTGACTGGTGTCAGTTTTTATTTTAAGAGTCCAAAGAACTGTAGTAGCAAACCAATATTTTGAAAGAAGAGAAGAAGCATTATCAGCTCATGGTCTTAGTAGCCTAGTAATATGGATTCTATTGGAAATTATATTCTGAGCGTCCAGATCTAGCCCTTTCCCATCATAGATGACCATATTATAACATCTCTTTCTTTAAAATGATCAAATTAATTTTTAATACTTAGATCAATTTTTCTTCACTAATTCCAGAAATGTTCCAGAATTTCACTGTTCCCTGGCTGGAAACAGTCTTCTAATTTCCAAGCTAAACATATTACTATGTCCATTTGTTCCTGTGTCAACATTATCCTGCAGCTTCTAACCTTCCATATGTCTATTTTTCTAATGTATTTATAGAGTGCAATCATATTCTCTCTCAGCTTTTGTTTTACTAGGGTAAGAAAGGCTGGGCTACTTCAGTGCTCACTCTTAACACAGGCTTTGTAGTACTCTTGGTTGAATTTCTCGTCTGTTTTATCTCAGGATAGTTTCCCTGGAACCACAATGACCATATTTCATATAAACAGTGTTCCAGATGAGAGTAAGACTTTAAAATCATTCGCAATTATGCTAAAATTTCTTTAAAAGTATCTTTTTATTTGAAAATACAAAATCTGAAACAAACATTTTTAGGTTGTCTTCGCTATCTTTCAGAGCTTTCACACATCAGTGGTTTCTAGTCATCTTGTGACAGATATATTTACCCATATCCTTTTCCCCTCCAGAGTTTCAGACTATAGATTGTGGCATCAATTCCTATTGTTTAGCCTTAAGTTCACAAGCTATTGAATTTCATTTAATTTCTATTATTACTATTCTCAAGGTCACACAATTTTTCCTACATGAAAGAGTTCTTTTCTGTGTGGACAATGACTCTAATTCTGTTTAATCAGAGAATCTCAGTAACCCACTCCTTCACTTTGTGTCAAGGACACAGAAAAGCATATTAAAATGATGAACCTCATAACCAATTCTAGAAAAGATCTACTTGTAAACCTTCTCCAGCCTTGTTATTTTGCTCTACAATGTGTTTTTTCATATCTTTTACCACTTTCTTTTTCTCTAATAAACAAAGTATCTCAGCATTTTCCAATTTTCAATGCTATAGCGCTAGCACAGAGGCTTAACTGATACCCAGACATGTAAGGTGCACCCAACTTTTATAGAAAATGAAAATGCAGTCTCTTACCTGTGGAAAATTATATCAATCTAGACCGGTAAATCCATTTTTATTTATCTTTACATTAATATATCATGACAGACTGTATTTTATACATATATATATTAAAATGTGCAAACAGGCATTGAAATGATAAAAAAAAAAAGATGAAAGGTAAATTTTGAGTGCAACATTTCTTTCTTTCCTCTCAACAATGAAACGTGGGAGAAAGGTAAAAGGGAATGCTTATTGGGGTTTTGTTTGTTTACTGAGAGGCAGAAACTAATGACGTGCAGGTAAGGTCTCACATCAGAAACCTGAAATGGCATCTAGAATATCTTTTTGAGTTTTTTCCATTTTCTCTCCTTAATCCTACATTATGATACATCCCCTCTAGCCTGATTAGTGGGTTGACATCAATAGCAGTTAGGCATCTAACTTGATAATAGTTTGAAAATATACTTTCTGCCTATCGACATATTCAGGTGCCCATACACCGTAGAAGATATAGTCCTTGGTAAATTATAAATAAAAAGAATGCCTACTAAGGTTCTTTTAAAAGTAGCCACCTGAATGTATCCAAAAAGAAATCTATTTTGATTCTATTATTCAATAAAATATAAATATTCTTTACTCAGAGGGTGATAAGTCACTAGGCTGCCCAGAGTAGCTGCGAATGTCCCATCCCTGGAAGTGCTCAAGGCCAGGTTGGATGGGGCCCTGAGCGGCCTGATCTATTGGAAGGAGTCCCTGTCCATGGCAGGGAAGCTCAAACTAGATGATTTTTAACATCCCTTACAACCCAAATCATTCTGTAATTCTATGATATTCACTCCCATGTGCTTGAGAAAACACAAACGAAAACAACAAACACATTTCTCAAAAAAATGATGTCTTTTAGTGCTCAGACTCCAGCATTAACTTTTGCTTTGCTCTTACCATTTATGAACTTCTGACTGCTTCAGATTTGATGTGTGAAATCATTACCATACAGCCTTTTATTCTGTAACATCACACATATGCAAACTAGTCATGAAAGGCACATTGCAACCCAAAGAGCAAAGGCAGTGCTTTCAATTTAAAGTCAGTTATTTCAACCAGAATCACATAATTTGCTATTTTTGACTTTTGCTGAGTGCAAATCACATCAGTTTCTCAGTACAGAATCTCAAAATAGACTTTGCATCTCTTTGTGAAGACCAAGTCGTATTTTTCCTTCCAGTATCTAAGCCATTTAATATCCTTCTCTAACCAGGATTTCAAGAATAAGAACAGTATTGGATGCCGTTGAATATGGTATATTTTTTCTTCCTAGGAGATACCAGACTTTAAAAGGAATGTTTTCTGTGTGCCATCACTATAAAACAATAAGGTGAATATTTAAAAAAAAAAGGTGAACTTGCAGCTGAACTAAGTCCATTCAAATGATGCATAGCTGAATTAGATTACTGAAATAAACCACAAAAGCTGACTCTCTTAGTTTCAGTGGGGATGGAATTGTTTTCTTCAGAGTGTTTGGTATGATGCTATGTTTTTGGTTCTAGGAGAAAAACAACGTTGATAACGCACCACTGTCTTTATTTGCTGCTAAGCAGTGTTGTACAGAGCCAAGGTCATTCTCAGCAAAGGGCCCAAGGAGCTGGGAGGAAACAGAATTAGGACAGCTGACTTAAACTGGCTAAAGGGATATTCCATACCATGTGACATCATGTGGAAGGAGTTTTGAAGGGGGCGGAAATTCATCTGGCTCTTTCACTGCTTGGGGGGCTGGCTAGGCATCAGTCAGGGGGTGGTGAGCAATTGCTTGTGCATCACTTGTTATATACATTCATATATATATAGTGATAACTATTATCCTTTTCCTTTTCTTTGTCTTAGTAAATAGCCTTATCTCAACTCATGAGTTCTATATTGTTCTTTTCATTTCTCTCCTCCATTTCACTGGAAGGTGGGGAGTGAGCAAACAACTGTTTGGTGCTCAGCCACCTGCCAGGTTAAACCACAACACTGGCAAAACATTGGCAATGATATAGATGAACAGAATAGAATAGAATAGAATAGTTTGATTGGATCAGACCTTAAAAGATAATCTAGTCCAACTGACTGACCTCTTCAGGGCCAGCCAAAAGTTAAAGCATTTCACTGAGGTCATTATCCAAATGTATTTTAATAGGTTCATGGCATCAGTCACCACTCTAGGAAGTCTGCTCCGGGCAAAGTAAAACGGAAGCAGAAAAATAATTGTTAGTGTGAACTTCAATAGAAAAATCCTTCATTTCTCCTCTAAATGTGCTGCTGGGTTGAATTCCACTTGTTTCTCAGTACCAGTTGCCTAGGGACACTGCCTAACCTGGTGTCAATCAGCAACTAGCTAACAAAAATCACCAACAAATGGAAGGCCAGATGAAGTCATGTCTTCATTAAGTAATTTATTAAATAACTTTATTCAGATGAATTTTATTAGTGGAGCTTGGATAATTCACAACTTTGAATAGAAGGAAGGTTCGTGTACATCATGGTATGTATGATTTACTTAGCCTCCTTTTTTATTTCTTGTATTTTTCTTCAGTGTTCCAATGCACAGAATAATAGATCCACCGGTTTCTCAGAGAAATATCAGTGCCTCAGTGCCTGTTTACCATATGCGAGACTTCAAGTCTGTAAGCTTACATAAAGAAATAGTTTTAATGAAAAATTCTGCATGAACTTTCAAACACAGATGCCCTGACCTCTATTTGAAGCTAGAATTTATGTGCCCTTCTACAGAACACAGGTCAGTGAAAAAGTTATGGTAGTGCTGGCTTCCTTAAAAAAAGAGAACCCCAGTCACAAGGTAACTGTGTCATCTCAGTAATATCTTTAGGTAATGAAAATTGCAAGATCTTTTTCCTGCACTGTGAAGGACAACGTAAATAATTCCAGCTGGAAGGTAGCTACAAGAAAACTTTTTAATAGCATGTTAAAAAAAATCTTTTCTGATGCTTCTGTAGTTCATCATGATGAAATTTTCCTTCTCTCTACACTTTACATCTGTACTGTTAGATGGTAGAAGGTACTTATGTAGGTCGCTCCAAAAGTAATGTCTCATATTTGTTTCCATGGAAACTACAACAGATATAAGGAGAACAATAAGACAATTTGATCGAGCAAATTCTCAGCTGCAAAAGGCTCTTTTTTCAGCATGGTCACCACCATTAGCTGTGCATTTTCATCAGTGATGATCAAGAGCTTGCACATCATGCTCCCAAAAATCTGCACCAGTGGAAGTGACCCACTGTCACTGATACCACTGCTGAAAAACATCACCCACTGCCTCACTGTGCTCACATCCACTGTTTGGTCTCCACAGACATTCAGCAGGTGTCAATGAATATCAGTGAATGCAATTTCTTCCACATGGAGGAATTCAGTGACACACCTTTGCTTCATATGCACTGTCACATCAGACATAAATTTGTCAGACTGCCTCCCTGCGGCCATCTGTCACACAGCAACAAAATTTAGTGGAATATTGGTGGGAAGGTTCAACCTCTACTGCCATACCAACATCTGCCTCTGACACTGTAAGCCAACATAATAAAACAGGAGGTATACTTTCAGAGCAGCCATTGTAGATACTTGTGATCTTTAAATGGAGTTTGTAATACATGGATTAAATTTGTTTTTATAATTGCTTTTTTTTCTCCTGATGCTCCTTGTAGACTTCATTTTGCCTTTTTTACATAGTAAGAGTATTCATTTTTTTTCATTGATATTCTTACAAAAGAATGAGTACATCAGATGTCATTTTAGAACCTATATTTCTATAACCAGTATTTCCAGCAATTACAGTTCAGTTAGATGAAATTTTGAAAATTGTGACAAAGCGTATGTGAAATAGGACTTAAAATAAACAAGTAAAAACAAGATCTTACAGATACGTGGTTCTTCTCAGACCTTGTCAAATCTGTACTGTTTTCTTAACAGTAGAGCTCTAAGAAACTTAAATTCTATCTCTTTCTCTCTTTCTTCCTCTCTTTCTTTCTTTTTCTATTTCTTCCTTTCTTTCAGCTGGTCATTATTTAAGTTCTTTCATCACTGTTAAGGAACTGAACATACTGTTCTGTCAGATGACCATGCAGTCCTAGAAATAGAATTTCATTTCATGTCATTTATAACTACAAGTCAATTAATAGTACTGAATTTGGGAACATTCTATCTCCATATCTGGAGAAGGTAATATATTTTCTTCAGAACTTGCCATGTGAATCTCTGAATCATACCTAGGATCAGTATATTTTAACCCAACTGGGAGCAAACAAAAGCTTTGAATTCTTCCTTCTGGTACTATAGTAGAAATGAAAGATCTGTGCGAGGAATAGACCAAATCCTGATTGTAGTGAATCCACTATGCAGTGGATTAATGCAAAATTCACTTTTTCTGGAGGAAGAAGTGAATATGGCTGTAAGTGTCAAAAAAGCTTGCCTAAAGCTTTAGGAGCAAGTACATAAACCGTGTTTATAGAAAAGTTCCTCAACTAGAGGAAAGCTTTAAACAAGCTACATTACAATAAAACATTATTATGCTTCTTCTTTAGGGAAAAGAGATGATGTTATTTTTAAAGAGTTTGTTAGCAAAGAGTTAAACTGTTTGGAGAAATGAAAAGCATTTGCGCTAACAGCACAAGCAGTTGTCTTTGTTTGATTCTGTTTATGCCTCTGGAAATGTCTAGCAGGCTTGCAGGCAATGGAAAGAAACATGATTTATAATAGATATAAAAAGCAAAGTTCCACCTTCAAGCTTGAGGGGAGGAAATAGGATTGTGGCTGAACATAAATGTACTTCACAATTCGTGCTTCATTTCTTCTAGTGCAGTCCCATTCGCATCAATATGTAATGGATGGTGGAAGTTACCTTTTAACTGGTTCCTGCAAATCATGTGATTTCCTTTAGAGCTGAGGCTGTAATGCTGCTTAACAGATCCCTGCGTGTCTGCAAGGGGAAAATGTTTGTTTCTTCTGCACTGAAATTATCTGATGCATTGTCACTGTATAAATTATAACTGAGTACATGAGTAAGGTCCATGGAAGCTAGTCAGTATAGCAGAGCTGTGAACATGAGTTATGACCCTGTTCACATGGTGTAATTCTTGATCCAGAAGTAAAGAGTCAGTAGGATCTTACCACTGATCAATGATTTGCAGCTGTAGACCTCTGTCAGATCCAAAAGCCACCTGCTGAGGCATCTCTTTTGAGAAGATGTCAATCCAATTAATTGTTAAGAGTTTCTGTGTTTGAAATGTGAATGCTTTTAATCAGCTTTGTTTTGCTGATTCAAGCATATTGAGACATACTATAAGAAGAAAGCTACAGATGACTGTTAAAATAGTTATTAAACTTTTTAAAATTCTGAATTATTACCAAAATTGTTGGATTTTATTAGTAATATTTATCCCAGTGCTGAGTGAGTACTTGAGATGTAGAAATAACAACTCAGAGAGATACAAATTACAATGTCTAATTTTGCCAAAGTTCTTCAAATTTTAGACTAACCTCTTGCATACTGTGCTTACATAGATTACACAGTTCCTATCCTAAACAAGTAGAAAGAAGAATAAATCCATATGAAGAGGTATTGGAAAAAACCCTAGATCTACACAAGTTAATGACAAAAATAGGATCGACTTCAGTAGGGTAACAATTTCATTCACTATGCTTTTTAGCTTGCATGTTTGTGATTAAATCTTGCTGAACAAAGAACAAAAAGGGAAAGTTGGTGCTTAGGTTAAAAAGAAAACTTTACAAATTAAAGTGGTTGAAGTGAAATTCAATTTCACATGTTCTGATCATCATAATTCTGAAACATTTCAGCCAGCTTTACCACTTTGTATGTTGGCAAGGAAATGCCACAATTTAAATGTTACAGCTACGTTCTTAGCTGAGTTATCTTTGGAAGAGATTATCAATGAATATTGATTTTTTATTTCATTTTTCTCCTCATAAGATATTTGGAGCACCATGAAAAAAAATTATGTTGTTCAGAAAAGAGATATTAATGGAAAGAGATACCTGTTTTGTTTTTATATATATAACAATAGCCTCTCTGTTACTCATAGGCCTGCAAAATAGAGTGTATATCCATTTAATGAAGTTTTCTGCAGAAATAATCCAACAATTTTTTCAGAGCCAATGCTAAAATATAAAAACTGATTGCAGAAAGCTCCTTCTGCACAGTGACCCCCTACATGTTCTACAAAATCATGTCTCACAATACACAGTAAGATCAGTCTAGTATACAAGAATAGCAAAATGTCATATGGGGGAACACAAAGGAGATGAAAATGAAATCTCAGTCATCTACTGAGATTTTCTCTAGTTGAAATGTAAAGAGAGAAAAGTAACTACTGTTCCCTGTGAAGGTGAAACAACAGTTATCTTGGCTTGGAAATGACATTTTTAAAATGTGGAGACAGATGTAGCAGTTGCCTGTAACCTTGTACTCTCATCATCTGTATCCAGATTACAGGAAGGTTAGGACAAATGGTGAAGGTTATGTGGACTAACATTTGCATACATAAAATTTCTGCTCATATTTCTACCAGTAACAGAAAGCTTGTATTCAGATGCCAGATATTTGAAAGATCTTTCTGCTTGTTTTCATCGTAAATATTACAGATGAAATCTATTATAACTATAAAATAAACAATCTGGTAACCCCCTTGTCTCACAGCCTCAGAATGTTCACAATGATCAAAGTGGGCTGGCCAGTTGCTTTTTTCAGTAGAGAAGAATTTACATATGTGGATATGAGCCCTGCTGTTTTCATGTAGATTTCAGGGCCGGAAAGCAGTTTATTCAGTCCTATCTTCTGTGTATCCCACAAGCTGATTGTAAGCAATGTAGAAGATCTTTCCATTATTCCAGCAGTCTAAATTCATTGCGTGAACATAGAAGCCAATTCCAAATACAAGTATTTCAGATGCAAATCTGAACTTCGCTGATTACAGTTTGATTTCCATAGTTTGTTAACAATTTATCAAAGGTTGTGGAAGTCTGGAGGGGTCCCCACCAACTGGAAGCTTCCCAGTGTTATAGCCATCTACAAAAAGAGCATCAGAGAAGATCCAGGAAACTGCAGACCTGTTAATCTAACCTCAGACCCTGGAAAAATTATGGAGAAGATTGTCCTGGGGAATACTGAAAGGCATTCCTCATTCTGACTCCTCTACTTCTCCCAACCCAAACAGTGTAGGGAAGATGGGGAAAGTGAGGATGTTATCAGTTCATAACCATTCCCCTCTGCCACTTCTTCCTCCTCATGTTTTCCACATTTATTTTTCTTTTTTCCTTTTCCTTTTCTTCTTCATTTTCCCTCTCCTTTTTCTTTTTATTTTTTTTTCTTTGTTTTCTTTTTCTTTTTTTCTTTTTTTTTCCCCACAGTGAGGGTACTCTCCACAAGCTGAAGCCCTTCAGGACAAACCTGCTTCAGTGTGAGTCCCTCACAGATGTGTTCCTTTAGAAGCTAAACTTCTTGGACATAGGCTACACAGTAGATGGAGATTCTGCTCCACATTTACTAACAATTTCATCGTGACTTTAAAGATACTAGATCAACCGTATTTCCAAATTCATCTGCTCTTTGTTGTTCTTGATTTCATACTTTTTTTCTTTGGTTGTTTTTTTTACTTTTCTTAGAGTTCTGTTACAGCCATTATAGAAAAGATACAAACTGGAAGAAAATTACTTTCACTCTTCATATTGAATGTACACAGACAATAAGTTTTAGTGTCATTTATTTAGTGCATGAAATTGCGAGATACACTGAAAAGTCACTATCAGAATTAAAGAAAATAAAAGTATCTTTACATTGTAATTGTCTAAAATAAGCTTCAACCATATGATTGGAGAAAATAGTATAACTTTTTATCTGAGTTTTCACAAAATTAAAATTATTTTTTATATATTAATGTACCATTTGCCTGCACATGTGTATAGTGTGGGTTTTTGTTTGTTTTATATACGTATACATATGGATGCATGTTGATGCACATACACATCAAAGGAAGGGTCAGACTTTAAAGGTATTTCAGCAATGGGATATCTGGCTCTAAAGGATTAGGCACTGATTAGAGAGTTGTGTCATGGTGCAAACAGAAGCTACCTCATTTGAAACTCACAGTGGAGACTGTTAACTCCTAAACTATTTGATTTCCTGTCTACAGGATATTCTTGAGATCCATACATAATGTATAATGTCTATTACAGATTTGTATGAAGGCAGGTGGTAGAAATTCACTTTAAAACATTTTAAAAACACCACCATGCTAAATTCCATTCCACTTGAAATATTACAAATAATACACAGAGTAAGTCCTCAAAATGCTGAAGTAATAATAAAGGAAAAAAATTTGAACTCTTCATAGGCCTTTGCACAATCAGCACAGTAATCTTAATCTGTAATCCTCATGTGATGTAAACTGCTTTAGTCTTTCAGAAGCTGTCGTGCTAGGTCAGTTTAATCCAGCTATGATTTGGGTTTGTTCTTTTTAATTCTACTGAAGAGGAAAATTCTATTGAAAGGAAAGAAAGTGAGAAACTATAGTAAACAGAATTTTACAAATCTAAGTTCATTGAAGGAGGAAAAAATTCTGCAGAAGTTGGCAAATAATTTTCTATATGACATTGATAAAAACAGTCCATCCAAATATGTTACTAACTAAATGAGAAATCCCAACTCTCCCCTAAGTCATTTCCTTAGCTTGCTTGAATGGCAGTGATCAGAGCAGCTAGACAACAGCTCAGGCAGAAAGGTAAGTGGGCACTGCCAGCTGTTCAGTCTTTGGTTCATGTGTGTGAGTGTGAAGCACGTGGCAAAGGGTTTGGGGATCAAGGCCATCTATTTTCTAAATCTTTTTGTTCACATGCTGCCTGTAACTGCATTAAATATAGTACTAATAGTTTTCTAAATTGAAAAAGGTTGTTTGAAACATTACATAATAAAATAGTCAAGGACGCGGTCAAAGGGAATAACGCTATGGTATATCCCAGACCTGTGAATAATGTTTTCCTTTGTAAGATATATCTTGATTAGGCTAAACCTTATATAAGAGGGTTACATTATAAAACAGTATGTGGATTCAAATTCCTGTCTTGCTACGCTGAGTTGGAATCACTGATTTTGTAATCTGTGTTCAGTATTAAGAGCGAGGCAAAATACTCAGTTGCACCAGGAAGGATATGAAGAGATTAGAGAGACTAATATATCACAGACTAACCTCTTTACTCCGAACATTCACAGAGACACAGGCAATTCTCATTCTACTACTACCTGGAGCTACTAGCTATGAAGACAAAAAAATCAAGATTGCAAGGAAAGCCAATGTTTAAGGTAAGCGCTTATTTTACTAGCTGTAATTTTTCACACTGAGTACCTTTTCTATATTAAATTGTGAACATAAGTACTATTTATTAAAAAAATACTACAACTCAGGTGCTGGACAGTTACTAGTAGCAATCAACTCATCTTTTGTTCTACATTTCCTTAGTGGAATTCCTAAGTGACAGTACTTTTGATCCCAACTGTATTTAAATTGTTGTCAGGAAGATATTTCTAGCAAAGAGGTGAAAATTAGTGTGTAATTAGGAGTTCCTGAGTCTTTGAAAACTGGCAGAGGTCTAGACTTGTATATAAAAATAATGTACAAGAAAACAGGTAAGCAAGGCAAATACGCTTTATCTTCATAGACATTAAAGGGGACTGTAGTCTTGTATAATCTCTCATAATTCAATGTTTTATAAAATAGGTTAACTACAGAGAGTAAGTTATAATTAAACATCATTTGTCTGGCTCTTTTGCTTGTCCCAGTGGGAAATATCAGCTACATAGCATTTTGAAAAATTGTACAAAATTTTTAGGGCTTTACTAAACTATCTGTTTTTAATATGTCGCCTTTTTCTGGCTGTGTTCTGTAACATAGGGATCAGAGGTTAGGTGAGGGCTTTTAGAGCATCTTGTATACTAGCTGTACACAAACAAAATGTAAGTTCATGCTATCGAGAGACTGATGTTTCTCTGGAGCATTCAGTGACGTTTTTCTGTTTTTCTAATTGTCTTTCAAATTCTTAATTCAAGAAATGGAAGAGGGAGAGAAGAAATAATTATGAGGGCAGACAAGAGTGGGAACAAAAACTGAATTAAAAAGAATAACTTTAACCCTCCTATTTCAGTTTTATATGTTGTATAATACTCTCAGTAAGCATGCATAGAACTACTCCATCCAATCAGTCATATTGGTAATAATATTGTTTTGCACTGCTGATATTTCATATACTTAGGAAAGATTGAAGTATTTATTTTGATGTTCGTTAATTAATTAGTAAATCTGTACCTCTATTTCAGTTTTGATCCAAATTAGTTCTAGGCATCAAGCCTTCAGTTGCTTGCAGTTAAATTACACACAGATTTCTTGAATACAAATATAACATTAAATTTCTTAAATATAAACCAGTACAGACTGAATGACAAGAAAGGAAGTTTGGAATTGAACAGGTCTTTGAAACTCTTCTATTGATGTTGCATACAAGCCTGCTGACCCTGTAAGGGAAAGCTTATGCTTATACTTACAGTGGTTTGGTCAAGGACGTTTTCCCTTACTGTTTTTTTTTTTTGTTTGTTTGTTTGTTGGTTTTTTTGGTATATATATTTTTCTTTCTTTCTTTCTTTCTTTCTTTCTTTCTTTCTTTCTTTCTTTCTTTCTTTCTTTCTTTCTTTCTTTCTTTCTTTCTTTCTTTCTTTCTTNTTTCTTTCTTTCTTTCTTTCTTTCTTTCTTTCTTTCTTTCTTTCTTTCTTTCTTTCTTTCTTTCTTTCTTTCTTTCTTTCTTTCTTTCTTTCTTTCCTTTCTTTCTTTCTTTCTTTCTTTCCTTTCTTTCTTTCTTTCTTTCTTTTTCTTCCTTCCTTCCTTCCTTCCTTCCTTTCTTTTTTTCCCTTCTGCTCAAGTTCCCTAAGTTTTGCTCAGTGCCTACAGCAAATCTGAGGAGGAAGATAATTATTCAGTTGATGTCCTGGGTAGTTCAGGGCACAAATGTAATAGATATTTGTGTGATCTCCACAGCAGCAGACAGAAGGTTTCTGTCAGCTGAAGAATCCAGTAAGTCCAAAGGCAAATGAGTTGGGAATCTCTGATGAGGAGTTTGGGAGGGACTTCGCTGGAAAGAGATTTGGGAAAAAAAAATGAAATAACAAATAGCTCCTCCATAGGGAAGGCCTGGGCCAGGATTATGCAAAACAAGGCAGATACAGAAATGACTAAAAGTTCAAACATGAGGCTATTGGAGATTGTTACAGCTTGGTCTCTTAGGAGTTTTAATTTACTTCTCTGGTGTTGTTTCTGTTACTTTGTGAATGTTTAGATCTTGTGGGCATAGTTAAAAGCAAACGTGCTAGAACTTGCCTATTAAATCTTAGAATGTAAATAGAACTGGGAGATATTTATCTCTTTAACACAGAGGAAAATAATTGTTTATGGAGCTTTTCTTCCATTATGTTTTTACTGCAGGCAAACTCAGAAACTATCCTACTGGAAATGCTAAATTGAAATCACATTTTATAAAGATGAATCTTAGGATTAAAAATCAGTTTTCTGGGTCAAAAGAAAAAATGTAAAGGAAAGGAAAGAAAATCAGTTTGTTTAGGATAGGTCCTGTAAGTCTGCATTTTCTCTAAGTCGCTGCATAAATTCTTTTTTTTTTTTTTCAATAAAATATGTTAGACTCCTCCAGAATCCTAAGACTGTCAAGGATGCTGTGGTAGTAGGCAAAGCTTAGAACTTGGTAAGGTCATACCCCACCTCTCCCACCGGAACCTGGATGGAGTGCTCTGCTGCTCTTTGATTCTCATCTTTCTGTGGCTTCTGAGTTCTATTTTATTTTCACTTGTAATTTTCTAAATGTAGGATGGGTGTTAAGGGAATTATAGGTAGAAGGAACGATGACTTGCAGATACTTCAGGGCATGGAAGGAGGAGGGGTGAGTTGAAGGAAGAAAGGGTCTGTGTGGGAGAGAATATCTGTTTTAGCTGAAATTGTGGGTCTGTCTGTCTTCATGCCTTCAGAACTGCTTTGTGTGAATTAGTACAAAAGGCTTCAGGAACTGTCAAGAAGCATCTCTCCACTACATGAGAGAGCTTTTTTAATGTAGAAATTCTGTTTCTGTTGGCGAGAACTTATCCAAGAGGCTAATAGGTGCAACAGAAAAAAGCACAAGTGAGCCTGAGTGGGTAAGGTTTGTGTTCAACTCAATTAGTATATATTATTAATGTAAACTCTTCATGATTTAGACATGTATTTAGCTAGATACTCCTATTTATGTAATAATCAGACTGATAAGACAAATGAGCTGGGTATTTTTATATAGCATGTATGCCAGTGTTCTACAGTCTAATCTCTGAAGTGATTGTTGGTTTTTTTTTGTTGGTTTTTTTTTTTTTTTTGCTGTTGTTGCTATTGTTCTGGGAAACTGTACAGCTCAATTAGATTGCAGGCATGCCTGTGACTTCATTCAGTGCTGTATTTGTGTGAAACATCAAAGTTCTTTAGCAGTATCCCACTGAACTACTGGACCACAGAGAAGTCTCCATCCTGGAAGACATTCAAAAGCCATATGGACATGGTCCTGGACAACCAGCTTTAGATAATCCTGCTTGAGCAGGGGCATTGGATAACCATTCTATTATTCTGTGAACCTTCAAAACATTCCATAAAAAATGTGTTTCTGCCACCAAGACTGTAAGTGTCTTGACCATTTTTTTTTCAGAAATAGTACTTCCTTCAACTTGGAATAGTTCATACCATCCTTTCCCTCCCTGTCCCAACCTGTTACAAAGACTTTTTTAGTGAAGCTCAGAATGTGTTCTTAACTCTAGGTGTTACCTGAATAGGCCAGAGGCTTGCAATGTAAAATAAGAGAATGTTTATAAGAAAGGTTTATAAGCTTTGCATTTCAATAAGACACTTAAATTGAGATCTGGTTTGAAAGCATGGAGACATCCACATTTTAAGCAAACTTGATTTCTGGCTTTCTGTTTAGTTAATGGGAGCTTACACCAAGCTGATTAGCTTTCTGAAGTATACACTGCTCTCTCTTTGAGTCACAAGCCCACGTGTAGGTGTGTAATTCCATTTACTATGTCTTACTGTATCAGATATGCACACGTGGCTGGCAGATATGACTGAGGATTTGTAGACCTGCACCTCTTTGCTCTGTCAGCTGATGCCTGCATAGAATATAACATGTTTACGCAACTGAATCCTATCTGTTGTTCACCTGACTCCCCCTTTATGATATATGGACTGACTCTCCTACTTTGTTCAGTGGGATTCTAAATGCTTAGAAGACATGTAAAATCTGTATATAGATAATTAAAAGTATGCATCCTAAGGTAAGTAAGTCTTACCCTAAAATCTAATTGCTCAGTGGAAGCTGAGAAGGAATCTGTATGCTTCTACAGACAGCCAAAACTATTAAGAGAAGTGAATTTCAGGACCCTAGGGAGTTTTCCTCCTGGTCCACTGGAGATAAAACTCCTGTGGTTCCCTCTTTGACATTCACCCGGTAGTAAGGACAAGCATATGTTACCAGTACACATAAACTGAGTAACTGAGTCATTCCTTTAGTATAACCACGGAAAACACATGAACACAGATGGGAAGACAGTGACTTTCTATAAGCCACATACATACTTATATAAATACAATAGTATACGATAGATACTATACGATATTGTGTTTATATAAATAGGATAAAAGGGACTGATTCTGTTCTGTCCCATCAGATAATGAGGTTTGAAGATTGCTAGCATATTACACAAACATTGCCACAAACATGTCCAGTATCTTGATGTTAGCTATTGTCTTGCACACACAAAAACAAAAAAAAAAAAAAAAAAAAAAAAAAGTTTACTCACAAAGAAAAATAATAATACAGCATAGTGAGATGGTAGCTCAGATTGTAGTGATGAGGAAAATGGTTTGGTCAGATAAAAGTACAGGCCAACAGCCTGCTTACATGTAAATGGCCACATTTTTATTCCATCTCCTTTCTGTTTTCCCATGTTTTTGTTCCCCTTTAGACTTGATCCCTCCCTTTCCCTGTTGTTGATTCTTTCCATAAGCAACCTGTAATAAGTTTTGCATGTTGCAACAGTCCACTTCAAATAATCCATAATACATTTTTACACTATTTCATACATTATCACCTTTCCTATTTCTTGTCTTTGCCTTTTATGCTGAATAGTGCTAATGGAATTACATTACAATATCATATCAGAAATCCTTGCACTCTAGATATAGATATCCTAAAAAAAAAAAGAAATGAAAATGAGTACCCAAAGAATCAAAGAATGGTATCTGTCTTTTAAGCTCAAAAGTAACAACATACGATACTTCACTAAGATAATATCCAACTCTATCTTTCTCTTTATCAGATTAATTTTAATTTAGAATTTGATCAGTGGAAACAAGAGTCTACATTCTGGAATGAAGGCATTTTTACACTTACTCACTGGGACTTAGTGGAAATATCTATGAGTTAGCATAATTTTGAGTAGCTGATGAGCTAAGAATAAGCAGATAGTGGCTTCTTTTTGCCATCAGATTTATACAGCGTTCTTACCTAATTTAATAGCTGTGCGTATATTAGGTAGTGTAGAATTCATTTGGAAATGTCTGTCATAGAAAATTGTCAGAAGTTTTAATGGACTTCACCACTCTAGTGGCCTAATTTCCATAAACCTGAATAGATACACTTTCTGGGAGAAAGGCTGATGTTTATTTTGCACGGAATGAGCAATATTCAAATGATAAAAATCCTGAAAACATTAATTACCCACTATTGTTAGGGTAAGAAGTGTCACTATCCCCACTATAACAGATGAATCACAGAATCATAGAATTGTAGGGGCTGGAAGGAACCTCTAGAGATCACTGAGTCCAACCCCCCTGCCAAAGCAGGCTTCCTAGTCCAGGTTGCACAGGCAGGCGTCCAGGCGGGTCTTGAATGTCTCCAGAGAAGGAGACCCCACAACCTCTCTGGGCAGCCTGTTCCAGTGCTCTATCACTCTCACTGTGAAGAAGTTCCTATGCACATTTGTGTGGAACTTCCTATGGTTCAGTTTGTGGCCATTTCCCCTTTTCCTGTCTCCACACACCACTGAAAAGAGTCTGGCGTCATCCCTTTGCCTCCCGCACCCTATATATTTATAGACATTGGTCATATCCCCTCTCAGTTTTCTTTTCTCAAGGCTGAACAGACCCAGTTTGCTCAGCCTTTCCTCATAAGAGAGG